>NC_087064.1:47040839-47134839 GCF_963678635.1 Symsagittifera roscoffensis | reverse complement strand
TGTTAGCTGTTATCGTCCGATAAGCCGGTTGTGTTGTATTTCAAAAGTGTTCGAAAAAATTCTTTTTGATCAATTGTATGAACATAGTCGCCATAAACTGCATGAAAACCAATTCAGTTTTCGCAGACAAAGGTCAGCTGTATCCCAACTATTGCTCTTTTTAGACTCTGTATACAAAAATCTCGACGACAATTTGAACCTTTCAAAAGTGTTCGAAAAAATTCTTTTTGATCAAGTGTTTGAACATAGTCGCCACAAACTGCATGAAAACCAATTTAGTTTTTGCAGACAAAGGTCAGCTGTAGTCCAACTATTGCTCTTTTTAGACTCTGTATACAAAAAATTCGACAACAAAAACATGAAAGAAATGGCATTCATTTATCTAGACTTGGTAAAAGCATTTGATAAAGTTGCGCATCATTTGCTTATCGATAAAATTAAAATATTTGGAGTGGGCGGAAAACTCCTTAATATCATAATTTGATATCTCGATAAACGCAAACAATTCGCTAAAATTGAAAACGCTTCGTCTAATCTAATACAAGTCAGCAGTGGAGTACCTCAAGGCTCTATCCTGGGTCCGTTACTCTTCTTAATATTCATCAATGATCTACTCAACGCAAACCCTCACCTTGAAAGTTATGGCTTTGCTGATGATTTTAAACTAATTGCTCTGAATGAAATCGACCTAAGGAATGTCGCTAAGGGACTTGAAAACTGGTGTAATGAAAACTTGATGACGACATATACGAACAAATGTAAATTACTAAATTTAAGAGGAAATCTAGCCGCCGAACTGAACGACACCAAACTGCATCCCACGAATGATCAAAAGGATTTGGGCCTCTTAATAACCCCAAATCTTACATGGAACCAAAACTGTGAAAAACATGCCCAAAAGGCAACAAGGGCCTTTTTCCAATTAAAACGAAACGTTTCCGCTACGTGCTCATGCGTTAACAAACTCCACTCGTATACTGGCTACATCGTCCCGAATATAACTGACTGTTCACAAGCTAGGTCACCAAGTAGAGCTAACTCAGTAAGTTTCGAACGAGTACAAGTAATGGCCATAAAGTGGATTCTTAATTGCAATCCTGACTACAAAGGAAGACTAGTCAAACTCAAACTGTTGGCAATATGCCTCTACGTTGAAATGCAGGATCTTCTCATGTATTTATCCTTAGTAAATTCCAAATATGACATATCAATTGCTGTTGAATCTTCTTAGGAAGAAAAAACTCGCCAACACAGCAGAGGAGAACATGCAGTCAACAAAAACAGACTGAACAAATCAGACGAAAACTTTTTTCACAGAAGGAAACTCGTACACAACATCGTCATCAAACACTACGAAGAATATGGGAATCAACTTGACAAAAAACCAATAAGCAAATTTTATTGGGATTACGTTGTCAGAAAATTCAATTATCTAAACAGATGCACTTGGAGAATTATCTGCAAATGCATTCAGTGTAACAACTGGAAAAAACTCGAAACTCAAACTTAACTTGATGAAAACATGAAAATGACGGGACTCATAAACCCTTGGGAAGCGTGACTTCCCAGAAGCCTCAACTACTACTACTACTACTACTACTACTACTACTACTTCTACTACTACTACTACTACTACTACTACTACTACTACTACTACTAGTAGTAGTAGTGTAAGCTTCCCGATCAAGTGGAAAAGGAAGGTTCTACGGAAGGTTCCGAAGCGATCCACCAATCCCGGTCCAAGAATTTGGGAAGATAATGACGTTATCTCCCAGGAAAGGTTGGAGCGGGGCCCTGGGTTCTTGAAATATTTAATTCTCTGATTAGCCGTGTAAGCTACTGGAATGCACTGAGCGTTGCAATTCAACGCCGTTTAAAAATTTTCTTCCGAAGCATGATAAGTTGAGACAGCGAGAGAAAGTCAAACCATCTTCTACATTTTTACGTTGTAGATGTTACTTCTTCCGAATGCACGATAAAAATAACCAGAAAGGCCTTAGTGTCGAAAAAACGAGGGATATGGAACAATAAACTCAAGAGAACCCTCCACTCTAGAAACTAGAATAACACAAGACTCAGGGTCAAACCCCTGTCCTGAACTCATAGAAACCACAAGGAAAATATACTCCGAAGTGGTCCACTGGAAACCAGTCTTCATGATCTTATCAAAAAATAAAATTGGTTACAATTTCATTGAAACCCTCAATAGAACACTGAACAGCTTAATAGAAAACAACGAAATAGCCTTCGCAATGCACGCAGCAATGATATTTTCTTACTTACTACTGTGCAAAGCAAAGTCCGATAATGATGGATCTTTATCCAAGACAATATCAAGGTGACTTAGGCAATGGCAAGACGGATACCTGGATGGCTTATATAACGAAGAGAAGGCGCTGCAAATGCCCTTGACAAAAAGAAGTAGAAAAAAAACTGAAACTGAAGCACAACAGTTCAATAATTTAATGAATACTGGTAAAATATCAAGCGCAATAACAAATTAACGGACACATCCAAAGGCGTTCTTTCGCTCGACGAGATCGTTAAAGGTCAGACAGAAGAGCAGACTCTTATAGAGTAGCACCTACCTTCTGAACCAAATGATGAGAACTATATTACAACAGTGTCAAATTAAAACAATTCCTTTACATTCATTGATATTTGATCAGATAAACGGTCAACATATCAAGAAAGCAGCCATGAGAACGCTTGGATCTGTGACATTCCACCAGAATGTACGAAAATACAGTTTCGCATTCGAATTTTTTTTATTGACCAGAAAAAGAACATCTGACCTGGAAGATTGATGGTTTTAACGGATTAGCGACGTTATTGGAACGGTTAGACGAATCGGGAAGGGTTAGTTTTAACAGACATGCTAATTTTTAAAATTTCGATTTGGATGTGAACGACACGTAACCTTTTTATATTTCGCGCACACTGAAACGGCTAAACAGAACAACAATAGTTGCAGTGAAAACATCTTCGAGAAAACGACAACAGATTGAAACTGTGATTGGAATTTGGCAGGAACCATTCCGAGTTTTAATGATTGTGCTGCTACAATCGTTACAACGTAGAACCCGAGAAAACGGAAGGGTGTTGGGACGGCGTGTCTAGCCTTCCGGAAATATATAGGAGTGCTATTTCCCCGGATTCCAGAATCCGGAGGGGTCTCGGGCCCAGGACTCAAACTGTTTTATATATAAATTTTTAGCTTCCTGATCATGTCCTGAGTTGAATTTAATTAACATCACGATTCAATTTTAGAGAATGAGAAGTTAGGAGTGAGGTAAAGAGTTGATCCACCTTCGATGGAGATGATGATCTTTGTCTACTGAGCAAAAACAATCGTAATATATTAAATAGTAGTAGCCCTGTCCTTAGGAGTGACCTCGTGGTCTTGGGATACTGAGACACAGCCATGAGCTCACTAGTTTTGCATATAATTAGGTTAATTTGAGTGTTTTGACCAAAGCCGGAAACAGTAACGTTTTTGTCGACCCGATGTTAGGAAAACCACCAAAAGAACTGGCTTTGGCAGAGACGGTGAAAACCATGTAGAGCTGTGTTTAGACGCTGGCCAGTCGCTTTAGAACCTAGCTTTATTTTCCATCGATATGTACTTCCGGGCGAATGTTACATAGATGTTTTTATTGCGCTCCTGGGTGTTATTTCTCTTTAACATCTTGACCGGAAGAACCGTTAACGAGCACTCGGGGCGGAAGGGCAGTTCGGAACGCGGAAGCCTTCCGGATTCCCGTTAATAGCTTTTTAACCCAGTTAAGACCGAAAATTCACGAACCAGGAAGAGTGGGGTGATTCGCGGTCCTGTCATTTCCTGAAAGGTACGTGACTAAAAACACATAAAGATATACAAGAAACCAAACAAAAAGTAGTATAGTACCTAAGAAAAACAAAAAACAAAAAAAACCGAAAAAACCAAAAACAGTAAAAAAGTATAAAATCAGTAGAAATCATCACCCCAGACGAGATGTGATCCGACCCTCTCGTTTGTTGTTGTTAGATATATTGTTGTTACAGGCATTTATATCAATTTTGTGGCCCGTTTGTGGTGCTTGTACTGTAGGGTTATTTGAGTATTTAAGCACGTCAATGATAATTTGCGCTCAATCCGGAAGGGTCTCGGGGTTAGTGAAGAAGACTGATCCGGCAAGCAGTTCAAGGAGCGACAAGAAGGGGCTCAAGGAGAACAACAATCGACTGTTGGGTATCGTTAAAAGTTTGGTATCCCTTTTGGTACAAAAAGTAAGATATTACTCTGTGGAGGTCTCGACTGTGACTACACTATAGTGACCCTTCACCGAACAGCGAATTTCCGAGTTAAGCACCTTAATTCGGAGATTGAACAAAACCGGAGAGGTATAGTATTACTACTGTTATTATTTATACAAACTGTATTAATGCTCCTATACCGTTTTCAGTTAAAAAAAACACTAAGCAGACCGGTTTTTAGGGTCAAAATAGCAATAGTTTGATCCCCCCCACGAATCGCGGTTTTTGAGATATCGATATTTTTTGAAAAAGAAAAAAGCACTAAATTCGTGAGTTACATCGTAATTGTAGTAGAATAATAGGTAGAACTGGTTGAGCTTAGTTCGGAAGTGGTTGGAACTAATTGGGTAACAAAAACCGAATTTTCTTGACTTTTGAAAAAACGAAACGCTATTAAAAAAAAAATTTTGAAAGTTTTAAGTTAGGACAGTAAAAACTGTTGTTCGGACAACGTTCACTAGTGAATCGAAAGGTTTTAAAACCCGTTTGCCGATAATCTTCCGGGTTACAGAGAAATCGAACTTAACGTGTTTGATTTAGTGGATTCATCAATCCGGATGGGTCCAAACAGCATTGTTTTTAACAATTTTTTTCAGCTGGAACGTTTTAGATCGTTTTTTTTTTGCATTAAACTAGAAGAGTATATGCCTTCTGAGCTCGGATCAATAATTTTTAGATCGAAAAGAACAGAATTGCGAAAAAAAAGATAGGCGGAACCTATAAGAGAGAAAATTTTTTGATTTTAGAAAAAAGACGTTTTGGTTAATAACTTTGAAACTACTGTACAGATTCAGTTGATCCTGGTACCATTAGATCAGAAATTAGTTGAAATTACTAAAGAGTAGGCGTGAAAAATTGTTTTGAGCAAGTTCACTAATTCGGGAAGGTAGACCCTTCACGTTTTCTAAAATTTTTTTGGAAAGCCCTTACATCTCTACCAAAGGGTAACAATGGTGGAATAAGGTAATTTTACGCTGTTCTAGACAAAAAGGGAAGGCTAAGGGAACCAGAAAACCATAGTCGAGTCGAAACTAGGCTAGTGATAAGACCCTTCACAGTTAAGGTGAATTGTCAAATAAGAGGCTTAGCTTCGATCCGGAAGGGTCTAGGGAAAGAAAATACACCCTTCCTAGTTAGGTCAAACAGCACAATAACATCGGAGAACGCATCCGGAAGGGTGTCGGCTGAAAATTTTGGAAGTCTCTGAAAAGCTATTTTTACAAATCCGGAGGGGTCCCAACCCGGAAGGGTCCCAATTTTGCCAATCCGGAAGGGTCCTTATTTTCCCAATCCGGAAGGGTCCCATTTTGCCAATCCGGAGTGGTCCTGTTTTTGCCAATCCGGAGGGGTACTATTTTTGCCCATCCGGAAGGGTCCCAATTTTGCCAATCCGGAGGGGTCCTGTTTTTGCCAATCCGGAGGGGTCCCAATTTTGCCAATCCGGAAGGGTGCCAATTTTCCCAATCTGGAAGGGTCTTATTTTTGCCAATCCGGAGGGAGCCTGTTTTTGCCAATCCGGAGGGGTCCTGTTTTTGCCAATCCGGAAGGGTCCCAATTTTGCCAATCCGGAGGGGGCCTGTTTTTGCCAATCCGGAGGGGTACTAATTTTGGCAATCCGGAGGGGTACTATTTTGCCAATCCGGAGGGGTACTGTTATTGCCAATCCGGAGGGTCCTGTTTTTGCCAATCCGGAGGGGTCTTGTTTCTGCCAATCCAGAGGGGTATTGTTTTTGCCAATCCGGAGGGGTCCTGTTTTTGCCAAGAAAAGATAATAGTGAAAGGTATTAGGTTATTAAGAGACAGGCTAGGAACCAGTGACTGCACTGGTAACTTGCCTTTTAATAAAAGACGAGACCAAAACAAAACAGGTCTAAGCTCTGATATTCACGACAGTAAGTCTAAAACGAAAAAGAAAGTGCAACTGATTTGTGTGGATTGAAATCCAAATGTTTTATGGGAAAGTGATTGCCTTCATGATTTTAGTAGGTCTAGCGCGGGCAATCCGAAGGCAGATAGGTAACACAGGATTCGGTGGGTGCAACAGACGCCCAAATTACTGCCTTCAAGTTTTGTCTGTCTGGTGCGGGACCGAGCAGGTAAAGCTCTTTCTTTAGAAACAAGTTCGACTATTATATTGAGACTGACTAAAGTACAAAACACATACGTTTTTCATTGAAAATATTCTTATTTTTTCTTCATTTTTGATTTTAACTCAACATTATTTGTGCTTGATTGGGTAGTGCGAACACTATTTTTTAGATAGGTTGATATCATCAGACTGTGCTAGCTTCATATTTTACAACTAATAATCGATTATTGTGAAAAAATTGTATACACGCTGTACTGTGATATTATACAAGGTTTCGTGGTCACTATTTAAGTGAAACTTTTGGATTTCATTGTGTTGTGTTATTATTATCAGTAGTCAGACTATAAGGACACTTGCAATCGAATTGAGTGTATAGGCAGTAAGAAGTGATAAATTGAAAATGAGTCTAGACAAGTCAAGGATACCTAAGCTAGGCGATAGCTCCAGGAAGTTCATACCAGGAAAACAGAGAGAAGCAACGAACGACCCTTTTGTGCAAAAGATCACACAATCCCGGACCGACAATGCGAAGAGAACTTCAGGCATTATGGTTGAAACCAGGAGTCAAAAGTCCTGTGAAGGACAAAAGGCAAGGTTGGAGGTAGAGGCGCATTCGGACCCTGCCATGGATGATACTCAGGAGGGACATGGACCGGAAGGGAGCGGAAACAGAAGATTGACGAGTGAATCTACTCCGGTAGAACAAGGCCAAGACTTTGCCACTTCCACCGGGACCCTGGACCGAGAAGAGATATCTGAACTGTCCGTTATCTCTACCGAAAACTTGGCGACTACGAGATCACCCACAGACAACACCATGATGGTTGGCGTGACGGAAAAAGCGGCAACGTCCTCGTCGTTTTCAGAAAGAGTGAAGAACACTTTAGGAAACTTCTTTCCATTTACTATGGGAACGAGTACAGGCGATGAAGCAGAAGCCCAGGAAGAAGAAGAGGACAATGACGCGCAAGATGACTTTGGATCTCAAGTCAGCCTCAATAGCTCGAATCAGGAGAATGACGCATACACCGAAAGAGAGACTGGTACCATGGACCAATTTGGTGTGGTGGGGACAATAAGGAAGACCAAAAAAAGGGATCAGGCCAGTCTGGAGACTTTGTGAATATGACGAACTCGGAAATGCAAACTGGGGAGAGTAGGAACAGGGCTAAGCAACGCACCGGCGGATCCAGAGGTGGATAGTGAAAAGACATCGAGGCAGAGAATCAAAGCCCGAATATCGACCAGCAACAAGCTAACTGAAATCGACAGGGTGACACCGCCACTTGTGACGCCATTAGTGGAAAACGGAGCATCAATTGAAGAAGCCTTGACCAACATAGTGGGCAGTATAGGAGAACAGAATGAACAGATTTCCATAAGAATGAGTGAACTGGAATGGGCAGTCCACTAGAGAGAAAGTCTGCGGAAAGAGATCAACCGCAACAGACAAGAAGCTAGCAGAAGCGAAAAACGCTTGAAGGAGAGAACGGATGAACACCTAGCGAAGAACGTGTCGCGGTTGACTAGGGAGGCTGACCAAAGAGAGTTAAGATTGAGAGACGACATGGAGAAGTTGAGGATTCAACAAGAGCAGACTCTTGGGACTCTTGACACTAGGACAGATGCGATGATGGAGAGGCGAACTCAGGCTATCATGTATAGGTTGGATGAGCTACTAGGCAGCAGGAGTGGATCAAAAAATGGGGAATCGAACTCAGGAGAACCTAATAGGGAGCCGAGGGTGAACTTCAATGAGCAGCAGAACAAGAGAAGGACATATGGATCCAGTAGAGGAAGGGGCAGTTCATCGGGCTATGCCATACGGGATAATAGAACAGGGGCCCAGACATCAGAGGAAGTTCAAGTAGCAACAGACAGACATCAAACGAACGACCGACGCAAGATGCACATGCGACTGGGAGATGCGATTCCAGGAACAAGAGTCATGCGAGTCAAGGAAGAAACAATCCCAGTGACCAAGGCAGGAAAAAAAATGCAGAGCCCTTGTCAGGGGGCAATGATACTCAGGCGGGGCATTCAAGAGACGCTACATTAATGGCCACAGCCTTTGAACCTCTAAACAAGTCTTTGGAAACATTTCTTACGAGGTTATCTAGAACCAATGCACGTAGTGAAAAGTCCAGAATAGTTTTTAAGAAACCAAGATGCTATAAAGACGAATCTGATGGTTGTATTGATACCTGGATAGAGGTAATGAAACTGAATTTTGAAGAAGAGGATTTGTCAGAAAGACAAGAATGCAGTGCGCTTACCAGGAACTTGGAAGGGACATCCTAAACTGTGTGTAGGCCTAAAGACAATACCAGCGTGACACTGCTGAGAAAATCTTTGAAATCTTGTTAAGTCGTTTTGGACACCAAGCAATGATGCGCTTCGAGAAACAAAGGCAACGCAAAGATGAGATAACAGACAAGTTTCTAGACAATTTAGAGATGCTGAGAAGGCGTAGCTAACCAGATGAGTCGAACAGAAGGATGAACCTGGCAGTAGCCTCGAAATTCATCGATGGTGTGAAGAATGATGAGCTTCGAACAATGTTGGCGACACATTACACACCACTCTCAACCAATGCACCAACACCAGAGGAGTTGACACTCAAGTCAAAAGAATATCTTTTGCTGAAGCCTCCATCGAGATCGGGATATTACAAAAACAATTATGGCAATTTTAAAAATGGACCAGGAAACCAAGGAAATAACTGGTACAAACCAAGGGACGATATGGACAAGATACGCTCTTATGCAAATTGCAGTTCGAGGGACCATTATGTGCCAGCATGCCCAACTTACAAACAGGACATGAAAGCAATACACTTCAGTCTCGAGGATGAAGATGCGTCAGACCGATCATGAAGATTTCATGAGAGGAGTAATTGCGAAATTCGGCCCAAGGTGTTTCTTTTGTAACTTGTTCACAATTCTGGGATGCTGTAGCAGACATCAAGCACCCAAGGCATGAGGAAGCTTTATCGGGTGTGAAAGCCAGCAAGGCTCGCTTGTTGAGTGAGGCGGAGGCACGCAGAAAAGAAAAACCGCAAGTGCTGGCAACGAAGAAGATGCAGGCGGTAACGGAAGAGAAATATTAACCGGAATCGGCGACTGCAGTGGATGACTTCAAGATCGACTATAAGGCAGCCGCGAGGGATGCTCTAAACAGAGTCCAGCAGGAATATGTAACAAAGGAGATCAAACAAAAAGGTGAAGCTCGAATTAGAAAACGAAAAAATTCAGGAAAGGCTGAACGCCTTCGAGGCATCAGAAGTCGAGGAGACAAAAGCACCAAGTAGTTTGAGCATGAAATTAAAGTGATCTCCGGGCAGAAGTTTGGTATGGTGCCGCAGGGAAGTAAAGTACAATCGACAATCTCGGTACTGGGACACCAGGTAATCAGAAATCTGATTGAAATATCGGAATTCACTTTAATGCATTTGGATACATATGCAGATTATCTGAGACAGGTGGAGCCACACACTGAGTCAAGAGCTGTGCGAGCGCTACTACCAATGGGTGGCCCTCGAATAAAGAAACTTCACGGGCGCTACCTGGAAGTATAAGGACAAGATCAAGTGATGCTGAACGTGGACGGGATCAGTATCTACACTAGGACCTACGTGACGACAGACAGTGACCAAATAGGGCAAATCTATTTGGGTGAAGAAGAACTTAAAGTCCGTATGATAGGTCATGACGCCATGATGGAGCAAGATGCGGTTCATTTTGGATACGAAGCAGATGTGACTGAACATCTGCTCGACACCAATGGAAAGAAAATCAGAGTCACAGGGCTCCTGGACACAGCAGCGGTAGTGAGCGTGATGCCGATAAAAACTTGGGAAAGAATGGGCTTCACGAGGGAAGACCTAAGTCCGACAAATCTCCGACTAGCGGCAGCCAATCGAGGAGCTATTTACAAAGCCGGAAGGACACCAATAACGTTCCTCCACATGGGAGGACGGGATCTTTGGATGAGCTTCCTGGTGGTACAGAATTTGGACGACTCCGATCAGTTCATCTTGGGCAGTGATTTTGTCAAGAATTTCGACGTGATGATTGACTTGAACGGTCTAATAAGGATTAGAAAACCGGACCGGAATATGTTAAGAAACCAATTAATAGAATGCTAACAGATGAAAACAAGGTACCCATATTTTTAGATAGAAAGGTAAAACTACAGCCGGGAGAAGCTGTGTTAGCAATTTTTAGAATGAGAAATTTAAATTCGTTAAGTGACAGTAAACAGGTTTGTTTGGTACCGATTCCAAATAGTCAAAGTTCAGTGATTTTAGGCCGGAGCTTCTCGGTAACTCGAAACGGACTGTGTGTCAGTGTGTTATTGAACACACTGGACACCACTGTTTCAATCCAGTGTGGAAAGAAACTTAGTTACGCTTTTCCAATGAGGACCGACTATGACGAGACACAAAATTTGATGAGATATAGTGTGAAAGACTGCCCTTATCATGCCAATAAAGATATATTTTTTTAAAACATTAATGAATTTAAATCTATTCATAAACTGAATTCAATGAAATCCGAAATGAACGACGGCTTGTCGAGCTGCTCGAGTTTTCCGGAACGCCCCTCGTTATATGAACTAGAATCTGACAAGCCGGTTTTGCCAGAAATAGAACACTTAAAAGGGAAAATAGGCAAGGGAAATTTTGAATCATTGCGGGCGGTTTTAAATCGGAACGCGGATGTATTTTCACAACATAAGGTGGATATCGGTTGTTGCAACTTCGTCGAACACGAAATCGAATTAGAGGAAGGCGCCGTTCCCCATAGGGAAGGTGCAAGACGAATGACACCACATAAATCGGAAGCGTGCCGAGCGGAGATAGAAATGTTGCTCGAATATGACATGATAGAACACTCGAAATCACCGTGGGCTTGCGGGGTATTAATGGCAAAAAAGAAGGGGGCAGCTTAGGTTCTGTTGCGACTTTCGTTACCTGAACGCGGTGACAATAAAAGACGCGTACCCGATACTGCGGGTAGACGAAAACCTCTCTAAACTTGGTGATGCCAAGTTCTTCACCAGACTGGACTTGGATTCTGCCTTCTGGCAGGTCCCTCTGCGGAAGAAGGACAGAGAGAAGACCGGATTCGCATGTGAATTGGAATTGTACCGGTGGAAGAGGATGCCCTTCGGCAACGCGACGGCCACTTTTCAAAGACTGATATCTCAGGCTTTGACCAGAGTGACGAAGAAGTACAGGAACCTGGTGATGTGTTATGTGGATGACGTGGTCATAGCAACACCCACCCTGGAAGACCACATTGATCGGCTAGAGAAGGTGTCTTTGGCTGCATGAAAAGAGCAGGCTTGAAATGTAAACCATCGAAATGTGAGATACTCAGAGATTTAATAAAGTATTTAGGAAGAATGGTGGATAGGCATGGCGTGAGGCCGGACCCGGAAGCAGTAGAGGCTGTGTTGATAAGGAAGGCTCCAAGGACGGACACACAACTCATGAGCTTCCCAGGATTCGCCAATTATTACCGTGAGTTCATAAAGGGATATGCAGACAAGGTGTATCCAATGCAGAAGCTGATGCGCAACACAGGAAAGAAGTTCGAATGGAACGAGGAAGCACAAACTGCCTTCGAGAACATAAAGCGGGAACTGTGCGAGGCGCCAGTGCTAGGCATGCCTACAGAAAAGGTCATCTATGTTCTTGACACAGACGCATCAGTAGTAACCATCTCAGGAATACTGCATCCGGAGCAGGAATGAAATGGAAGAACAGTTCTCCGTCCCATTGCATATGGCAGTAAGGTGCTAATGAAACTGAGATGAAAGATGGTGCACCGAAAGCAGAAATGTTTGCAGTAGTCACATTCGTGGAAAAGTACCGCGCATACTTGGGGAGGGCTCCCTTTAAGTTACGCGTGGACAGCAGAGCGTTATCCTGGTTGAAGACATGCTCGATGGATCAGAGTTATATTGGTAGATGGATAGTGAGATCAGATGGCTACCACATGATAGTCGAACACAGGATGCGTGATAAACACCAGTATGCTGATAGCCTCAGCAAGAAAACTGAGTTCTATGAAAGATTGGAACAGAAGCAAGCCAATCAGGCAGAAATAAAGGAGGGATTCTCGTTCCTGAACAAAGAGACTTACGAAGCGCTTTCCTTGACGAGATGGTTGGATAAGTCTGGACATCCAATCCCAGGACATTCTGAGTTACCTGTAGATAAAGCAGTTGAGATAAAGAATCTATTCAAGAAGGACCCGGTGCCCTTGGATCTGTTGCTGCGCTCGAACCTGGTCCAGCAGGAACTCTCTCGCATGAACATTAACAGCCTCTCATTATTGGATAAAACAGTGCAGGTCACACCGCAAGTGATGCGGATGCTGGGTGGATTGTTGGAGAGAGAAGTGACCAGAGATGATCCCGAGTGGGCAGCAGCCAGGGCATCACGCAAACGGAAAGAGCTGGGATACGATACGCAAAAGAAAACCTCTACCTTTGAAGACCAGATTAAGGAAACTGAGAAGGTTGAACAGAACCCAGGCCAAGAAAATTCGTCCGGGAAAAGTAACAGTGAGAAGAGCAGGCGAGTTGAGGATCAACACCCGGGATAAGAAAGTTTGTCCGGGGAGTCTGATGTAGATGAATATTTCCTGATGAGAAACAGGACCTGGAGAATAAAATTTTGGCCGCGGAATTCAGATGGATGAGAAGAACGCACAGAACTGATCCGGAGGAGGGAACGTGCTCTATCGCAATTTTTTCAATGGATGACAACTCCCGGAGTTCAGGAATCGACACCTATTCAGACAGGAACTCGAGCTCAGGATCAGACTTGTCAGAGCTAGCGATCCACACACTGTTGGTGGAAACTCGAGCAAGGAATCTGGCTAGGGAGGTATATCAAGACCCTGACAGTGATCGCTACCTCATCCAAGGTGAGAGAGTCTTTGACAACACAGCAGATGATCTGGAAACAATAGCAGTATCGAAACGTTCGATAAGTTTGTTGCCGCAAAAATAGGTAGTCAGGACTGATCTTCAACCGTTCGAACAAGAAACACAACCATTGGCGAAAATTTGGTGCGTTAAGATGGAAGATGACACGCATCAACTAGAAGAAAAGAATAGTCAGATGAGGGCCATGAAGACGTACTTGAAGGCAAGATAGAGACTCTCGGACCTACTAAGAGCACAGAGAAATGACCGCATGACGAGCAACCTGAAAAGGTGGATCGAAAATGGAGTTCCGGACAAAGGTGATCTGGAGGAAGATAGTTACCGCATTCTGAGACATTACTTTATGCAGAAAGAGGGAAGGTTATATCTGAACAAGGACAAAATTGTGGCTTGCAAGAGAAGAGAAGAGGACAAAGTCCTGTACAAATATCATGCGATAGTGTTGCCGCACCTCTATCAGACAGAACTTTTATTCAGGTCACATGATCAGATGGGCCATCAGGGAATCGATAATGTATACCAGAGGATTTTGAAACGCTTTGAGTGGCGTGGAATGAAAAAGGCATGCGAGAAGTGGGTAACAGCATGTCTGTCATGCCAACAGGTCAAGGATCCAAGGAAGTTGCAATTTTCCTTGCAGTCGATCGAGTCATCTAAATTTAACGAAGTGGTGCAGATCGATAATCAAAAGATATGCATGACAGACAGTGGTTACAATCAAGTCTTGGTCATTATAGATCACTTCACGAAGTATGCAGAGGCCGTGCACTGCATAACTGCCTCAGCAGAAGAGACGTGCGATCACCTGATCAATACGTGGAGAGCCAGACATGGTTGTCCGATGACGTTTCAATCGGACAACGGAACGGCTTTCGTGGGAGAACTTACGAAAGAGCTCATGAGACGTTCAAAGGTGGCCCAAGCTCACTCCACGACATAACATCACCAGACGAATGGCTTAGTGGAAAGGCAAAATCGAACGTTAGTGTCGATGCTGAAGTATATTGTTCCAGGTACATGACCGATTGGGACAGATATCTTCCACAGGTGATGGGAGCCTACAACAGCACGCAACACTCCACCACTGGAGTTAGTCCACACATGATGTTGACCGGACACGAGAAGTATCTGCCCTTGACTTTCTTTTACCCAGAGTATGAGGGGAGGAAAACATCACCACAAGTCTACGTAAGGGATGTGATTAGACGTCAACAAGCAAGAACTAAACGAATTGTGTAGACGGAACAAGGCAGAGGAAAAAATTCGATAAAAAAGCAGCTGGTGCAAAAACTTACGCGGTAGGAGACTACGTATGGGTATTTCAGAACGTTATACCACCAAAAGGAACAAAAAAGCTCCTGAAAAAGTGAGGGAGCCTTCATGATTACGGAAGTGCATCAGGAGGGACGCTTTTTCAGACTGAGTACAAGCCGAGCCGCTCACTACGAGAATATTAAGCCACGCAATCTATCGACAGAGGACTGGTGTATACCTGCGGAAATGGAAGAGGGGAATTATCTGATGATGGACCCTATTTGTGAGGTCAACGAGAAGGGCACCAGGGAAAAGAACGATGGAAATGAGGTCATAGAGGAAGGGACAAGTCCATAACTTGACCTGGATCTCAGCGAGGTGATCGAAGCAGATGAAGAAACCTTACCCTACGCAGAGGACGACTGGCAAGACCCTGAACAGATGGAGGTCCCCAAGAACTCGGAGCCGGATCTTCCATTTACGATACAGACTCGACAGAGTGACAGGACAAGACTCACGAAGAAATATAATTCTTACGGAGACGACTTCGTAGTGGACAGGATAGATTTAAAGAAGACAGTGGAAGAAGTAGTGGGTCTAGAGAAAATAACTGTGTCACAGGACATTGACATAGTCGATGATCATGACGAGGAGTGGGTCGATGACCCGTCGAAGCCCGAGGTAGAATTCGACGACGAGCAACAGCAATCTCATGAACAAGACTTGACGAATCTGCGTGTCTGGGAATGGCTGAACGAAATGACGTCGGACCCAAAGGAGACCAGTGTCACGATTCAAGATGTAGATCGTGGAAGCATGAAATACGTAAAAACCGAAATATGTGATCCTTCCTGTGCTGCCCAGGAAGGACGATTACTTATTCCGGCTTCCCACCTCGATTTGATATCCGGTATGACTTATCCACACTGAAAATTTGTTAATAAAAAAATTAAGAATAGCAAGAGAGACAGGTGATCTAGAAGCAGAAACAGACGAGGACCCTAAGAAACCGAACATAGTGAGGGTAGTTGAGTCAAATTTTAAATTACCAAATGAATACTCAAGTGGCATAATTTTGACAGATAGCGATTTTATACTCACGAATAGAACATGTGCGATAGCGATCACAGCAGACATGAGTTTTAAGACAGCGTTAGCAGCGGATTTTAAGAGAGAATATAAAAACATAGAATTCCTTTGGAAGCAGAGGCCAGGAATAGGAGGCGTAACAGCTTTGCCTCCGGCGGCGTCACAAATACCGGGAAAAAGCTTGTGCTTCTTGGTGATGAGGGCGACGGAGAGGCGGCACGTGGACCCGAAAAACCTAGTCTTGTCCTTGACGAGATTGAGAGACTTCCTTGTGGAAAGGGAAGTGAAGGAGCTCTTGCTTCTGGTGTACGACCCGAACAGAGGACGACTGCATCCACGGGAACTGTATGCACTGATACACGTAGTCTCCTCTGATACTAATATACAAGAATACTTACATAAAAAATAAGTTTAAGTATAGGCTGAGTTTAGGTTGCATGCAGGAAGGCGTCGTGTGTGATATGTGTGTTATGTTATGTTATGTGTTATGTTATAAAGACCCTGGGTAAGAAGGAATTAGTGACAATGAATAACCGAATGGTGATCTTAGGAATAGATCCGAACTTGGACTGTCCATTCATAGGTCAATTTCCAAAAATTTAGAAACGGACTGATTTTAATAAATTTTAGGATCAAAATTTTTTTATCTGACTCTTTTAAATAAATTTTAATAAAAAATTAGTGTAAAGTTGACAAATGTGATATTCGCGACCTCTTTTCTAGATCCTGATTGATCATTTAATCATTCACTTGATTTCAATTCATCAAAGGATAATAGAATCGAATCCGAAAGAACATGGACAACTTTGATTTGAAAGAGTACATGGACCTGGCAGAGGCGTACGTAGGACCGATGATGGATGCGATCTATCGTCGGCTGATGGATCGGGACTTGGCTATGGAGGACCCAGAGGTAGTCATGTTACTGGCCGCCTTACTAAACATCTTGGGGCATGATAACCGTGGGGACCGCCCCACGGAAGTCTTATTGATGGCAGCTTACGGAGAAAGAGGAGTACTAGACGACCTCCCGAACATGAGGGCAAGGAGGTGGAGAAACGGGGCTCTCTCAGGAAGTGACTTGGCGAACGAGCCTGGATTGGGAAGTTCGAGGACCTACCAACCAGGTGAGTTGCCTTTGCCCACCAAGCCTAGGCCTGGATTGAGGAGGATGCATCAGGAAATGACCAGCGAGGCTACCTCGTCTAGTTTACAAATGAGAGCAGCTGTGCCAACTAAGAGGACGAGAGTAGAGGAGGAGGTTCAGACGAACGAAACCGGGCAAGACCTTAAGGGAACGATAGACGAGCTGGAGAAGACCAGAAGTGAGCTGGACGAGATTACCAAGACCCTGCTCAGTACCGAAGAAGATAGAGACATAAGGAAGAAATTCTTTGAAGATTGTAACAAGAAGCAGGGTGAAGAAATAGAGCGCTTGAGGCGAGAGTACAAAGAGCGATCGGAGCGGCTGGCATTGACGACAGCCGTAGAGAAAGTGATACCTGCAAGGAATATCCCTCGCGGGCAGTCCTCGATGGAACTTTTGACGCCTCGCGAGTTGAGTCAAACGACGGAGACGCGACTCCCAGTTACAACTGGTCGAGTGACAATCCCGGACCCGAGTGACAACAAGAGTTGATGACAAGAACGAGAGTTAGTGATACAACGTTACCAACAAAGAGCTCTAAGGTTCCAGAGAGAAAGATACGAGAAGTACCGATGAAGAAAAAGTCCCAAGTGATTGACGTGCAGAAGAACAATCAGTTGAAGTATAGCTTCACGAGAGTTCCGGAAACTGATTCGCGAGCCTGCTTCAATCGATTCACTTGGAGCCCAGCAGTAAACCTGCAGCAACCGCCACTTGGGACGTCACATCTGATACAGGGTGACAGCTTAGTCAGAGTGCTCCAGAGTTTGAGGACCTCCTGGATCACTACGGTGATGGCCTTTGGAGGTGCAATTATAGCCCAGCTATTTGGGATGGTGGAGCTGATGAAACCAGGGAGGATCCCTAACATAATGATCCTAATAGGGACGAATAATTTATCAAGAGGCTCAGATGAGGAAGAGGCACGATGGGAGTCAATGATGGTATGCCTGTTTACTACTCTCTGGCAGAACTTCAGCTGCGCGGTACTGAGCGTCTGCACCGTACCCATGAGCACAAAGACGTTGACAGCAACAGGAAAAAGTCATATTGAAGGAGTCATCAGGTGGAACAACATCCTGAGAAATCTTGCAAGTCAGAATGCTGGACGGTTGATCCTTATGGACAATGAACATGAGCTGAGAGCTATGGATCAGGCCAGATTAACCACTGATGGGATACACTTTGATAGCATTGAAGGACAAGCCTGGTTGAACCGAGTCTTCCAGGAGCGATTGGATGGAATGGAAGTCGAGCTCTTTGACACGGGAATGCTGAAGAAGGAAGAAACCGCGAATGAACCGGCAATTTCAAGCTTTGTGCCCCCTAACTTAGAAACACATTTGGGAACGGTCCCAGGTGTGACGACCTACAGGCCGCAAAGCTCTAGCGAGCCGGGGCAAAGGACAGATGTACAAGATCAACTGGGAGAAGCACCAATGAGAAGAACCATCCATCCTAGGCTAAGATTAGGATCTGTCAATCCGACCGCGGAGACGATCAGCACCTCTAGATTGGATACAAGATCAGAGACGACGAGCACCAGTCGAGAGGAGCGACGCCCAGACAGGAGCTCCTTGATGTGATCGAGGCCCATACCTTCTCCCTGGCATGTACAAAGAGGATCTGATGAAATTCAACCTTCAGACGGTGAGCTTTGCAGCAGATGCCATGAAGATGTTGAATGGAACAAGATTGTCTGTCAACGGACTGTACTCAATAACAGGAGTAGACTGGTTGATAGCCGCTAGCATAAACTTCTGCTCCACAACCGCCTTGAGATTTGCCGATTTAGAGAGACTGTCCTCAAACAATACAATGGGTCCAGTGAATACGAGACCATTGCAGGATGTGAAATTGAATCACGATGAAGGAAATCGAGAAGAAAGGCCCGGAAGATTCTTGACGACTTGGGCGCCAATAGGACAACACGTGAAAATGTTCAGGCAGATAAAAGCACCCCCAGGTCACGTAAAAAAATGAGCGTACCTGAAACAATTAAACCAAGAGTGTGATGTTCAGAGATACGGTGGATTGATGGGGATCAAGAAAAATGAGACCGTCTTTGCTGCGTATGACAAGGCAGAAATGAGGAAGGCAAAGGTTATGGTAGTCGCGAGTTCAGACTTCGTGTATACATCCAAGTCTCGGTTTTGGCCTGATGTTATAATGATGGCAGCGGTCGACCTGGATCTTATGCAGTCTGTGTCGATGGCAATCGGGGTACAACGGCAGACAAAAATGAACCCAATCACAATTGTGTTTGTGGCATTAACAATCATCTACACAGTAGGGATTTCCTGAGGAGACTCAGAAAGCCTACGACAGCCGAAGACGCTGTGTGGCCGGCTATAAAGGATATCCTCGAGTCAATGGGTGAAGTAGTGGACACTCTGAAAGAAGGTGCCTTCACCAAAACAACCCGGAGAAAGTTTGCACTGTCTCCTGGGTATGCACATCTCCCGGATGGACTGAAGTTTGTGTATGCGATGGTGGCTTTGCTCTTGGAAGGGAAATATGATGTGATCATATCTGCCCAAATCGCGAAATAGAGACGGAGAATCTGAGGCCACTCAGAGCTGAATTACCTGCGGTGTGGTTGGACATCTCGAATGCGATGAGAGGGTTCAAGGACCATTCACTACACATGCTAGTATTGGACGAAGTGCTGGGGTGGTAACTGTCCAATTTCAGTCAACAACTCAAACTGAAGCCGGGAATTTACGATGACCATCGAGTAATCGCAGCGTTGTCAAACGATTTGTGGTTCCGGGGAATGGAAGTAAGAGAAGGAAGAGAGAGAAGAGAGAACTCCAAGGAGACCAGAGCTCGTCTGGAGGCGATGGTTTTGAGAACGAAACCAGAGGCTAACCAGTGGCTGCACTTAACCCCTCGGATAGCAGCTTTGGGCGCAGATGCTTTCGAGCGCGGCCATGTGATGATCAGGAAGATCCATGCTTACTTGGTGAAAGAGGTAAGCCTGGCCAAAAATCCTGAAGAAAAATCAGCCGAGTTCATAAAAAGAGTGTGCGAAGTGACCCTGGAAACTTTCTAGAACAAGTGAATGTGACGGAAGGGAAAACGAAGAGATGTTGAAGGAAGACTTGGAGAGAAACGTGAAGTTGTGCCTCCACAACAGCTTCTGCCGAAACAGAGAATCTAACGTTGATCCTCTACCAAGTGTAAACAAAGAGTAGAAGAGCAGGAGTGTTGGAGGACTGTTTCCAACAGCGTCAGAATAGCTACCGACGTGTTGCAAGACACAGAGACTGAAAGTGCGGAGTCAATGACGCAGGAGGAGGAGATGGAACATTGACAGATGGTCGAAAAAAAAGATGCAAAAAGAAAGAAAATTAGAAGAATTTAGAAGTTTTAGAACTTCTAAATGACGAACAAAGGAAGAAACAAAGAAGCGACGAAAGAAAAGATAACAAAACTCAGAATTGTTTTGTATGTAACAAAAAACTCAAATGAGAAACAAAGCAACTAAGTGGCAATTGAAACTGAAAAGAAAACAATTAGTTGAGTTTTGAAGATTAAAGAGTTTGTTGCATTTAAAAACTTGCATTTTGATTTTAGTTAGTGGCTTTAGAGACACTTACTGTTTATTTAGAGAGGCTTGAGTGGAGAATATATTAAAATATTCCAGCCTGCTTGATTGTTTTTAATCAACTAGGACAACTGATCACTTGGTGGTGACATGAAAGGCTTGGGTAATCTCTTGAAGAAGGAGATTATTTCATTGTTCCTTCTAACCGCCGAGTTCCTTAGTTTTAATATTCAGGACCAATAACAAGAACTTCAGCTGCGCGGTACTGAGCGTCTGCACCGTACCCATGAGCACAAAGACGTTGACAGCAACAGGAAAAAGTCATATTGAAGGAGTCATCAGGTGGAACAACATCCTGAGAAATCTTGCAAGTCAGAATGCTGGACGGTTGATCCTTATGGACAATGAACATGAGCTGAGAGCTATGGATCAGGCCAGATTAACCACTGATGGGATACACTTTGATAGCATTGAAGGACAAGCCTGGTTGAACCGAGTCTTCCAGGAGCGATTGGATGGAATGGAAGTCGAGCTCTTTGACACGGGAATGCTGAAGAAGGAAGAAACCGCGAATGAACCGGCAATTTCAAGCTTTGTGCCCCCTAACTTAGAAACACATTTGGGAACGGTCCCAGGTGTGACGACCTACAGGCCGCAAAGCTCTAGCGAGCCGGGGCAAAGGACAGATGTACAAGATCAATTGGGAGAAGCACCAATGAGAAGAACCATCCATCCTAGGCTAAGATTAGGATCTGTCAATCCGACCGCGGAGACGATCAGCACCTCTAGATTGGATACAAGATACAAGCCGGGAATTTACGATGACCATCGAGTAATCGCAGCGTTGTCAAACGATTTGTGGTTCCGGGGAATGGAAGTAAGAGAAGGAAGAGAGAGAAGAGAGAACTCCAAGGAGACCAGAGCTCATCTGGAGGCGATGGTTTTGAGAACGAAACCAGAGGCTAACCAGTGGCTGCACTTAACCCCTCGGATAGCAGCTTTGGGCGCAGATGCTTTCGAGCGCGGCCATGTGATGATCAGGAAGATCCATGCTTACTTGGTGAAAGAGGTAAGCCTGGCCAAAAATCCTGAAGAAAAATCAGCCGAGTTCGTAAAAAGAGTGTGCGAAGTGACCCTGGAAACTTTCTAGAACAAGTGAATGTGACGGAAGGGAAAACGAAGAGATGTTGAAGGAAGACTTGGAGAGAAACGTGAAGTTGTGCCTCCACAACAGCTTCTGCCGAAACAGAGAATCTAACGTTGATCCTCTACCAAGTGTAAACAAAGAGTAGAAGAGCAGGAGTGTTGGAGGACTGTTTCCAACAGCGTCAGAATAGCTACCGACGTGTTGCAAGACACAGAGACTGAAAGTGCGGAGTCAATGACGCAGGAGGAGGAGATGGAACATTGACAGATGGTCGAAAAAAAAGATGCAAAAAGAAAGAAAATTAGAAGAATTTAGAAGTTTTAGAACTTCTAAATGACGAACAAAGGAAGAAACAAAGAAGCGACGAAAGAAAAGATAACAAAACTCAGAATTGTTTTGTATGTAACAAAAAACTCAAATGAGAAACAAAGCAACTAAGTTGCAATTGAAACTGAAAAGAAAACAATTAGTTGAGTTTTGAAGATTAAAGAGTTTGTTGCATTTAAAAACTTGCATTTTGATTTTAGTTAGTGGCTTTAGAGACACTTACTGTTTATTTAGAGAGGCTTGAGTGGAGAATATATTAAAATATTCCAGCCTGCTTGATTGTTTTTAATCAACTAGGACAACTGATCACTTGGTGGTGACATGAAAGGCTTGGGTAATCTCTTGAAGAAGGAGATTATTTCATTGTTCCTTCTAACCGCCGAGTTCCTTAGTTTTAATATTCAGGACCAATAACAACTAAATTTCTGAAAGGAATAAGCATAGTAGGATAATTTTAGTTTGTGGGTTGGCAGGACTGTCCTGCGTTTCTACACTTTTAAGTCTAGGAGAAAAAGTTTTAAATCGGGACATAGACATTGAAAGTCTAAAAAGATGTTTTATCTGAAGTTTATCCTCGAAAGTGCAGATTAGTGAAAGAATTTGAGAGGCTATAATAGTGTGGTATGATGCCATTTATATCCTGCAGTGAGTTGATAGGAGGTGGATAAAATTGTTTTCGTGCATTTTTTAAATTCTGTTTGATGACACTGTGCCATTTTGATAAAGAATACGAGACTCAACGAATACATTGACCGGGCTGTCCGGGAAGTGTGTGACATTTGACCAGAATGTACGAAAAAGCAATTTCGTATTCGAATTTTTATCGACCAAAAAAGAACATCTGACCTGGAAGATTAATGGTTTTAACGGATTAGCAACGTTATTTGAACGATTAGACAAACCGTGAAGGTCAGAATATTCTGGTATTTTAAATTTTTATAATTTCGAATGGTGATGTCACATTTCAAAGAAGTTCTGAAACGGCCATTTTGAAGAAAAAACAGAAGAAAATCAGAACAAAAATAGCTGCAGTAGAAACAACTACGAAGACATAACGACAGATAGAATTTGAAATTATCAGAAACCGCTCCGAGTTGTAACGACTATGTGGCTACAATCGTTACCGAGCAATTCACACGAACGTGAAAATTGTTGGGACGACGTGTCCAGCCTTCTAAAAGAAATAAGGACGTTATTCCAGAATCCGGAGGGGTCTCGGGCTCAGAACTCAAACTGTTTTTTTATGAATTTTAGCTTCCTGGTCATGTCCTGAATTGAATTTAATTAACATTCGAATTCATTTTCAGATAATGAGAAGCTAGGAGTTGATCCATCTTTCAATGGAGATGTTGATTTTTATCTACTGAACAAAAACAATCGTAATATAATAAACAGTAGTAGCCCTGTTTTTATGAATGACTTCGTGGTCTGGGGGTACTGAGACCCAGCCATGAGCTCACTATTCTTGCATATAATTAAGTTAATTTGAGTGTTTTGACCGAAGCCAGAAGCAGTGATGTTTTTGTCGACCCGATGTTAGGAAACCCACCAAAAGAACTGGCTTTGGCAGAGACGGTGAAAAGCATGTAGAGCTTGAGCTGTGTTTAGACGCTAGCCAGTCGTTTTAGGAGCTAGCTTTATTTTTCCGTCGATATGTACTTCCGGGCGATTGTTACACATTTCAGATGGATCAACCAAAACTCTCCTTATCTCAACATAACAATGTAAAACACACTCAAGAAATTTAAATTTGGTATTCACATACCGGCGCACTCTAGAATTGGAGTAACTTAATTAACAAGTAACTCTAGAATAACCGAGGAATTAAAATTGACTAGAGGTGTTTTAATTTAATTAGTTCCAGCTTGAGAAATGAGTTTTGGGGCTGGACCGTTGGGACACTTTGGTTGTCCATCTTTCCACCGAAGGATCACTCTGGTCCACTTCTAATCTGTTTCTCTTTTGTTCGCGATCGCTCTGTCCTCTGTTTCGAAGACAGCTCTACTCTCGTGTATTCTGATGTCTGGAAATTGCGAATAGCAATTTTCCGCTGCTTTTTTTTCGACTACTTTCCCGCGATTGTAAATCGGTTCTTCTGATGTTATATTTCTGATATTTTCAGTTGTCGCGAGAAACTTGAGCATGACATGTCCAATTCGATTTTTTGAAAAATTTCATTTCACCGCAAAATCATGTTTCTTGCGTTGCTCAATGTCAAACTTCCAAATATTTCCGACTGGCACACCTATGACAAAACCAAGCCCCTTTCTTCATTTCAGTTTCGTTATTTTTGTCGGACCGTCGCATGACGGAAGGGACCATTTTATCAAATCTGAGATGGAAAGTTCAACTGAATGAAGCGGTTGCGATAATGGTTCATACTGAAGCGGCGGCCTCGTAAGAGAAAAGTTTTTTTTCTAAGAGAAATGTTATCTCCTTCGAATTGATTCGAATCATACTATTGTTTTTTATTGTTCTTTGCAAATGTTTAAAAGTTATCATCAAATCAGATTTTCTTTACATATATTGAGCCAAAACCACTTGTATTTGTGAGTGTTGGATGGGTGAATTCCCATAGGTTCCAATATTCATAGGTTCCAAAATAAAAAATCTGTCGCATAAGTTCCAAAATTTATCTTCTTGAATTCTGATTTGTTGAAATTTGAATCAGCGAATTTACGGATTGATTGTTTACTGTTCAACTAGCATAAAGTCAAGCTGCAGCCGCGCCAACGTGTTGCGAGCTTGCCACCAAAGCTTGCCACCAACGTGTTGCGAGCTTGCCACGAAATTTAGAGCCGGTTATCGCCCCGAAGCGGCGTAGCGCGCCCACCGGCGACCTCAAACCGAGACTCGGCTAATTTAGTCTTTTGACCAATTGAAAAGATTTGGTACTTATGCGACTGCTTTTTTATTTTGGAACCTATGGGACTGATTTTTTATTTTGGAACCTATGAATACGCACCGTTGGATGATTTTGTTTTATATGTTTCAGATTGATTTTTTGATTTACTTGCGGGTCAGTTAATTTCCTCCATATGGCGAGAAACGCCGCAAATGAATCTTCTGCATCGCTCAGGGTTGTCAAAAGGGTGCAATTTGGCATACTTGGACCGGATGAGATCAAAGCAATGTCTGTGGTCGATGGAGGCGTGCGATACTCTGAGGTCTATGAAGCTGGAAAGCCTAAACTTGGGGGACTGATGGATCCGAGACAAGGTGTGGTAGACAAAGGCACCAGATGTCAAACATGTGCTGGAAATCACTTTGACTGTCCGGGGCATTTTGGCCACTTGGAACTTGCGCGGCCTGTATTTCACGTGGGTTGGCTAGCGACGACGATCAAAGTCATGCGATGTTTCTGCTACTTCTGCTCGAGGCTTTTAATAGACAAGGTACTTTTCAATTTCATCTGTGGTAAAGGTAAGTTAACAAACCCCGCAAATACTCTCCGCCAAATCCAATTAGGCGGATGGCTGTTAATTTGGTTCTGAAGTGTAATTTTTAGTCAAACAGAATCGAGCATTGTAGACGCAGCGCTTAGCAAACTTAGTCAAATTTAACGCTGGATCTTAACCGAGCGTATCTTTTGGAGGAGGTTGTTAACTTGATCCGAGATCCGATCAATGTTTTGATTGAACGGTTTTCGATTGTTTTTTTTTGGCTTTTCAAAGTTGCCATAAGTTAAGTCAGAATTCGGTAAGAAAAACCTTGACTGAACAATTAATTGTAATCAATTCCTTTGCTTATTATTTTATTTTCGACAAATTCTCCAATAGTCACGAATAGCAATTTTAGTTGAGATCTGCCCAGTTCATTCTTTGTCGATGAAACGTTTTAATTAATTAGTGTTAACGAACAAGTGAAGTTTCACTCTTTTTGCCGTGTGGTAGTTTGATTTTCTTTTCATGCTCAATTTCATGTTTTAGCACTTTGACCTATGGTTACTCTTGTGATAAGCAACGGTATTGCAACCGGGTGATAGACTTTTTTCCCGTTAAATAACTTTGTTCACAAGATGCCTGAAACTTATGGTCATTTATCTGTTCTTCCGTCAACTAACAAACAAATTGTGAGCATGTCTGCGATTTACGTGCCCGTTCTCTTTACACGAGCATAGTTTAGTGTGATAGTACTATGTAATTTTTTTACGAACTTAAGTCGCAAATAAAAATGCTCCGTTTGGTGGCACTTTTGAATTAGTAGGCTGCATTAGCAGTATATTTGTGTGTCTTGGCATTTGATTAGTAATAAGTTAACACACGAGAAAAAACCAAGTATCAATGCTTGAACGTTTTCGTTAATTAAGACATCATCAGAACAACTGAAAGAAAAAGCAACCAACATCGTAAACAATAAAAAACCACATAAAATCAGAGAATAAAAAAGCACAATTTGAGTTGACATGAAACGTTAAAACAACAAATAGATTAGAAGCGCAGCGTTAGCTGGCGCTGCCGGTACTCCTCACTGATTAGGGCTGGAGCTTTCCTCGAGATGTAGGGGGCTTCGAGAGTTAGCAATTTCTGGGTGTCAATGCTCCTGTCCAGAATCTTGCACTGCAAATCCGGTGAAAAATTATCGTCTCCGCACTCTCGCAGGTGGGCACCAACAGGTGAGCCGGCCCTTCGGTGCTCCTGTAGTCTGGTTTTAAAATGCCGGCTAGTTTGGCCGACATAGCAGGCTTTGCAACCTGTACACGTGAGTTGATAAAGAACCCGACTACTGAGTTCCTCTGGAATGGGACACTTCAATGAGTGCAGACAGGATTTCAGCTTCCTCGTAGTGATGATAACTGAGACTCCGGTAGCTGCTGAGGCGTTTGGAGAACTTGTGAGACCCACGACCTCTATACTGCAAGACGACGGCGCTTCTCTACGTTTTGCATGCAGCCTTCTGCAGTGTGTTGACGCTCGTCTCCAAAATCTTCTCAGCATTGGCACGAACAATGGGGGAGTAAAAAGAAGGTGGATACTGATTCGCCGCCCAATTCGCTGTGGCTTTCTCAAGACCGTCGTTGAAAGCCTGCCACGTCGACGTAGCATGATGAATCCTGTGGACAGTGGCTTAGACGATGTTCCGCTTGTATTTGTTTGGAGCAACTGCATGGTAGCTCAACGACAGCCCTGTGTCCGTGGGCTTAGAGTAACAGGACGTCTGAAACCTACCATTTGCTCTCGTCACCAAGATGTCGAGAAAAGGCCAGGCTCCGTCAATCTCTCCTAAAATAACACAATTGATGCTTCTTTAACTCATCAATTGAACAGAAAAAAAAGCTATTTACTTTTCATACAACAGTATAATACTTGAAATCTTGTTCGGAAATTTTTGAGCGAGATATACTTCGCGAGATTTCTGAAATGAATATTTATACGCAATTTGTTTCAATACATTCTAATTTATTACATGCAAAGCTTACTACATTTCAAATTAGTATCCAAAAATTGAGTTTTTGTGGAATTCGAACCTCCTGTATCTTTGCCGATTTCTCGCTCGTGTTTGTGAAGTTGCAGCCTCGCCTCTGTGTCGAAATTTGTATTTTATTTTACTTGAACATTTGCCAACTCCCATTTTAGACAATCAGTTTTTCAGTCGTCTGAAGTTTTTTTTACTGAACCTATCTGCTTAAGAATTTTCGGCTTCGTTACCGCTCTGAAAGTTTTGATTGATGCTAATTGAACATTCAAATGTCTAACTGGGCATAATTTGTTGAAAAGGAACTTTATTTGAGACAAAAATAGGAAAATTTTTGTTATGAAATTTCTTTGGCAACGGTTTTTGTAGTTTTAACTCAATTTCTACCGGCTGCTTTGTTTGGGTTGTATCGCAAGTGGTGCGAAGCTTCGCTTCGCCTATGTGTTTTAAAGCTGATTTTTTTTCAGGAAAATTTTTAAAATTTGTTCACGCTCAGTTTTGTTTTTTCGCGGTTCGACTTGAGATTTCTTTTTAATTGTGGTGCTTTTCCATTGTTAAATTGAAGGCAAAGTCCACTATCGAACAGCAAAATTGTAAAGCTCACGAAAAACGTGATCGACTTCTAGTTTCGAAAATGGAAATTAATTATCACATTTCCCAGTGAAATGAAAGTTTTGCCTATTGATCCAGTTTTCTGAATTGTCTTAATTTTGACAAAAAAGTGTCCATCATAAATTAATCTACAAATTTAAAGAGCTTTAAGGCCATCTTTTTTTTCTTCGAATTTCAAAAATAGAAGATTTTTGAAAAAACTAGTCAGTTTTTGTTTCAGTTTCATTGCGTTTATTATCTTTTCCATCTGTCAGTTGGCTATGATTTAAAATTTGACCTATGGTTACTCTTGTGATAAACAGAATCGAGCATTGTAGACGCAGCGCTTAGCAAACTTAGTCAAATTTAACGCTGGATCTTAACCGAGCGTATCTTTTGGAGGAGGTTGTTAACTTGATCCGAGATCCGATCAATGTTTTGATTGAACGGTTTTCGATTGTTTTTTTTTGGCTTTTCAAAGTTGCCATAAGTTAAGTCAGAATTCGGTAAGAAAAACCTTGACTGAACAATTAATTGTAATCAATTCCTTTGCTTATTATTTTATTTTCGACAAATTCTCCAATAGTCACGAATAGCAATTTTAGTTGAGATCTGCCCAGTTCATTCTTTGTCGATGAAACGTTTTAATTAATTAGTGTTAACGAACAAGTGAAGTTTCACTCTTTTTGCCGTGTGGTAGTTTGATTTTCTTTTCATGCTCAATTTCATGTTTTAGCACTTTGACCTATGGTTACTCTTGTGATAAGCAACGGTATTGCAACCGGGTGATAGACTTTTTTCCCGTTAAATAACTTTGTTCACAAGATGCCTGAAACTTATGGTCATTTATCTGTTCTTCCGTCAACTAACAAACAAATTGTGAGCATGTCTGCGATTTACGTGCCCGTTCTCTTTACACGAGCATAGTTTAGTGTGATAGTACTATGTAATTTTTTTACGAACTTAAGTCGCAAATAAAAATGCTCCGTTTGGTGGCACTTTTGAATTAGTAGGCTGCATTAGCAGTATATTTGTGTGTCTTGGCATTTGATAATTAATAAGTTAACACACGAGAAAAAACCAAGTATCAATGCTTGAACGTTTTCGTTAATTAAGACATCATCAGAACAACTGAAAGAAAAAACAACCAACATCGTAAACAATAAAAAACCACATAAAATCAGACAATAAAAAAGCACAATTTGAGTTGACATGAAACGTTAATACAACAAATAGATTAGAAGCGCAGCGTTAGCTGGCGCTGCCGGTACTCCTCACTGATTAGGGCTGGAGCTTTCCTCGAGATGTAGGGGGCTTCGAGACCTAGCAATTTCTGGTTGTCAATGCTCCTGTCCAGAATCTTGCACTGCAAATCCGGTGAAAAATTATCGTCTCCGCACTCTCGCAGGTGGGCACCAACAGGTGAGCCGGCCCTTCGGTGCTCCTGTAGTCTGGTTTTAAAATGCCGGCTGGTTTGGCCGACATAGCAGGCTTTGCAACCTGTACACGTGAGTTGATAAATAACCCGACTACTGAGTTCCTCTGGAATGGGACACTTCAATGAGTGCAGACAGGATTTCAGCTTCCTCGTAGTGATGATAACTGAGACTCCGGTAGCTGCTGAGGCGTTTGGAGAACTTGTGAGACCCACGACCTCTATACTGCAAGACGACGGCGCTTCTCTACGTTTTGCATGCAGCCTTCTGCAGTGTGTTGACGTTCGTCTCCAAAATCTTCTCAGCATTGGCACGAACAATGGGGGAGTAAAAAGAAGGTGGATACTGATTCGCCGCCCAATTCGCTGTGGCTTTCTCAAGACCGTCGTTGAAAGCCTGCCACGTCGACGTAGCATGATGAATCCTGTGGACAGTGGCTTAGACGATGTTCCGCTTGTATTTGTTTGGAGCAACTGCATGGTAGCTCAACGACAGCCCTGTGTCCGTGGGCTTAGAGTAACAGGACGTCTGAAACCTACCATTTGCTCTCGTCACCAAGATGTCGAGAAAAGGCCAGGCTCCGTCAATCTCTCCTAAAATAACACAATTGATGCTTCTTTAACTCATCAATTGAACAGAAAAAAAAGCTATTTACTTTTCATACAACAGTATAATACTTGAAATCTTGTTCGGAAATTTTTGAGCGAGATATACTTCGCGAGATTTCTGAAATGAATATTTATACGCAATTTGTTTCAATACATTCTAATTTATTACATGCAAAGTTTACTACATTTCAAATTAGTATCCAAAAATTGAGTTTTTGTGGAATTCGAACCTCCTGTATCTTTGCCGATTTCTCGCTCGTGTTTGTGAAGTTGCAGCCTCGCCTCTGTGTCGAAATTTGTATTTTATTTTACTTGAACATTTGCCAACTCCCATTTTAGACAATCAGTTTTTCAGTCGTCTGAAGTTTTTTTTACTGAACCTATCTGCTTAAGAATTTTCGGCTTCGTTACCGCTCTGAAAGTTTTGATTGATGCTAATTGAACATTCAAATGTCTAACTGGGCATAATTTGTTGAAAAGGAACTTTATTTGCGACTTATGAAATTTCTTTGGCAACGGTTTTTGTAGTTTTAACTCAATTTCTACCGGCTGCTTTGTTTGGGTTGTATCGCAAGTGGTGCGAAGCTTCGCTTCGCCTATGTGTTTTAAAGCTGATTTTTTTTCAGGAAAATTTTTAAAATTTGTTCACGCTCAGTTTTGTTTTTTCGCGGTTTGACTTGAGATTTCTTTTTAATTGTGGTGCTTTTCCATTGTTAAATTGAAGGCAAAGTCCACTATCGAACAGCAAAATTGTAAAGCTCACGAAAAACGTGATCGACTTCTAGTTTCGAAAATGGAAATTAATTATCACATTTCCCAGTGAAATGAAAGTTTTGCCTATTGATCCAGTTTTCTGAATTGTCTTAATTTTGACAAAAAAGTGTCCATCATAAATTAATCTACAAATTTAAAGAGCTTTAAGGTCATCTTTTTTTTCTTCGAATTTCAAAAATAGAAGATTTTTGAAAAAACTAGTCAGTTTTTGTTTCAGTTTCATTGCGTTTATTATCTTTTCCATCTGTCAGTTGGCTATGATTTAAAATTTGACCTATGGTTACTCTTGTGATAAACAGAATCGAGCATTGTAGACGCAGCGCTTAGCAAACTTAGTCAAATTTAACGCTGGATCTTAACCGAGCGTATCTTTTGGAGGAGGTTGTTAACTTGATCTGAGATCCGATCAATGTTTTGATTGAACGGTTTTCGATTGTTTTTTTTTTGGCTTTTCAAAGTTGCCATAAGTTAAGTCAGAATTCGGTAAGAAAAACCTTGACTGAACAATTAATTGTAATCAATTCCTTTGCTTATTATTTTATTTTCGACAAATTCTCCAATAGTCACGAATAGCAATTTTAGTTGAGATCTGCTCAGTTCATTCTTTGTCGATGAAACGTTTTAATTAATTAGTGTTAACGAACAAGTGAAGTTTCACTCTTTTTGCCGTGTGGTAGTTTGATTTTCTTTTCATGCTCAATTTCATGTTTTAGCACTTTGACCTATGGTTACTCTTGTGATAAGCAACGGTATTGCAACCGGGTGATAGACTTTTTTCCCGTTAAATAACTTTGTTCACAAGATGCCTGAAACTTATGGTCATTTATCTGTTCTTCCGTCAACTAACAAACAAATTGTGAGCATGTCTGCGATTTGCGTGCCCGTTCTCTTTACACGAGCATAGTTTAGTGTGATAGTACTATGTAATTTTTTTACGAACTTAAGTCGCAAATAAAAATGCTCCGTTTGGTGGCACTTTTGAATTAGTAGGCTGCATTAGCAGTATATTTGTGTGTCTTGGCATTTGATTAGTAATAAGTTAACACACGAGAAAAAACCAAGTATCAATGCTTGAACGTTTTCGTTAATTAAGACATCATCAGAACAACTGAAAGAAAAAGCAACCAACATCGTAAACAATAAAAAACCACATAAAATCAGAGAATAAAAAAGCACAATTTGAGTTGACATGAAACGTTAAAACAACAAATAGATTAGAAGCGCAGCGTTAGCTGGCGCTGCCGGTACTCCTCACTGATTAGGGCTGGAGCTTTCCTCGAGATGTAGGGGGCTTCGAGAGTTAGCAATTTCTGGGTGTCAATGCTCCTGTCCAGAATCTTGCACTGCAAATCCGGTGAAAAATTATCGTCTCCGCACTCTCGCAGGTGGGCACCAACAGGTGAGCCGGCCCTTCGGTGCTCCTGTAGTCTGGTTTTAAAATGCCGGCTAGTTTGGCCGACATAGCAGGCTTTGCAACCTGTACACGTGAGTTGATAAAGAACCCGACTACTGAGTTCCTCTGGAATGGGACACTTCAATGAGTGCAGACAGGATTTCAGCTTCCTCGTAGTGATGATAACTGAGACTCCGGTAGCCGCTGAGGCGTTTGGAGAACTTGTGAGACCCACGACCTCTATACTGCAAGACGACGGCGCTTCTCTACGTTTTGCATGCAGCCTTCTGCAGTGTGTTGACGCTCGTCTCCAAAATCTTCTCAGCATTGGCACGAACAATGGGGGAGTAAAAAGAAGGTGGATACTGATTCGCCGCCCAATTCGCTGTGGCTTTCTCAAGACCGTCGTTGAAAGCCTGCCACGTCGACGTAGCATGATGAATCCTGTGGACAGTGGCTTAGACGATGTTCCGCTTGTATTTGTTTGGAGCAACTGCATGGTAGCTCAACGACAGCCCTGTGTCCGTGGGCTTAGAGTAACAGGACGTCTGAAACCTACCATTTGCTCTCGTCACCAAGATGTCGAGAAAAGGCCAGGCTCCGTCAATCTCTCCTAAAATAACACAATTGATGCTTCTTTAACTCATCAATTGAACAGAAAAAAAAGCTATTTACTTTTCATACAACAGTATAATACTTGAAATCTTGTTCGGAAATTTTTGAGCGAGATATACTTCGCGAGATTTCTGAAATGAATATTTATACGCAATTTGTTTCAATACATTCTAATTTATTACATGCAAAGTTTACTACATTTCAAATTAGTATCCAAAAATTGAGTTTTTGTGGAATTCGAACCTCCTGTATCTTTGCCGATTTCTCGCTCGTGTTTGTGAAGTTGCAGCCTCGCCTCTGTGTCGAAATTTGTATTTTATTTTACTTGAACATTTGCCAACTCCCATTTTAGACAATCAGTTTTTCAGTCGTCTGAAGTTTTTTTTACTGAACCTATCTGCTTAAGAATTTTCGGCTTCGTTACCGCTCTGAAAGTTTTGATTGATGCTAATTGAACATTCAAATGTCTAACTGGGCATAATTTGTTGAAAAGGAACTTTATTTGAGACAAAAATAGGAAAATTTTTGTTATGAAATTTCTTTGGCAACGGTTTTTGTAGTTTTAACTCAATTTCTACCGGCTGCTTTGTTTGGGTTGTATCGCAAGTGGTGCGAAGCTTCGCTTCGCCTATGTGTTTTAAAGCTGATTTTTTTTCAGGAAAATTTTTAAAATTTGTTCACGCTCAGTTTTGTTTTTTCGCGGTTTGACTTGAGATTTCTTTTTAATTGTGGTGCTTTTCCATTGTTAAATTGAAGGCAAAGTCCACTATCGAACAGCAAAATTGTAAAGCTCACGAAAAACGTGATCGACTTCTAGTTTCGAAAATGGAAATTAATTATCACATTTCCCAGTGAAATGAAAGTTTTGCCTATTGATCCAGTTTTCTGAATTGTCTTAATTTTGACAAAAAAGTGTCCATCATAAATTAATCTACAAATTTAAAGAGCTTTAAGGTCATCTTTTTTTTCTTCGAATTTCAAAAATAGAAGATTTTTGAAAAAACTAGTCAGTTTTTGTTTCAGTTTCATTGCGTTTATTATCTTTTCCATCTGTCAGTTGGCTATGATTTAAAATTTGACCTATGGTTACTCTTGTGATAAACAGAATCGAGCATTGTAGACGCAGCGCTTAGCAAACTTAGTCAAATTTAACGCTGGATCTTAACCGAGCGTATCTTTTGGAGGAGGTTGTTAACTTGATCTGAGATCCGATCAATGTTTTGATTGAACGGTTTTCGATTGTTTTTTTTTTGGCTTTTCAAAGTTGCCATAAGTTAAGTCAGAATTCGGTAAGAAAAACCTTGACTGAACAATTAATTGTAATCAATTCCTTTGCTTATTATTTTATTTTCGACAAATTCTCCAATAGTCACGAATAGCAATTTTAGTTGAGATCTGCTCAGTTCATTCTTTGTCGATGAAACGTTTTAATTAATTAGTGTTAACGAACAAGTGAAGTTTCACTCTTTTTGCCGTGTGGTAGTTTGATTTTCTTTTCATGCTCAATTTCATGTTTTAGCACTTTGACCTATGGTTACTCTTGTGATAAGCAACGGTATTGCAACCGGGTGATAGACTTTTTTCCCGTTAAATAACTTTGTTCACAAGATGCCTGAAACTTATGGTCATTTATCTGTTCTTCCGTCAACTAACAAACAAATTGTGAGCATGTCTGCGATTTACGTGCCCGTTCTCTTTACACGAGCATAGTTTAGTGTGATAGTACTATGTAATTTTTTTACGAACTTAAGTGCAAATAAAAATGCTCCGTTTGGTGGCACTTTTGAGTTAGTAGGCTGCATTAGCAGTATATTTGTGTGTCTTGGCATTTGATTATTAATAAGTTAACACACGAGAAAAAACCAAGTATCAATGCTTGAACGTTTTCGTTAATTAAGACATCATCAGAACAACTGAAAGAAAAAACAACCAACATCGTAAACAATAAAAAACCACATAAAATCAGACAATAAAAAAGCACAATTTGAGTTGACATGAAACGTTAATACAACAAATAGATTAGAAGCGCAGCGTTAGCTGGCGCTGCCGGTACTCCTCACTGATTAGGGCTGGAGCTTTCCTCGAGATGTAGGGGGCTTCGAGACCTAGCAATTTCTGGGTGTCAATGCTCCTGTCCAGAATCTTGCACTGCAAATCCGGTGAAAAATTATCGTCTCCGCACTCTCGCAGGTGGGCACCAACAGGTGAGCCGGCCCTTCGGTGCTCCTGTAGTCTGGTTTTAAAATGCCGGCTGGTTTGGCCGACATAGCAGGCTTTGCAACCTGTACACGTGAGTTGATAAATAACCCGACTACTGAGTTCCTCTGGAATGGGACACTTCAATGAGTGCAGACAGGATTTCAGCTTCCTCGTAGTGATGATAACTGAGACTCCGGTAGCTGCTGAGGCGTTTGGAGAACTTGTGAGACCCACGACCTCTATACTGCAAGACGACGGCGCTTCTCTACGTTTTGCATGCAGCCTTCTGCAGTGTGTTGACGCTCGTCTCCAAAATCTTCTCAGCATTGGCACGAACAATGGGGGAGTAAAAAGAAGGTGGATACTGATTCGCCGCCCAATTCGCTGTGGCTTTCTCAAGACCGTCGTTGAAAGCCTGCCACGTCGACGTAGCATGATGAATCCTGTGGACAGTGGCTTAGACGATGTTCCGCTTGTATTTGTTTGGAGCAACTGCATGGTAGCTCAACGACAGCCCTGTGTCCGTGGGCTTAGAGTAACAGGACGTCTGAAACCTACCATTTGCTCTCGTCACCAAGATGTCGAGAAAAGGCCAGGCTCCGTCAATCTCTCCTAAAATAACACAATTGATGCTTCTTTAACTCATCAATTGAACAGAAAAAAAAGCTATTTACTTTTCATACAACAGTATAATACTTGAAATCTTGTTCGGAAATTTTTGAGCGAGATATACTTCGCGAGATTTCTGAAATGAATATTTATACGCAATTTGTTTCAATACATTCTAATTTATTACATGCAAAGTTTACTACATTTCAAATTAGTATCCAAAAATTGAGTTTTTGTGGAATTCGAACCTCCTGTATCTTTGCCGATTTCTCGCTCGTGTTTGTGAAGTTGCAGCCTCGCCTCTGTGTCGAAATTTGTATTTTATTTTACTTGAACATTTGCCAACTCCCATTTTAGACAATCAGTTTTTCAGTCGTCTGAAGTTTTTTTTACTGAACCTATCTGCTTAAGAATTTTCGGCTTCGTTACCGCTCTGAAAGTTTTGATTGATGCTAATTGAACATTCAAATGTCTAACTGGGCATAATTTGTTGAAAAGGAACTTTATTTGAGACAAAAATAGGAAAATTTTTGTTATGAAATTTCTTTGGCAACGGTTTTTGTAGTTTTAACTCAATTTCTACCGGCTGCTTTGTTTGGGTTGTATCGCAAGTGGTGCGAAGCTTCGCTTCGCCTATGTGTTTTAAAGCTGATTTTTTTTCAGGAAAATTTTTAAAATTTGTTCACGCTCAGTTTTGTTTTTTCGCGGTTTGACTTGAGATTTCTTTTTAATTGTGGTGCTTTTCCATTGTTAAATTGAAGGCAAAGTCCACTATCGAACAGCAAAATTGTAAAGCTCACGAAAAACGTGATCGACTTCTAGTTTCGAAAATGGAAATTAATTATCACATTTCCCAGTGAAATGAAAGTTTTGCCTATTGATCCAGTTTTCTGAATTGTCTTAATTTTGACAAAAGTGTCCATCATAAATTAATCTACAAATTTAAAGAGCTTTAAGGCCATCTTTTTTTTCTTCGAATTTCAAAAATAGAAGATTTTTGAAAAAACTAGTCAGTTTTTGTTTCAGTTTCATTGCGTTTATTATCTTTTCCATCTGTCAGTTGGCTATGATTTAAAATTTGACCTATGGTTACTCTTGTGATAAACAGAATCGAGCATTGTAGACGCAGCGCTTAGCAAACTTAGTCAAATTTAACGCTGGATCTTAACCGAGCATATCTTTTGGAGGAGGTTGTTAACTTGATCTGAGATCCGATCAATGTTTTGATTGAACGGTTTTCGATTGTTTTTCTTTTGGCTTTTCAAAGTTGCCATAAGTTAAGTCAGAATTCGGTAAGAAAAACTTTGACTGAACAATTAATTGTAATCAATTCCTTTGCTTATTATTTTATTTTCGACAAATTCTCCAATAGTCACGAATAGCAATTTTAGTTGAGATCTGCTCAGTTCATTCTTTGTCGATGAAACGTTTTAATTAATTAGTGTTAACGAACAAGTGAAGTTTCACTCTTTTTGCCGTGTGGTAGTTTGATTTTCTTTTCATGCTCAATTTCATGTTTTAGCACTTTGACCTATGGTTACTCTTGTGATAAGCAACGGTATTGCAACCGGGTGATAGACTTTTTTCCCGTTAAATAACTTTGTTCACAAGATGCCTGAAACTTATGGTCATTTATCTGTTCTTCCGTCAACTAACAAACAAATTGTGAGCATGTCTGCGATTTACGTGCCCGTTCTCTTTACACGAGCATAGTTTAGTGTGATAGTACTATGTAATTTTTTTACGAACTTAAGTCGCAAATAAAAATGCTCCGTTTGGTGGCACTTTTGAATTAGTAGGCTGCATTAGCAGTATATTTGTGTGTCTTGGCATTTGATTATTAATAAGTTAACACACGAGAAAAAACCAAGTATCAATGCTTGAACGTTTTCGTTAATTAAGACATCATCAGAACAACTGAAAGAAAAAACAACCAACATCGTAAACAATAAAAAACCACATAAAATCAGACAATAAAAAAGCACAATTTGAGTTGACATGAAACGTTAATACAACAAATAGATTAGAAGCGCAGCGTTAGCTGGCGCTGCCGGTACTCCTCACTGATTAGGGCTGGAGCTTTCCTCGAGATGTAGGGGGCTTCGAGACCTAGCAATTTCTGGGTGTCAATGCTCCTGTCCAGAATCTTGCACTGCAAATCCGGTGAAAAATTATCGTCTCCGCACTCTCGCAGGTGGGCACCAACAGGTGAGCCGGCCCTTCGGTGCTCCTGTAGTCTGGTTTTAAAATGCCGGCTGGTTTGGCCGACATAGCAGGCTTTGCAACCTGTACACGTGAGTTGATAAAGAACCCGACTACTGAGTTCCTCTGGAATGGGACACTTCAATTAGTGCAGACAGGATTTCAGCTTCCTCGTAGTGATGATAACTGAGACTCCGGTAGCTGCTGAGGCGTTTGGAGAACTTGTGAGACCCACGACCTCTATACTGCAAGACGACGGCGCTTCTCTACGTTTTGCATGCAGCCTTCTGCAGTGTGTTGACGCTCGTCTCCAAAATCTTCTAGGCATTGGCACGAACAATGGGGGAGTAAAAAGAAGGTGGATACTGATTCGCCGCCCAATTCGCTGTGGCTTTCTCAAGACCGTCGTTGAAAGCCTGCCACGTCAACGTAGCATGATGAATCCTGTGGACAGTGGCTTAGTATAATAATTGAAATCTTGTTCGGAAATTTTTGAGCGAGATATACTTCGCGAGATTTCTGAAATGAATATTTATACGCAATTTGTTTCAATACATTCTAATTTATTACATGCAAAGTTTACTACATTTCAAATTAGTATCCAAAAATTGAGTTTTTTTGGAATTCGAACCTCCTGTATCTTTGCCGATTTCTCGCTCGTGTTTGTGAAGTTGCAGCCTCGCCTCTGTGTCGAAATTTGTATTTTATTTTACTTGAACATTTGCCAACTCCCATTTTAGACAATCAGTTTTTCAGTCGTCTGAAGTTTTTTTTACTCAACCTATCTGCTTAAGAATTTTCGGCTTCGTTACCGCTCTGAAAAATTTTATTGATGCTAATTGAACATTCAAATGTCTAACTGGGCATAATTTGTTGAAAAGGAATTTTATTTGATACATAAATAGGAAATTTTTTGTTATGTGAAATTTCTTTGGCTACGGTTTTTGTAGTTTTAACTCAATTTCTACCGGCTGCTTTGTTTGGGTTGTATCGCAAGTGGTGCGAAGCTTCGCTTCGCCTATGTGTTTTAAAGCTGATTTTTTTTCAGGAAAAATTTTAAAATTTGTTCACGCTCAGTTTTGTTTTTTCGCGGTTTGACTTGAGATTTCTTTTTAATTGCGGTGCTTTTCCATTGTTAAATTGAAGGCAAAATCCACTATCGAACAGCAAAATTGTAAATCTCACGAAAAACGTGATCGACTTCTAGTTTCGAAAATGGAAATTAATTATCAGATTTCCTAGTGAAATGAAAGTTTTGCCTATTGATCCAGTTTTCTGAATTGTGTTAATTTTGACAAAAAAGTGTCCATCATAAAATAATCTACAAATTTAAAGAGCTTTAAGGCCATCTTTTTTTCTTCGAATTTCAAAAATTGAAGATTTTTGAAAAAACTAGTCAGTTTTTGTTTCAGTTTCATTGCGTTGATTATCTTTTCCATCTGTCAGTTGGCTATGTTTTAAAATTCGAATTAATTTATTAACAAAAGAAAGGAAGAATTTCCTCTCTCCAAAACAAAAGAGCGTTTTTATTTTCAATTTTGCAGTAGAATAAAAATTTACCGTAAGATTCAAGGTTCTCAAATGTTTTAAGTTTCATACATATAAGGCCGATCATAAAAAGTTCGTGAAATTCAGAGAATTTCATTGTATTTAATTTGAAACTCAAAATTTAAAGATGGTGGCTTTGTTTTTCATAGTCAATTTTTTCTTAGGATTGATTAGGTAGCAGTAAGTAAACAACCGCGTATTCATACTCGGCAGGTAGTAGATAAATGCTTTAATAAGCAATCAGAATGGAGATAGGAAAGCAAACGTTTGAAGTATATAATTATGAGTTATTAATTTCTTCACTTATCTCGATTCTGAATGACCAATACAGTATTTTTCTACTGACTGACGAGTGTGAATACGCGGTTGTCGTCTTACAGATCGCACTCCTTCAAGGTTCTTAGCATTTATTTGTATTGCAAGTGCATGAAGTTCGCTCTCAATGGAAATGGTCGAAAGTCACAAACTTTGTATGATTTTTACTTTGTTTTCAGGACAGCGCAGCTGTACAGGACATCCTGTCTAAGACGAAGAGCAACCCTAGACGCAGGATGACTCTCATCTATGATATGTGTAAGAAGAAGACTATTTGTGAAGGAGGTGATGAGATAGAGACTGAGAAATTCATGCAGGAAGAGGACCCATTCACCAATGAAAATCGCGACAAGAAAAAGGTCAGTTAACTTATTCATTTCTACCTTTTTCTCCTTATCACCCCATCACCACCGAAAGGATCTCCCTTTAGTATCAAAAGAGTACCCTTTAGTTCCAAAGGGGGAACCTATCAGCACCCAAAGGGTCTCACTTTGGTACTTGGCGTCAAAATATATTAATTTTGGAGAAGCGCGCGCCATCTTAAATCAAAACCTTCTTAAAAAACGTCCTGTCGGTTATTTTACTCCGTTTCATCATCTCATGTGTGTAATATTTGTCTTTTTAAATCGACGATGAATTGATAATTGGAACTTTAGAAGAAACCCTATATTTGCGGTAAGGTTTGTGCCATAGGCTATTCTGAAAAATTTCTAAAATGCCATTCTGGTCTCTTTTTGGAAGTTTTTTGTAGCGCGCTGCACTTCTAAAGATGTCTTAGAAGAGAGCCAATGGGGGCTCTGGGTGATGAACGGGTTGAATTTTTGAGAGGTGGCGGAGGGGAGCTTTCCTTGAACTCACCTAGGTTATGGCCCTAATCGGAATGAACAAAATTGATTGCCAACCATTTCTAATTTCAAACGTTGGTTTTTATCAAATATTTCTCAATACTCATAAGTTATCAAAGATTGTGCCTTGCTACCCAAGCTATGAGCTTTTGTTTTTGTTATAATGCCGTTCGACGGTGATATAAAATTGAATGTCAAAATTGAAGTACTTCTCTTATTAACATTTTGAGAAAAGGGCTTGCCTTGGCTTTCTCTACTTGAAAACTGTGTGATCGAATTAATCCGTTAACTCTGGGCTACCTTCGTTGGCAATTTTTCCAGTCAAACTCTTTGGTTGCTTACAATACAATGTCCTTCTCCACCTGTCTAGGAGAAGCATACGTTAGTTTTCAATGGTTATTCGGCTGTCTTGAAGCCGAAATTACATCAGAATTACGCAAATTACATCAGAATTACGTAAAAATTGCGTAATGACAGTGACAATGTGTTTGTTGCATACAAAAAATTTTTCGGCCCGTTGCAATGGTAATGTTATTTTCGGTTTGTTGGCCATCCGGCTTGTTGGCCTACCACCGGTTGTTGAGTCAAACATTATTTCCATTCGTTTGTTAAGTAGTACGACGCTTTTTGTACATGGAGAGCCTGTATTTTTTTCCTTTATACGTACAACACATTTTTTTTGCTTTCAGCATTTTAACAATTCAACGTTCAGGCTTGGCATAAATCTGCGGCGCATAATTACCGCATGATAAACCTCAAATTTGAAATTGCTGAATTCCGCATAATTCAAGCATTTTTGGCAAACCAAAGATAATCTGGGAGAAAATTTTTTGAAATTGAAGATATGCTCTGCTAAGGTAAAAAAAAAGTATTGACAATGAAATGAATTAAAGTTGATGGGTACATTTGTGTTAGAAAGGCCGTCAAAACCTAATTTTAGCAAAAAATTTTGCTGAATGGTTATTTTCAGCAGAAAGCCCCGCATAATTAGGAAAAAACTCCCCCAGTCCGCATTGCAACTTATGCCCTCAGGTTTTTGTCAAGCTTGTCCACATTCTAGTAGTAAAATTTCATAAAATTAGTAGCAAAAAATTCGAACAGACAAAATTAATTAAAAAGAGCATTTAGTTTTGGAAAAATTTTGCACGCAAAATTTAAATTATCAGACCGAATTTGTGTCTCAAGGTTGTCTAAATAGCATGCAAACGTTTGTCAAAACGCAACGATTGCTCTTTTTTATGAATTCTTTCTGTCCGAACTTTTTGCAGCTCTCTTTATAATTAGTAGCAAAAAGTTCAGACAGACAAAAATATTTAAAAAGAGCAAATGACCTTTTTCAGACAAAACTTGCATGCAAAAGCTAATTTTTCAGACAGAAAGTATGTCTCAATGTCGCCAAAATTCAAATTTGCATGGAAAAATTGACAAAATTGGCAGATTGCTCTTTAATTATTTCTGTCTGTCCGAACTTTTTGGAACTCTCTATAGGTCCTTTGCTCTTTCTATTAATTTTGTCTGTTCCAACTTTTTGCAAATCTATAGTTTAAGGACATTATTTTATTGACTGGTCTTAAGCAGGTTGCTCTTAGTTAATCTGCGTGAAAAATTATTTGATCACAGTAGACCTTCCGCACTTCTTGTAGCGATATCTTAGCTCTAGTTTGTTCATCGCTCTAGTACCAAATTCGAATCAAGTAGCCAAACGTTGAGTAAACTGTCAGTGTTTGGTTATCGTGTTTTACTATCTGGTTATCTGCGATTCGAAGCCAAATTACCAATTTTTGCATTAGATATCATTCTTAGATATCGTATTCAAGCTCACACACTCCTCGAGAGCTGCGTGCTGTAAATTATTAATCATTATCTTTGATTTGACTTGACCTGATTTTAAATCCGAATTAACTTGCAATAAATTCATCTGCAATGACGAACGAAGCTTTCGTTACGCTAGTCACAAATGATAGCTATGCTAAAGGAGCGTTGGTTTGGGGTCAGTCGCTGCGCAACTGTGGTACGACGAAGAAATTGGTAATAATGATCGGATACAAGCCGGAACCGCCCCTGCAAGCTGTCATGGAGAAGACCTTTGACGAACTGGTGTACGTTTCATTGATGGACAGCGGGGACACTACTCGACTTGCACTGATGGCTAGACCAGAATTAGGAGTTACCTTCACCAAGCTGCAATGCTGGACTTTGACTCACTACACCAAGTGCGTATTCATGGATGCGGATACCTTGGTTGTAGAGAACATAGACGATCTGTTCGAGCGCGAGGAGTTTTCTGCAGCTCCAGATGTCGGCTGGCCCGACATGTTCAACACCGGAGTTTTTGTCTACAAACCCAGCATGGAAACTTACGGAAAGCTCCTGGAGCTGGCCAAGAGTGAAGGATCTTTCGACGGTGGAGATCAAGGACTTTTGAATGCCTACTTTAGTGACTGGGCTTTCAAAGATATCACTAAACGACTACCATTTATATACAACATGGCTGCAAACTTGACATACAGCTACTTACCAGCGCTGCTGAGATTTGGAACCGAAGTGAAAGTGGTGCACTTCCTGGGCCAGAGCAAGCCCTGGAACTTCGGGTACAGTGCGGAGAGTGACAATGTGTACGGAGGAAGTATGGCCGACAACATGTTCCAGACGACCAAGCCTTTCATCAGGACCTGGTGGAAAGTCTACAACCACAATGTGGAACCCCTCTTCGAAAAGAAACCAGGTATGTTCCAATTGGTCTTGTTAATGTGACGTTTGGTAGTTTCTTTTGGCAACTAATCTGACGCTAGGAAATCACAAAAAAAGCTCGTTTGATGTATGGTCAGTTCCTCACGCCGAAACTCCGAAGATTAATTTTTAAATCTGCATCCCCACTTGTGCCTGTTATTGGTCAACTATTAGGAAACAGTAATAGATATATGAACAGTATGAACAGTAAAGTTTAAAAAAAATGCTATGCTTTGCTTGATCTCATTCTAGAGGGCAGCGTCGACGTGCCTGAATATCCCAAGAGTTCCGCACCTGTGAGCAGCGAAACTAATGGAAGTGAAGGCGGCAAGGCAAGTGGAGCTGCAACTCCTGACCAGTGGGAGCGAGGGGATATCAACTACACTGGCTCTGATCGATTCCACAACATCCAGCGACACTTGGACGCAATGATATACAAAAATGCTAATGACTACTGAGAAAGCTAACTATTGAAAACTGATGCTGTACGAACGTATATAATTTGATGATTATTCTCTCACTTTTTTGTCTGATCGTGTAATCTAATTGAATCTGCATGATTAGCTCGCTTACCCATTTGAGTATCGTTTTACACAAGCCGAGGATATTGTTGATAGTACGAGGTTTTTAAAAATCTTAGTCGCAATATTATTTAGTACTTTCGTTTGGAGGCAGCATTGGCTTTTTTGAAATAATTATGAAATTCAAGCTGAGTCTGATAGTTCTCTGAAGTTAAGCGTTTGCCTTTTTGTCGGCGTTTTTTAAAGTTCTTTATTGAAAAATTGAAATTCAGATTGTTTTGAAGTTACGGGCTTGAAGTTATGTTCAAAAAACTGCGCTGCGCTTTTTCAGATGTTAATCATTTGGGTTTGCTCTTTGACATTTAAATGCAATTTTGAAAATTTGGTTGTAATATATATTTCACTGTCTCATAGTCCGATAAATTTATTGAAAGCTATTTATTTTTGTCTTAGTACAGACAAAATGAATTAGAAGAATTGACCTATTTCCTATTTTGGAGACACTTTGCATGCAAAACCTTATTATGAGAGCAAAGTTTTGTCGCAAGGTTGTCTTAAACCAGGAAATTGCATGCAAAAAAGGAAAAACTAAAATAGCATTCAAAAAACTGTCAAAATGGAGCGATTGCTCTTTTAAATTAATGCTGTCTGTCCGAACTTTTTGCAACTCTCTAATGCTTGTGCTTTGAAGTTCCATAAGTATCAAGTTAACAGTTGATGACAGAAAAAAAACAACGGAAAGTTAAGGTTAACGGCAATTGATTGGTATCTGCAGCTAGTGTTTTTGGTGGCTAGTTTTTGAAAATATGAGCTTTTTGCGCAGATGCGACAAAATGAGTCTCGAATTCGGCAGGCAAGTTTCATCACTCGGTGATTTGTTTTCATTTTATTTTAATTTAAGGTTTATTTTCGGTCAACCAATTTGAAATCCGATCCTAAAACTGCTCATTTTGACGTCGCGTTCGCTGATTTTCATGTGATAACTGTTTACGATGAACCAATTAACCTAAAATGCTATTATTTTTGGAACGATCAAATTTACCAAAGTCATCGAAATTGCCAATATTAACTTTACTTTTCTTGATTTACTTTCTAGATCTGCTTTTTCGTTTTCTTGCTTGTGTTTGCGCAGTGCTGCATCGCCTGTGTAAAAATCACTTAATTTTCAATTGTAGCTCTAAAGCGGAAATTTTCCATGATTTTAATGTTTTTTTTACTGACGTCGAGTAACCGCATAGTCTCCCCATACAGAAAAATAATGAAAATTCCTTGGTGAAATGGTTATTGTTCTTGGAACATGTGTGCTACATTCAGGCGCTGATGAAAGATTTTAAGCTCTCCAAAATACTTGCTTTATTTTCACCTGATTGGCGTGGGATGTTATGGCGTAATGGAACAGAAGTACCCTAGCTTTCATTGCTGATACTTTAGCTAATATGAATAACAATTTATAACCTATTGTGCGTATTTAAAGCGCATATTTGAATATTTTTCGAAGCTAATTTTTGCCGTTCTCGCTGTAAAATCCAGGTCGGCGGTGCGATTCCGGCAGATGGAAAGTTTTTTTGATGCTTCAAGCTGGTTTATGTAAATGAATCGAACTATGAGGACTAGGTTATGATAATTTTTTTCTGTATAATTTTTGTTCACGCTCAAATTTGATATTTCTGTTTCGATTTAAAATTCAGGTCTGCTCACTTGTGTAAAACTCGTCGATCAAACAGTAAAAGTGTTAAAAGGTTACGAAGAGATCAACTTCTAGTTTGGAAAGTGGAGTTTCATTTCTCACTTTAATTACGTTCATTGACTCTTCCAACTGTCTGTTGGCTGTCTTGTTTACAAATTTGACCATTGGTTTTGGAAAATATTTCTGCTTGCGTTTTGACACCAAATATTGTTTTTTTTTTCGGATCCAGGTGAAGTTCAATGTTGGTTTTTTGTAGTAACGGTAGTTACGCGGTAATGATATTTATGCGTAAAGTGAGTTTATATAAGTCGCAGGAACATGCGTCATTTCAGGCACAGTTTTGGATGTTTGCTTTTGCGAGATCAATTATAATTCATTTGCGAAATTGAAAAAAAAATTACATGGTACAGTAAAAGGTTCAACTATAACCCATTTCCCTTAAATTAAAGTTTTAAAGCATAACTATGTCAATAACACGGAGCCAAGATTTTTTAAATGCTAAGAGTTTAGTTAATGCTATCAGTTCTACGTTTACATTTTGGTAGATTGAGTTAGATTTCGTTTTAATAATTTGCGAAACGGTTTGTGAAATGTAAGGTAAATTATGCTTTCCGATAATAGAACTGCTGCTAATGGCCGGAAAAAGTGCCGAAATTCGGGATCCTTTTAATTTTCAACGTATCAATTGTAAGGTATAACGAGTGGTTTTAAAAGGTTAATTAGGAAGACATGTTTGTGATGGTCTTATTTGTCCGCATGTCAGGTTTCGTAACAATCAGACAATGTGAACAAATGGGGTGATTTGAAGAGAGTTGCTTTAAAAAATGCTTTTAAACCTATTTTCTTCCATTGATTTTGTTTTAGTTCAAAAGACCAATTCAAGGCTCATCATCGTTTACAAAGTTTTTTCTTCGGAGTTAAATTTATGGTTTCATTGTTCATTTACATTGTACAAACTGTCTGTTAGCTAAGTTGTCATTGCTAACGGCTTTTCATTCGATCTGAAGACCAAATTGTTCTCTCAGCATAATTCTGAAAGTCAAAAAAATTGTGTACTGGTGATATTGTTCTTCCATTTATAATCGAAAGTCGCAGTTGATGTTGATCTTGTAAATTTTTTTAGTTTGTTCAAAAGTTCTTCATTTAAGATGCAAGAGGAGGTGTCTTGTGATCGGGAAATAGACATTTTTTCAGTGAACGTTTAATTTTGAGAGAATTATAAGAATGTGTGGCTGTTAAAAGTAGCGACTCTAAAAGCAGGGGAAGAGGTGGCATACTCAATTTAATTGATTTGTAAAATTTCCTGTTTCAATAAACTTTCTGTGCAATTTATAATATCAACGTTGACTTGATCTTAACATAAGGTAATAAAATCTATTTTGGTTTAATTATTTAATTTTTAGGGGCTTTCAAGTTTCGGAATGCTTTCTTTTGTCTTATTTAAGCGATTTAGCAACAAAAGTCGATCCATTGTGTGCAATTGCGGTTGCAAACGAGCATTTGTAATTGCCCATAACTGCAAAGACTATCAAAAACAAACAGGTGAAATGGTTGAAAGTTAACCTTTATGCTGTGTTTTTCTTGGTGGAGATTGTGTCGTCGTATTACTAGTCAATTACTTTGGCCAACCGTCTTATAAATACTTAACAACAAACCTGCTGTCGGTTTTCCTGCTACTTTTTAGCGACATGGTTCAATCAAGTGTCAGAGAAGCATGTGGCATATATGATTTATTCTAATATTCAAACAGGTTTCCAACTCTGAGAAAATGTCGTCTTGGTTTTTTATTTTGGCTAAATAGTTCATTTTGAAGCTTTCATTAGCTGGCTTGAGGGTTGACGCTGAATTTCTGTAATCAAATTTCGACAGATTTTTTGTGGAAGCTTGAATTGTGATAGATTTAAAAAGTTTAAATAATCCCAGAATAGAATTGATGTTTGCATAAATTGATTTCGCCAGGCTAATTATTAGTTCACTGCGATAGATCGGGTGTCCCGTAAATAAGATGACAGCTGTTACGACGACATCCGCTTTTGGTAGGAATTAAAGACTACGCTGCACACGAATTCTCCAATTGTATTTCAAACATGTCTTAACTCCCATTTGTCGTCTTTAAGTCATATTCTCTTAATTTCTTGTCGTCTTACCTAGCCCCGTTAGATCGAGGTTTTCTACTACCTTGCGTGAGAAGGTGGAAAAAGTCAATTTCAAAACAAGGATAGCCGGTTACTGGTTAAGTAGCACAAAAGTCTTAAGTAAATGCAACTAAAAAGTTTTTTTTTCAAATTTCTGCGTAGTGTGAGAACGAAAAACTAGAGCTTAGGCATATTCGAAAGTCATAGCCATAGTAAACTAAACGATTTGGGCAACAAGTTTTGGTAGAAAAATGACTAGAAAAACAAAAAGAATAAGAAAATTTTCCAAATTTTTTCATGTTGCAGTTTTTTGAATGTTTCCACTAACCAGTTAAAAATCACAAATTTCAAATCTGTTTTTCTCAATATTGGGACAGCTTTATGAAAATTTTCAAAGGTCGTTCGAATAACGACTAAAAGGGCTTTAATGTGATATATCACTCGGACCATTCTGATGATTATTTGTGTTGACTGATTTTGCATGGAAAAAACTGAAACACACCCGAATACAAAGTTCCTACCCGTTTTTAAATGGTCGGAACAACAAAGCGAAAGACTTACGGCATTTTTCTCAAAGTTTGCGATTGAATTTTTAATGTGTAATTGTGGCTAATTTTAAGCGCGGCTTGCCCACTGCCACAAACCGGGAAGCTCAACTGCTTTATGTTCCAGGCACCAGGAGGCTGTGGTCGTCACCAGCCGAAGATAAGAAGACAGGGACTCGAGTTGACAGCAGAGTGGAAGGTGATCAATGAAGAGACCCAAGAGAAGAAGATCCCACTCACAGCCGCTATTGTACATGAGATGTTCAAGAAGATATCGGACGAGGACTCCGACATAATAGGTTGGAAGTCATGATTCAGTTACTTTTCCAACTTAACTTAATAATAACTGGTTATGTGGAGACTTTTAATGAAAATTCCTGGCTCTCCATTTGTTGAACACTCGAAGGTAGCCACATTTTTTGTTCCAAAATTGTGTGAATTACTTAGAAAATTATTCAAGGTTATGTAAGGGAAGATATATCCTGCTAAGTTTTTTTCGTCTTTTGGTTATGTAATTAATAGAACTTTGATTTGTTGTGTAGCGATCATTGATAAGATTATGGATTATTTTTTGAAGACAATGTCTATTTTTAGGGATGAATCCTAGATTTGCTCGTCCTGACTGGATGCTGATCACGGTTCTGCCAGTTCCGCCACTGGCAGTGCGTCCAGCGGTATCGCTCTTTGGTTCAGCCAAGTCTCAAGACGATTTGACCCACAAATTGGCAGACATCCTCAAAATTAACAACGAAATTATCCGAAACGAACAAAACGGAATCGCTTCTCATATTCTAGCTGAAAATGTGAAGTTGTTGCAGTACCATGTAGCGACGCTGACAGATAACGAGATACCAGGACTCCCAAGAGCTACTCAGAAATCAGGCCGACCTCTGAAGTCTATAAAACAGCGCCTGAAGAGTAAAGAAGGTCGAATCAGAGGAAATCTGATGGGAAAGCGGGTAGATTTTTCAGCACGTACTGTGATCACTGCAGATCCCAATTTGTTGATTGATCAGGTGGGAGTGCCCAGGTCCATAGCGACTAACTTGACCTACCCGGAATTGGTGACGCCGTTTAATATTGACAAGTTAGTTTTCATGATACATTACATGGCCATTCTTTTAGTCATCGTGTGCTTCTTTTAGTCATCGTGTGCTTCCAGTGTTATCATATCAGAACAAAATAGAAGATTGGGGGAGCTGGGCTTTCAAATTGTTTGAAAGCTTTTGCAGTTTCGATCACTGTTATTGAGACACCATTCAGCGTTCAAAAAAGTTTAAGCCGCTACTGTTTAATGAAAATTTGTTTTTCTTTTCATGCCCGTGTTTGTCTGTTGAGGACCATTCTAAGGGTCCATCGGCAAAAATTTTACGTCGAAATGTTTTCAATGATATAAACCGAAGTGTCTTTTGTGCCATGTAATCAATGTGCAGTTCTTTTTTAGAATGCAAGAGTATGTCTCGAGGGGTGCTAACCAGTATCCAGGTGCCAAGTACGTCATCATGGACAACGGAGACAGAATTGACTTGAGATACCACCCGAGAACCTCCGACCTCAGACTCCAAGTGGGCTACAAAGTGGAACGTCACGTGCTAGACGATGACGTCATTGTGTTCAACCGACAACCCACTCTGCATAAAATGTCAATGATGTGTCACAGAGTGAAAGTACTACCATGGTCGACCTTCAGAATGAATCTAAGTGTGACGACACCGTACAATGCGGATTTCGACGGAGATGAAATGAATTTACACGTGCCACAGTCAGTCGAAACGAAAGCTGAAATCTCCCAACTGTGTAAAGTGGAAAGAATGATAATTACGCCGCAGTCTAACAGACCTGTAATGGGTATTGTGCAGGACTCGCTGACGTCTGTAAGGAAAATGACAAAACGAGATGTATTTTTGGAGAAGTCGCAAGTCATGAATTTGCTTATGTGGATTAGCAGTTGGGATGGCAAGTTACCACCCCCTACTATTTACAAGCCGAAGCCGCTCTGGACTGGCAAGCAGTTGTTTTCACTGGTCATTCCGGAAGGAGTGAATTGTATCAGGGCTCATTTTACACATCCGGACACGGAAGACAGCGGGCCATATAAACACATATCGCCAGGAGATACAAAAGTAAGACAGTCTTTCAGATGTTTCAAAAATCAGATTCATATAAAAATTAGTCAGTTAGGTTTGTTGTGTTTTATTCCAGTTTGATTTGCGACACAATTTTTCTTCTCAAGTGTTTATCAACAAAGAAGTGAGATCTACTTATTTAGAAAATTGTGGATTGTAATCGGATCGTAGTTTTTTTTTGTTTTTATGAATTATGTTGAAATTTTTCTAGCGCTTGTTGGTTGCCGTGAAAGTATTCACACTTTTCGAACGGTATTCAGATGTTCACTGGTATCGATGTCTATTTTGTAGGTTTTGATTGAGAACGGTGACCTCATTAGTGGAATTGTATGTAAGAAAACTCTGGGAGCCAGTGCCGGATCTCTGGTCCATCTAATTGCACTTGAGAGCGGACATATTGCAGTGCGTGACTTCTTGAGTAACGTGCAAAAATTGGTCAACAACTTTTTATTAATCGAAGGTGCTTCGATTGGAATTGGAGATTGTATTGCAGACTCCTCTACTTATAACGAGATCCAGCAGACGATTAAGAAAGCCAAAGAAGAGGTGATAAACATTATTGAATTGGCACATAATGATGAATTGGAGCCGACTCCAGGAAACACTCTGAGACAGACGTTTGAAAACAGAGTTAACAGAGTGCTAAATGATGCCCGTGACAAAACGGGAGGATGTGCACAGAAAAGTTTGAGCGAGTTCAATAACTTCAAATCCATGGTGGTGGCAGGCGCCAAGGGATCTAAAATTAACATCTCTCAGGTCATCGCTTGTGTGGGACAGCAGAACGTAGAAGGAAAGCGTATCCCGTTTGGCCTGAGAAAGAGGACTCTGCCTCATTTTATCAAAGATGATTACGGTCCGGAGTCGAAAGGCTTTGTGGAGAATTCGTACCTGGCAGGACTCACACCGAGTGAGTTTTATTTCCACGCCATGGGAGGACGAGAAGGTTTGATTGATACTGCGGTGAAAACAGCAGAAACTGGATACATCCAGAGACGCCTTATCAAGGCCATGGAGTCGTTGAAGGTACGTGGTATTTTACTTAGCACATTCAACTTCCAGTTGATCGAAGATTAAAACAAGTAATTTGGCTTTGTAATTATGATATTAATATCAAAAATTCTTTTTTCAAGGTGACAATTGTGCAATTCGATTTTAACAATAGTATTCAGTCGCAACTTAGCTAATTGATCCAAAAGGACACGCTAGGATGTTTAAATATGTTAATTTCAGCTTAAATACATTTGAATTAAATCCTGTCTGAGTTTTTAAAACCTTGTTCGCAACTGAAGAGAAAATTGAAAATAAAAGCGTCTCAATGTGTAAATGTGTTGTGTTTGACCCAGGTATGCTATGACGGTACAGTGCGCAACAGTAACAACAACCTCATCCAGTTCAGATATGGGGAGGATGGTCTGGCTGGAGAGATGGTGGAGTTTCAGAACCTCCAGTCCATCACCCTCTCAAGACCGAACCTGGAGAAAAGATTCAAATTCGACTACAACAATGAGAGGTCAGAACTGAATTTATATGCTGTACTTTTCGTTTTTTTAGTTTTCTTGATTGAGTATTGACGCTAAATACACTGCTTTCCGGGTAGCGTAAATTGTTTTTCGGAGTATGATTTTTTAATTAAAAACAAATGAACAAAACTACAGTTTGTTCATTTTTAGGTCAATGAAACGTGCTCTAAACGATACAGTTGTACGTGACGTGTGCTCCAACGCCAGCTCACAGCAAGTATTGGACCAAGAATTTGAACAAATCAGTAATGACTGGCGCCTGTTGAGACAAATTTTTGAAAAACCTACGAGCAAAGTGGTACTTCCGTGTAATTTGGCCCGACTTGTTTGGAACGCCCAGAAATTGTTCCACGTTGACTTGCGACAAGCGTCAGATTTGAGTCCAATCAAAGTCGTTCAAGATGTGTCAAATTTGTGCAAGCGACTTGTGATAGTGAAAGGAGAAGACAGATTGAGCGTTGAAGCACAGGCTAATGCGACTTTATTGATGCAATGTCATTTGAGGTCATTCTTGTCCAGTAATAAAGTGGCGTTCCAGCATAGACTAACGTCAGAGGCTTTTGATTGGCTGATTGGTGAGATTGAAACTAGGTTTAATCTGGCAATGGCAACACCCGGCGAGATGGTGGGAGCTCTGGCTGCCCAGTCACTGGGAGAACCGGCTACTCAGATGACCCTGAACACTTTCCATTTTGCGGGAGTGTCAGCTAAGAACGTGACGTTGGGAGTGCCTCGGCTGAAGGAAATCATTAATGTGAGCAAGAAACCGAAGACGCCTTCCTTGACGGTGTATTTGCATGGGGCACCGGCTAGAGATGCTGAGAAGTGCAAGGTTAGTTAATAGATGTCTCGAAGATAAAAATTATTTGTTTTTCATGTGATTCGATGCGTCGGTTAACTAGTCGAAAGAGATTTTGAAAAATCGTTATGCTAGTTAAAAGTATTTAAAATGTTGTAAGAACTGAACTGAAACCCCCATTTTCCACAAATTTGAAACATTATTGGAAAGTGCCTTGAAAGCGATTGTGAGTGTGATTGTTCAACTTGAATGAAAAGAGTATTTTAGGACGTGCTCTGTCGTCTGGAGTACACTACTTTACGAAGAGTGACAGCCAACACTGCAATCTATTACGATCCAGATCCGGCCAACACCTGCATTGAGGAGGACCAGGACTGGGTGAGCATCTATTATGAGATGCCTGGATTCGACCCAGAGAGGTTAGATACCAACTATATTAACATATATCAAAAAAACGTTGTGTGTTTGATATATGTTAACGAAAAATATCATTTGAAATGTTCATCAATTTTTGAAATAATGAAATGTTTTTGGAAAAATGTCTGCTCTACCATGCTTGTTTCAATTTTGCGAGTATCTAGGTTTTTTTGCGAGGGAGGAGATTTTCATTTTTTCCAAAATTAGTCTTTTTATTAGGAGCCCACTTGATTTTCCGAGCACTTAAACTACTTGAAAGACCCTGTTTTGCAATAGCTGATTTTTTAAAGATATTGTGCAAAAATACCGCTTTTGGTCACTTTTTGGAGAATTATGACCAAATAGTTATTTTTTTAGCGCGTGCTCTTTTCGATGTAGGGAATTGTTGGCGCCAACGTATCGAGTATTACAAGATCTTGAAGCTGATAAAATTAATTTGATTTAATGGTTTTGCAAATGACATGAACTGTGTGCAATGGTTATTGTGATAAAGAGTAATGAACGTATTGAGTACTCTTATATAGGCCTTGCTGATTTTTTTTTGTTTTTTTTCTCCTGGAAAAAGTCTTCAAATTTGTTCACGCTCAATTTTGATTTTTCGCGGTTTGACTTGTAATTTCTTTTTAAATTCAGTGCATTTCTATTATTGAAAGGAACGAAAACTCCACTTTCGAACAGCAAAATTGTAAAGGTCACTAAAAACGTGATCGACTTCTAATTTCAAAAATGGAAATTAATTATCAGATTTCCCAGCGAAATAAAAGTTATGCCTATTTATCCAGTTTTCTCAAATTGGGTTAATTTTAGCAAAAAATGGTCCGTCATAAATTTATTTTTCTACAAATTCAAAGAGCTTAGTATTCATCTATTTTTTTCGAAATTCAAAAGTTTTTTGAAAAAACAAGTCAGTTTTTTTTTCAATTTCCTTGCGTTTATTACTCTTTTCCAACTGTCAGTCGGCTATGTTTTTTTTGCGCGTGCTCTGCTGAATGTAGGGAATTGTCGGCGCCAACGTATCGATTATTACAAGACCTTGAAGCTGATAAAGTTAATTTGATTTACTGGTTTTGCAAATGACATGAACTATGTGCAATGATTATTGAATATAATAGTGTTAAGACTAAGATTTATCTAAACAGTTTTAAACATTTTGTATGGTTCCAGGTTATCTCCCTGGCTGCTGCGAATTGAACTGGACAGAAAGAAGATGACAGACAAGAAAATGACGATGGAACAGATTGCAGAGAAGATCAACTACGGATTTGGAGATGACCTCAATTGTATCTTCAACGATGACAACGCAGATAAATTGGTGCTGAGAATCAGAATTGTAAACAACAGCGAGTCTAAATCAGAGGTACTTTTCTAGAAGCAGAATTTAATATCTAGATATGTACAATAATTCGGTCAGCTTTTTGCTCCTACGAGAAGTTAGCCAGTTTCGAAAGAACGAAAACAGCTTTGGTTTCACCTTTGATGGTTCCAAAAAGCAAGCTCCTAAACCTCATGAGTAGACGAACTGATAGTGAAAAAGTCTTGAGATATAAACTGGAATTTGTCTATTATAGCAAGAGGAACAGATTGACAAGATGGAGGATGACACATTCTTGAGGTGCATAGAGTCCAAGCTACTCACCGACATGACACTCCAGGGCATAGAGGCCATCTCCAAGGCAAGACTCTTTTTTTTAAACATTGTATTTAGTATATATTTTTTGTTTTCGGGCTTGGCGTTGTTTATCACCTTGAGCCCTTTTCTCACTAAATGAACAAGTTTTCGAATACGCCGATTTCAAATTTAAGTCATCTATAGGTGTTTGAGGCATAAATTTGAGTACTTTTTGTGTCGAAGGCAGTATTAGTAACGAATCGCTCGATTGGAAATGGATACTTGAAAATATTACTCTATGATATGGTATGAGTTCTTAGCGTCGGCTTTTATAAGTTGATTTTTTCGCAGGTATACATGCACTTGCCGACAACAGATGACAAGAAGAAAACAGTGATTAATGAGATAGGAGAGATCAAGAGTATACAAGAGTGGATGTTGGAGACAGACGGAGTGGCTCTGCTCAAAGTGCTCTCCGACAAAGACGTCGACCCTAGCAGGAGCACATCCAACGACATCTGCGAGATATTCTCGGTTAGCACCCACAACAAATCAAGGAAACAAATGTTAAAAACCTCAATGTCTATTGGAAGAGATACATGCTGGCTGACTGAACATTAGATTTTGCAATAGGTGCTTGGAGTGGAAGCAGTGCGCAAGTCGATTGAGAAAGAGATGTTCCACGTGATCTCATTTGACGGATCTTATGTCAACCACAGACACTTGGCCCTCCTGTGCGACATCATGACTCAGAGGGGACATCTGATGGCCATCACGAGACATGGAATCAACAGGCAGGATGTGGGGGCACTCATGAGGTGCTCATTCGAGGAGACGGTTAGCTATTTCGATTTGATTGAACCTCTTTTCATTCCAACACCCAAAAATTATTCGGGGAATCGACCCTAATACTGCGTGAAAAATGAGCGTACAATCCCATGTGAAGCTATTGTTTCAACTTGCATCTCGAACGAGCTGTGATTTGGGCAAATTTCGGGGCAATGTTCTCAAAGTAGCATATATTAATGAACATACGCCGGTCATTTCGGCTTTTGCGTTTTATCTTTTCAAATTTAGTGCGTTTACCTTTGCAAAACCTCTAGTTTCGATGAAGAAGCTGAAACTGTGTTGATGGATGGCATGCTGAGAGATTTCGACAACATGGTACAGACTTCTAATATATGTGTATGTTCAGGTGGACGTGTTGATGGATGCGGCCGCCCATTGTGAGGTGGACATGGTGAGGGGAGTGAGTGAGAACATCATGTTGGGCCAGCTAGCTCCAATCGGCACTGGATCCTTCGATCTCATCCTAGACCCGGAACAGTGCAAACAGGGCATGGAGATACCTGTACTAGGTACCTGCACGTTTTTTTTTCACTATAATTTCACGATCATTGTGGCTGAAAAAAAAATAACTGGGGATTAAATTGGCACCGTTGAGGTCATTGTATGCGGCTTTGGACTAGAAGAGATGAAATTATGGGGGAAAACAATTTCTGTCTTTTCTTGAATGTTTTTTTTTTAAATCAAGGCGGTGCAATGGGCAGCCATTTCTCCGGAATGTTGGCCGGATCTCCCAGCAGTGCAATGACTCCTTGGGCGACTGGTGCCACGCCTCTGTATGATGGAACTGGGCCCTTCTCTCCACAATTCGGAAGTGGCATGACTCCAGGAGCCGCCGGATTTTCTCCATCGGCAGCTTCGGAATTCAGTGGATTCAGTCCTGGATACAGTCCGTTTTCACCCGGAGCTGCTTCACCAGCATCACCTGGGAGTCCCTACATTCCTTCTCCTGGAGACTCACCGTCTTATAGGTTACTTTGCATTGATATTTGCATTTAGGTTAAAAAAATCGATTCCTTCAATGCTGCTTAAAGCTGTAACATTTTTTTTTGTTCAAGCGTTTTTTTTCTAGTCCAACGAGTCCGTCGGTACCCCAAATGTCACCGATGTCACCCAGCAGTCCTGGCTTCCCTGGATCGTCTCCTGGTTATTCGCCAACCAGCCCGAAGTATTCCCCGACTAGTCCTGGATACGCCGGCAGTCCCAGCTATTCGCCAACTAGTCCTGGATACTCTCCGCAGAGTCCAGGCTACTCACCGACAAGTCCTGGCTATAGCCCAACGAGTCCGAGTTACTCGCCAACTTCTCCAAACTATAGTCCGACATCGCCGAACTACAGTCCAACATCTCGAAATTATAGCCCGACGTCTCCCGGGTACAGTCCTACGAGTCCTAGTTACTCTCCCACTAGTCCTGGCTATAGTCCAAGCCAGAGTGCTCGCTACAGCCCGACTTCTCCTAACTACTCGCCAAGTGCAGCAGGTTATTCGCCTACATCGCCGAAGTATTCTCCTACGAGCCCGAACTACTCGCACTCTCCGAGTTACAGCCCAACAAGCCCGTCTTACTCGCCGACTTCGCCGAGTTTTGGAAAATCTCCGGCTGGATACTCTCCAACATCTCCTAATTATTCGCCATCAAGTCCTAGCTACTCGCCCACTTCTCCGTCGTATAATGCGATGTCGCCATCGTATTCACCAACATCTCCAAGTTATTCTCCAACATCGCCCTCTTACTCGCCATCGAGTCCAAGTTATAGTCCGACAACTCCGAAGTATTCACCGACGAGTCCCAGCTACTCACCAACTTCCCCGAGTTACAGTCCAACTTCGCCGAGCTATAGCCCGGGAGGACCAACTGCGAGTTCTAATTATTCGCCGTCAAGTCCAAGGTATTCGCCGACTTCGCCGAACTATTCTCCTTCGAGTCCTAAATATTCGCCGTCCAGTCCAGCTTATAGCCCGAAGTCACCGGCTGTCGGGTACTCGCCGACAACCCCGACTTACAGTCCCTCTACTCCAGCTTATTCACCATCGACACCAGATTACTCGCCCAAGTCGCCAAACTACTCGCCTGCTTCACCGAAGTATTCACCGACTACTCCCAAATACAGTCCCTCGACTCCTAAGTATTCGCCTACTAGTCCTCGATATTCTCCTACGAGTCCTAGATATTCACCGACAAGCCCGAATGCAATTTCACCCCAGTCGCCGGCGTATGCGGAAGCACCAGGGCCGTCATCACAACGCAACGTCCAAAGATACTCTCCAACGAGTCCGCAGTATTCGCCTCAGTCGCCGACTGGAGACCCGACAAACCATTACTCTCCGTCTACTCCTGCATACTCACCGATGTCACCGGGACACTCACCGGAGAGTCCACGATACTCTCCTGACTCTCCGGATTATTCACCAGCTTCGCCATCTGGACCAGGAATGGACACTTCGGTTAATGATTTGCAACCTATAGCATCAAGAGGAGGAGCGCCGAGATACAGCCCAAGCGACCCGCAGTACAGCCCAACGAACCCACAGGGACATGGTCCCCGATGATTGTAGACCTAAGCGGACTGGTTATTTTAATTTAAAGTACCCGACCATTGCAGACTACCAAAATAAACTTAGTTTGGTGACGATCCGATAAACGAGATAAAATCCAAAAAAAAAAAAAACTGTATCTCAGATGAATATTATACCATAGATTGATTTGACAATTAGACTGGTTAATTGCAAAGAAGTTTCTCCTGCTGTGATGTAGATTGAAAAAATGATTTAACTATAGATACAATGAACAAGTAAGTATTATGTTGTCCATCAATCTTTGGTTGCTGAAAATGTTTTGTGTTTAATTAATGTTTTGCGATTCGTTTAAAAAAAACCGATACAAATGAGGTGATCAGTTTGGAAGATGAAATTAAACGTTCAAGAAAGAGAAAAATAATAAAGAACGAGATGAATGCGACCAGTTGGGCAATTATTGTTATTATGACGAAATAAGCTATGCCGTAGCCAGAAACGATGCGATGAAGTTCATTTGAAATTAAACGCAAGTGACATCATTCATTAGTTTGCAATAGTCTAGCTTGCAATAGTCTAGTGGGTAGGGCGACAATTCGTAATAGGCGTCAAATCGTAACAAGCGAGAATTCGTAACAAGGAATTGGCAAGAAAAACAGGCTTGCTCCGCTGCGCTTAGATTTCGGAGCGAGAGGAATAGTGCGCATAAATAAGTGTTTGCCCCTTAAATTATTATTACGCATTACGGCTTGTTGCGAATTTTTGCCGGGTACGAATTGTCGCCTTTTAAAAATTGTCGCTTCACGTGTTAAGTGTAATTGAATGCAGTAATTTTTCCTTCGTTTAAGTCACGCGGTTTCTTTTTGGTGAAAAATTATAATTTTATGGTGCTCAAAATTGTACCTTAGAGATTCAGAAGTTGATTTCTTGTAAAGTTCCTTGCTTGTTTTTGCTGAGGAGGCAAATCACTCTCTTCAATATTACCAAACGTAGCGCAAAAAACGTGAATGCCTCTAAAACTCAAAGTGGAATTTAGTATTTAGATTTCCTAGGGCGCAGGCAAAATTTAGAAAAAATAGGCCAGAAAGGACGCTTTTAAACGATTTTTGTACATTCGGAAATAGGAAAAAAAACTTGATGTTCTTCTGACGTGCGCTCCTCAAAATTAACACATAATTAAGCCCAAGGTTCAAGTAAAATTGGATGTCCTTACATAGTACCATTTCATTGAGTTTGTTGGTACTATTTCATTCAATTTTCTTGAAATTCGAAGAAATGTAAACGTAAGAAGGCTGCAAAAAATAGTTTTCTTGAATATCGGATAGATGTAAATGTAATAATGCTTTTGGAATGCTGCAAGTTTGAAACAAATCGGTCATTATTACTCTGCTTCCTTGTTCAGTAACACTTTTCCAACTGTCTGTCTTATATAATACAAAACCTTTTTCCGGTGTAAATCATAAATTTTTGTTCCTTTTTTAGTTTCTACGTACTGTTTTAGTTGGGCATTGGTTCCTAAACAGCACGAGCTATATCCGATCCCTTAATTACATTCAATGCTTCTTGAATTGCTTAAGTCGTAAATGAAAGAAATGATTTTCATTTGCAAGTTTTGATTTGTTTTTAAATCCAATAACGAATGCATAATTGGTGCGAAACAGTGAGCATGTTTGATTTTTAATTTGAAAGGGGATTTTAATATCGAGATTTTCAGTAGATTAAAAAATACTCATTGATCATTTTTTCTTAAATTGGGTTAAAATAAAGAAAAAAGATTTAACATGAGCAGTTCTTGAAATTGAGATAGTTGAAGTTAATAGTATATGTTAGTAGCAATCAGGGGGGGGGGGGTGTGTCTATGTATTAAGATAGACTATAGCCTTCCGTTCTCCAAGCTATGTATTAAAATAGGGGATAGAATTTCACGTGTATTAAAATAAGTCACAGGTTTTGACACGTATTAAGATTCAAAGTTCGAGATGGTTAGTTGGTAAGTTTTATTCTTTTCCTGACGAGAAGGCAAATCAATCTCTTGAATATTAACAATAACAAACATAGCGCAAAAAATTGTGAATTACTTTAAACTTCACAGTGGTATTTAATTCTTAGATTTCCCGGTGACAAGCGCGCAAGCAAAGTTTTGAAAAAGCAGGCCAACAGGACGGTTATCTACTCTTAAGACAGTGTTGAAAATTGAAAAAAAAATGTTTATCTGGTGCGATCTCCTGAAAATAAGCACATATTTCAGCCCAAAATTCGGCTAAAAATGGATATTCGTAAATAGTACAAAATGGCGTTTTTTTGGTGGGCAGGAGATCGAATGCCCTAATACCGCTATTTTCAGTGTAAAAGAAATTTATCTTTTGGCCTAGTTTTTTCAAGTTTGATTACTTTCATCAAAAAAAATTCATTCATTAATTTTTCTTAAAACCTGAAGAGCTGTAAATGTAATGAGTTTTTCCCTAGAAATATTGCAATTGTGAAACAAATCGTTATTCCAAATCACCCTTTTTTGAAATTCTGGTGTCCTTCATCGAGACATACGAAAGTTTGGTTCACCTAGTTTTGTTCAACTTTTTTCATCTTTTTTTCGATACTTTTTTTTCTGATTGCGCTGTATCGCAAGTGGTATGAAGCTCTGCTTCAATTTTGTGTCAAAAACGTCAATCATTGATTTTTCATGGAATTTGAAAAACTGTAGGTGTAATGATTTTTTCCTTTGGAATGCAGCAAATTTGAAACAAATCGGTCAATTTTTCTCTGTTTTCTTGTTCAGTAACACTTTTCCAACCAATTATCTGTTGTATATAATACAATTGAGTTTTTGAGTTCCTGCATTTTGTTCAGGTTGAACAATTGATCCTTAAATGGCAGCAGCTGTATCCGATCCTAAATTGTTTTGAATGATGCTTGAATATTTTTTTAGTCGTAAAAGAAGTGATTTCCTCTTCATTTGTGTGAAGGTCTTCATTTGTGTTTTAATTCAATTACGATCGCAAAGCTGGTGAAAAACGAGCAAACATGATGTCGATCCTTGGGCCCCCACTGATCCCGTGGCAACATATGATGATGCATACTTGTTTCCCCTCTCGTGTCGGTATGTCTCATATGTCTCATTTCTTTCTTTCTTGAATTCCGTTTCCAGTGCGTCTAACATTCGTGGGTAACGAATCGCCGAGAGATCCAGATGCGGTCGTCTTTTGTGAAGTTCGTCCTGCCCTTTTTCCCCCAGACACAAATACAGATTCGAAATCAGCACTTGTTCCGATTCCAGTCGATTTTTCCCATCTACTTCCTCGGGCAAGGCAGTAACTTGAGCAGCTGAGAGAGTGTCGGCGTAGTAGAAGTTCTTCGGGTTTAGTGAATGCTTGGCGACCATTCCCCATTGGAATCTGTTAATTCAAAATTCCCACATCATTGGCGGTTCCGTGCATTTCGCTGGCCAAAATCCCGTGATGCCCAGTGGATTCTTTCCCCCACCTGAGACTGCTGACTGCGCCATGTCGAGATAGTAAAACGGTAGTCTTCTAATTGTGAATTCCGATACAAGAGATAGTCAACTTAATCTTACAAAGTTAGCATAGAGAGTGGTTGAGAACACAATCCAAGGGTGACAGACTGTTCCAAGGACAAACACCTGCTAATCAATTAGTCTAGCACCGAGAGTGAACATTTGATTGACAGCTTCCGAGATGACACAATCCAAAGGTGACAGACTGTTTCAAGGACAAACACCTGCTAATCAATTAGTCTAGCACCGAGAGTGAACATTTGATTGACAGCTTCCGAAATGAACTAAATTACTCAATACAACGCTTTTCCTTCGATAATGAAACTTTAGTTGAATAGAAATGATTTCACCTGTTGATTTTAAATGACTGAAATGATTGATCATGAATGGTTGAAAAGAACTTCTTCTAGACGTCGTGGATGAGGTCTCGTCCTGGCTATCCCCCTGGCTGCTGTATAAAACCAGCCTGGCTTTCTTTGATGAGGCTCCCTTCTTCTTACTATTGGTAGACTTCGACTGGTCCCCTGGATTGGACGTTCCTTGGTCCCTTGGATGATGATGATCCAACTCACCGCCCCGTGCCGGAATGGTGTCCTGGTCACTTCCAACATCGACTTCTGTTATTGCTGTTGCTGATCGCTCTATAGGTTCATCGGGGGTGGTAGTTAATGGCTGCTTAGTCCGTTTTACCGAGATAATCGGCAAGTCTTCGCTGTCTTCCGATTCCGAGCCACTATTTTCTAATCTTCGCCCGATTCTTCCCCGTTGTTGTTCCGCAAGTCGTTTTGTCAAACGATCTTTAACTGCGCGCGGAGTTGGCGGTGGTAACACTGGTTGAGTTGCTCGCTTGTTTACTTCACTCGAGGGTACCGGTAATACGGGTTTAGCGGCAACTTTCAATTTCTTTGGTTTGGGCTTTGTGGCCACTCCCGATTTCCTAAGCACAACCCCATTATCAAAAGTTAGTGTATGTGTACTCTCGGATCTTACTTTAGAGTGGAGTTGTTTATACCTTTTTAGGTTTCGGTTCCCAGTTCGCTGGAACAACAATCCAGATGGTCCCGGTTGTCCAATGGGGTTTGCACTTTTAAGTAACGACGGTTCGTCGTGTTGATTGGTGGATTGGTCCTCTGTAAGACGTCTTGCATGGGTCCTGTTTTTGATATCGTATGCGATGTCTGATCTTACACTCCAGTTTGTATTGGCTGAACGGGGCATGTCTTGCGCATTTGGATCGGCGGCATCTAAACAAGCATTTTTCGTTGTTATAACCCGTGACCAATCCAGATTTTGAAGAGATGGCTTCTTAGTAAGGTTCCGTAAAACTGTGTTCGCTTCTCTCCCATGGTGAGCTTCGAAAGGCGAGATTTTTAGAGTTGAATTTTTCGAGAATCTGAGAGCACCAAGGGCCCGTTCAACCATTTTCTCCAAGGGTTCGGGATTCTTTTCTTGAGCGAAGGTAAGGATCGAATTTTTCAGACTGCCAATGGTACGCTCGACGCACCCCGTTGCTCGATGGTCGTTTACTGGTGATTTAATAATTTCAATGCCCTCCCCATTACAAAAAGCTTTAATCTCGTTTGACATGAAACTAGTTCCCTGATCAACCTGAATTTTCCGTGGCACCCCATGGTTTGTTATATACTTCTTCAAGAATTTCAGTATCTTATCTGACCGATTATTTCCACATACCATTGCCGATGGCCAACGAGAAAACCTATCTACCGCCACTAATACATATTTGCGGGATTCATTTAAGTAATTGATGGGGCCCCAAAAATCGTTTTTAAATTCTTACCGGCTGCAGTACATTCGGGGCACCCTTCGGCAATGGAAGCTATTGAGCGGTAAATATAAGGGTACCAAACATCTTTCGCTGCATCGAACATATTTGATTTCCCGTGGTGATACGCATGGATTCGGTTATTAATCGCTGATTGAAGGTTAATTGGAATTACTAATTTGTCATCCATCCAAACTACATTTTCCTTCACCGAAAAGTCATTAACGAATTGGGCATAATAGCGGTTCATTTCAGTGATTTTTTCATGGATTTCAGGATCTTGTGTAACAATAAGGTCGCGAATAGCGCTCAGCTGGGGGTCAGATACATAATTCGATTCTATGAATTTTAGATTAAATAGATCAGGTAATGAAGTAACTTTATTACCGATTTTGCAATTTCGAGGGATAATTGACATACATAATAGATTCGGGTCCACTGGTGGTACTGTTTCTCCTTTGAATGCCGAGGGTAACGAGAGAGTTGTGTTAGTGCGAATTGATCTTGTTTCTTTGGTAACAGCTTCTAGTGATACATTTGGGGGCAATTCTTCAATTTCGTCGCTACTACTGTTCAAACTTGGATGTTGTTGAAGGAATTTCTGCCATTTACGCATGCTTCGATCCATTTTGGTATTTGATGCTGAAATTTGAGAATTGGATTTTGATAATTTTGAACAACTTTGTTCTGATTTAATAATAGCCCCAACTAATCCAGTGCGTATTTCGCGTAGCCGTCGGCTCAAATTACGTGTTTGAATCTGATTGGTTGATTTCCGCTTACATGTTTTCCCGCCCTCTACCGAGTCATTTCGTGACGAAACTTCCAGTCTATTTATAGATTGCTTACTTTCCGCTGTACAAATTGTTCCCTTGGATTTATTGTGTCCCTTGGATGTATTAAAGCCAAGCGCAGTGCGAATTAGGTTAATCTTTGCCACCGTAAACATATTATCATACGTACTAATTGGCGTTGCTTCTCTACTTGGATGACGTGATAAGTAGTCCGCCAATCCAATTTTAGCCCCTGGTTTATGTTCAATTCGAAAATCAAAGGCAATTAGTCGATCTAACCAGCGCGGTAAACGGCTAAACATCGTTTTATTTTTCTTATTATTACCATTCAAAAGGGATATTAGGGCTTTATGGTCGGTAACGATCAAAAAATTTCGGCACAGAATGTAATTTCTGAAATATCCAGCCCCCCACACAACTGCTAACATCTCCAATTCGTTTGTTGAATATTTCTTTTCCGCTTCGTTAAGATATCGCGAGGCAAACGAAATAGGGCGCCACCCTTCTGGTCCTAACTGTTCCAACACCGCGCCGAGCCCGTTATGGCTTGCATCGCACACTATTCGAATGTCCTTGTGGTTATCAAAATGTCGTGGTTCAACAATGTTCGAAACTTGTTTCTTAAGATTTTCGAACGCGTTCTGGCATTCAGGTGTCCAAATGTATTCATTATTTTTGCTTAGTAGGGGTCGCAGCGGCGCAGATGATTCGGCCAATGCCGGTAGATATTTATGTAGGCTGTGGATTGACCCCATGAACGATTTTAGTTGCGACAAGGTCCGCGGCGGCGTTAGCGCCTCTATTGGTTCTGTTATCCTAACCAATGGAGTGATTCCCGTTGGGGTTATTTTATGGCCGAGCCATTCGCATTCCCGTTGGGCGAATTTACTTTTTGTTAATTTTAGGGACATATTTTCACGATCCAGTTTCTTGAAAATTTTCTCTACCGTCGCTATATGGTCTATCGCAGTTCCCTTGGTTACAACCAAAATATCATCGATGAACGCGTGCGCCTGCGGGTATTCGGCGAGTATGCAATCCATTGCGCGTTGGAATTCCGCGGGCATAGTAGTTAGACCATAGAATCCGGTCTTGAACCGGTACGTACCCGTCGAGCGGCCTCCAATGAGAGAAAAATTGCACTGTACGCTCGTTTCAGCGTTTAATGGCAGTTGGCCATATGCGTATGTTAAGTCCATTGTTGTGAAATATATGTCTCCCTGTTTTTTTTTCACTAATCGTTTGCCCAACTGTGTCCATTAGTTCCTCGATATTCGGCATTTGATATTTGTTCTTATGCACTTGTTTATTTAATTCACTCGACTCGAGTGCTAGCTTCACGGACCCATCCTTTTTTACTGTTATTACTATTGGGGACACAAAATATTTGTCCGAGCATTCTGTTAGTTTTTCGATATGGCCCTGTTGCAATAGTTTATCAATTTCAGCGTCCACTTTTTCTTGCAACGAAATCGGAACTCGACGCCCCTTCTGTTGTACTGGGGTGAGGTTTTCAAAAAATTCAGCTTGTACTTTGTAGTTTCTTATTTTCCCTACCCTGCTAAAAAAAGGTTTGAAAACTGCTTACTGAAATAGGTTTGCCATGAACCCAACTCCCCCTCCGGTTCCAGTGCGTCCTGGTTGCCTTCTTCAGTGGACATTATCTGTTTCCCTGGTGATTGTTGCACCAACTGGAGTCCTAATTGGGGCATCAGATCTCTTCCAATTATTGATGGTCGGTTTCCTCCGATTACTTTTATCCTCGCGTGAATCTTCCAGCCGTTTGATTGTCTTGTTACCGCCATTGTTCCAATCATCTGTAGCGGATTGTTTCCATAATCCCGAAAAGCATTATCTTCCTCCGTAAGATTATCCAGTTTTACTCCTGACGTTCCCAAAGTCTTCCTCAATTCCCCAATGGTGAAGATCGAAATTGGAGACCCGCTATCGATCCACACTCGAGTGGGTTTCTCATTGACTTTAATCGGTAATTGTGCCCCAGCAACTTTCAATTCTGTAACTCTTTTATGTTTTATTGCCATGACCATATAGTCCCCGTCTGAACTGCTCGAGTCCCACGAGTGCACCACTGGATTCTTATTAACCCATCCAATGGAACTTGCATGTTGTGACGCTTCTTCATCCCCCGAGTTTTCCAGATGACCATCGTCAGCATTCTCCCGTATCATTCCTACGGCTCCCTGTCCCCGCTGTTTTCCACGCTTCCCCCTACAGGTACGTTCGAAATGGCCAATTTTGTGGCAAAAATTACATGTAACGCCTTTTGCTGGGCATCTGTCCAAATGTTCCCTGGTGAAGTTTTGTTGATCGCAGTTATAACATTTATTGTTATTGAGAAAATTTCTACCCCGATTTGATCCTCGCCCTTGGTAAGAGCCCCGGCCCCTTGCACGATTGTTCCTATAACCTCCACGAATTATTCCGACTGGTTCCGATTGCCTTGGATCCCTCCGCCTCCTGATGTCGATCCTTGGGCCCCCACTGATCCCGTGGCAACATATGATGATGCATACTTGTTTCCCCTCTCGTACGAGAGAGCTATCCGGTACACTTCCTCAGGTGTTTTCGTCGACCTGCATAGTTCCTTTTGTGCATCACGGTTATTCATGTTGACAATGAATACGTCTCTCAGTATCCGGTCCTCTAGTGTTCCAAAGTTGCACCGCGCCGCCAATCCGCTGAGTACGGAATGGAATTGCTCCAAACTTTCATTGATAAACTGCTTACGGGAAAGAAGTTGGTATGTCTCATATGTCTCATTTCTTTCTTTCTTGAATTCCGTTTCCAGTGCGTCTAACATTCTTGGGTAACGAATCGCCGAGAGATCCAGATGCGGTCGTCTTTTGTGAAGTTCGTCCTGCCCTTTTTCCCCCAGACACAAATACAGATTCGAAATCAGCACTTGTTCCGATTCCAGTCGATTTTTCCCATCTACTTCCTCGGGCAAGGCAGTAACTTGAGCAGCTGAGAGAGTGTCGGCGTAGTAGAAGTTCTTCGGGTTTAGTGAATGCTTGGCGACCATTCCCCATTGGAATCTGTTAATCCAAAATTCCCACATCATTGGCGGTTCCGTGCATTTCGCTGGCCAAAATCCCGTAATGCCCAGTGGATTCTTTCCCCCACCTGAGACTGCTGACTGCGCCATGTCGAGATAGTAAAACGGTAGTCTTCTAATTGTGAATTCCGATACAAGAGATAGTCAACTTAATCTTACAAAGTTAGCATAGAGAGTGGTTGAGAACACAATCCAAGGGTGACAGACTGTTCCAAGGACAAACACCTGCTAATCAATTAGTCTAGCACCGAGAGTGAACATTTGATTGACAGCTTCCGAGATGACACAATCTAAAGGTGACAGACTGTTTCAAGGACAAACACCTGCTAATCAATTAGTCTAGCACCGAGAGTGAACATTTGATTGACAGCTTCCGAAATGAACTAAATTACTCTATACAACAGTGTTTTTTATTTCAATTACGATCGCAAAGCTGGTGAAAAACGAGCGAACATGATCGATTTCTAAATTGAAAGGGGTTTTAAATTTAAGATTTCCCAGTGGAGTAAAACAGTACTCCTTGGTCAACTTTTCTTCAACATGATTAATTTTGAGAATAAACCGTCAATATGAGCAGTTTTTGAAACAGAGCACAAAAAAATGTTCAACGGGTTAGCAAAGATAGGATGCCGTTATACCTATTGATTACAGAAATGAAATTCATGGCTAGTTCCATATTTTTTGAAGGTAATGAAAAAAAATATTGGGTTGAAGTACCTTTTAAGCAGCGTAAGATACTACATTTATACCGCTGTAATACTAAGAGCTTTACAGTGATACACTTTTATTTTCAAAACAAATCAAGCTTCTGAAAATCGATATTTGAAAATTAAATAATTCATCATTATAAGATAAACGGCAGAAAAATAAAATAAATTTTTATACAAGCAGAAGGCAGTTTGATACTACAAAGCTAGTTTTTTCCTAGCAAAATTGCAAATATTAGTGCTGAGTTTGCTGGCTCTTTTCAGCGAAATATGTGCGTTGACGTTTGGTTATTAATTGCACAGTTCATGCGTCGTTTTTAATTCATCAAATGAACCAGAAAAAGCTATTTATTTACGCAACAGTACAACTAAAAACTCGTTTTTGGAAAATTTTCAACTCGGAATATTTGATGAAATTTTCGAAATGCATATTTTATACATAACTTTGGTTTTATACTTGTCAATTTTGTACTTGCAAAGTTTGTGTGGTTGCCTTCTGCTGATAACATTCTAAAATATTTCATGCGAAATTTCTGTTTTTCAGCCTCTAGATGCTCCTTTTTGCCTCTTTCTCGCTTGTTTTTGCTTACTATAAGCGTCAGTGGTACAATTGTGTCGGAATTTTTTTTGGAAAATCTCAGTGTTCAAGTACAGGTTCAAGTCCGTAAAAAATATTTTTTTTCAAAACTCTCATCAGCTAGTATCATTAGTTTTTTTAATGTTTTTTTCCTCTCTTTGTAGACCCTTTGAAAGGTAATTCCTGTCCTTTTTGTGTTAGGTTTGAAAATATAAAAGAAATTTAATCAATTTTTCCATCAATCAAAATCAGAGGCACAATTACTGAGACTATCCTGTGAGCTGAACGCCAATGACTTTTTTCTTAACCTTTGCGTTAAACAAGGGTGTTGTAACTGGGTACTAGACTTTTCCCTGAAAACAACGGTGTTCACATAAATGTGTGCAAAACTTGCTTTTTTTATCAATTCAAATGCACGCCAATTCTGTCATCATGGCGCAGTGATAATGACCACATTTTCAACGACAACGAACGAGAGATTGGTTCCTGTCGGGATCTTTTTTTTATAAACTGAAAATTATCGGCTAACTTCGATCGCCTTCTTTCTAGCAAAAAGTTCGCCTTCTTTCTAGCACTCCAAATTCTCCTCTTGTAAATTTTTGAAGGTATTTTTTGTCCTTTCATTTGCTTTTAGCCATAGTCATTCATATCTGTATCGCAAGTGGTGCGAAGCTCAGCTTTGCCTCTGTGTTCAGTTTTTTCACTAGCCAAATTGGATTTTTATTTGAAAAATTCAGCGGAAAAAAATGACCTAATCAACCCATTTACTCGTTTTTTTTTCTATTTAAAATGGACTATCAAAAAGTTTTCTAACTCAACTTCAGCAGAATTACCTTGTGTAAACTTTTTTGCGAATTTGGGTTCAAAAGTTTGACCCATAAATGATCATTCTTAACTTTTTCAAAAATTAAAAATTACCTCAAAAAACATGTGATTGCCCAAATATTTAGTATAGAGGCCCTTTTTAACATCATTAGTTCCTATTTTTATATTGTCCTACCTGCGATTAATTTTCTTGTAAAATATATGTTTAGTTTTTTTTGTCTAGCTTCAGAGTAAACTCTTTGATTTTCACCCAATTTCCTAATTTTGATAGAACCTCATTGTATTGTAGTAATTTTCGTTTTTTTTCGCCTTATTGCTGTATCATCAGCTTATAAAAATGTGTTCACTGAGTTTTTAATCTTTGGTAAACCATTTATCATTAAAATGAACAGTAGTGGCCCGAGCACTGATCCCTGTGAAACTTAACAGTGAATAATTTCAATTTGGACAATTTGGAGTTTATTTTGACTACTTCTGATCTATTTTTCAAAAATGATTTTAAAATGCCTGGTCCGCAGTTTTCAGCTTTTTGTAGAGAAGTGTATCAAGTGAAACTGTATCAAACACTTTTTTGGGGTCTATGAAAGTTGCATGTGTTACATTAGGGTTCAACTCCCAATCATTTCAGATATCTTCCATGAAGTTTTCGGAACATCGATTGTAGATAATTTAGGTCTAAACCCAATTTGGTTCTTAGTCAAACCACCATGTTTATCTAAGAAGTCAATAATGCGTTTATGGAGTAGTTTTCGAAAATTTTGCTAAAAACTGGTAGAAGAGATAATGGCCTATAATTATCTGGATCTTTTTTTGTTCCATTTTTATGAATTGGTATTAGTATGGCTACTATGAGTCAATCTGGTAAAACTTTTTTCACCAAACATTTGTTAATTACTTCTGTCAGTGTTTTAATTATTGCCAATTCAATCTTTTTTATGACAAAAGTAATAAGCCCAGAAAAATCACAGCTGTATTTTGTATGAAAGTTACGGAAAATCGAGGAGATTTCTCTTTCGCTTGTTTTCATTAGACAAAAACTTTTAAGAAATTGCTTCTGATGAAGTTTTTGACATGATTTACTTTTCTCAGCCAATTGATGTCCTATATTAGCAAAAACAAATGATTAAAATTTTTGATTTTTTTTCGCTTAGATTAACAGATTTTTTGCTTTCACCCGATAACTCTCTCAAAGTATTTTAAAAACTTTCTTTTCTTTTCCTATTTAAAACGGACTATCAAAAACTGTCTAGTTCAATTTCAGCAAAATTACCTTGTGTAAATTTTTTTGCGAATTTGGGTCCCAAAATTTGACCCATAAATAATCATTTCTAACTTTTTACAAAATTAAAAATTACCTCAAAAGCATTTGCTCAGTTGCTAACAAATATTATCCTAAGGAGCTTCTAATGTTTCCTATCAAAGCTTACAAAAAATATAGTCTTCTCCACTTTGTATAATGATATTATTCCTAATAAAAAGTTGTTATAATATCAGAGATTTTTCAACAGACATTAGTCAATTTACATAATTCTGATATGCAGGGACATCAAAAGGCCCGATAGGCATTGTCAAGTGATGCCCTATTAAACAGTTACAATTTCTAAGAAGTACCAAGAACTTTCTACTGTAAACTACTATCAGTTGTCCATTCCCTACAACCCTCTTCTTTTAGAAAAAAATCTATCTTTTCTTTATTAATTAGGATGTACGAATCGCGAAAATCATGGAAAAAAGTGTTTAATTAACTATTATTGAGATTGCTGACTGTATCAGCGAAATCTTTTAGAAAATTTCAAAATTCCTGTGTGGGACCTCAAAGTCCGCAGTTTTCAGCTTTTTGTAGAATTGTATGAAGTGAACACTTTTTTGAGGTCTATGAAAGTTGCATGTGTTACATTAGGGTTCAACTCCCAATCATTTCAGATATCTTCCATGAAGTTTTCCGGAACATCGATTGTAGATAATTTAGGTCTAAACCCAATTTGGTTCTTAGTCAAACCACCATGTTTATCTAAGAAGTCAATAATGCGTTTATGGAGTTGTTTTCGAAAATTTTGCTAAAAACTGGTAGAAGAGATATTGGCCTATAATTATCTGGATATTTTGTTCCATTTTTATGAATTGGTATTACTATGGCTACTTTGAGTCAATCTAGTAAAACTTTTTTCTCAAAACATTCGTTAAATAATTTTTGTCAGTGTTTTAATTATTGCCATTTCAATCTTTTTTATGACAAAAGTAATGAGCCCAAACAAATCACAACTACATTTTGAATGAAAGTTACTGAAAATTGAGGAGATTTCTTTTTCGCTTGTTTTCATTAAACAAAAACTTTTAAAAAATTCCTTCTGATGAAGTTTTTGATCTGATATAAATTTCTCAGCCAATTGATGTCCTATAATAGCATAAAATTGATAAAAATTTTTTATATTTTTTGGCTTATTATAACAGATTTTCTGTTTTCACCCGATAATTCTCTCAAAGTATTAAAAAAACTCTTTAATTTTGTTATGCATCATTTTTCAAACTTGTTTTGGTAAAATTGTTTCCTTTTCTTGCTGAATAATTTTTGTTATGCATTTCAAGTTTTTGCAAATTTCCCTTTATGATTGTCAATTCTTAAGCTAATGTAAATTAATAATCTTTTCTTCTTCTGCTAGCCATATTTTTGATTTCCTTATCTATCCAATTCATGAAGAAATTTAATTCATGTAGCTTTTGTAATTCATGTAGAAAATTAGATTCTTTTTTTTTGCAAATTGTTCTGTCTTCTGACGTGTTCCAAATTTTGAATACTTCTGCTATGGAAATTTCACCAGGAACTCATTTTTTGTTTCTTTTGGGTATTTAACTACCGTTGAATGATCTGTAATCAATGTATACCTGAATAACTGTAGAAAAATTTGAGTACACCACAACTAGGCAACGTTTGGAATAAAGTGTTGGGCGAATGATTTTAAATTGTTTTGACATTTTAAACTAAAAGCATTTAAACAATGTTTGCATGAATTTTTGATTTTAGGTTTTAATTGATCAAGATTGAAGTCTCCACAAATAACATCTTTTTCATCGGGTGCTACATTCATCCCATCTAAGTAATTTTACAAACTCTTCATTGAATCAATCAGTTTTGAGCCAGGACTTAAATAAAGACTGTACAAAATGAACAGTACTTTTCCATGTTATTTTTAATCGTCAAGAGTTGACAATGATCTGAGGTAAAGCCACTAATGCGCTGAAAACTAGTGTCATTATGAACAAAAAAGCCAACTCCACCACCTCTCCTCTCTCTTCTTTGATTTTCTACTAGTTGGTAATTTGGTAAGAGGAGGAGTTTTTTGTTTGAATCCGCTTTTAACCGTGTTTCTGTTATTTGAATAAAAACTGATTCACAATATAATTTATTCAGATAAAACTGAAGCTGGTCGATGTTTTTTTTTCAGTGATTTTTTGCTTTGCAAAACAAAGATATTTTACATCATTTTTGATAAGAACAAAAATCCGCGCCAGTGACCATATACGATATTTTGTTTAAGCCTAAATTGCTTGTGAAATATTACAATTCATATCATTTGAGGCTTAGTAACCCTCAATTTAATTCGAATTAGACTTTTTAATTTTTTTTCCTATTTTTTTTTGTTTTCATTCCGCTTCGATGATGATTTTTTTCAATCAAAACAAGAAATGAAGGAAAACGGGGACTATGGCCTCCTGTTACCTGTTCATTTTTTTTACATTTCAATGTAGTTCTTAAATCTTTTTGAAAAGTTTCTCTTCGGCCATCGCTGAATATATAATTGCTTTTCATAGACATGGATCATGAATTTTTCATTTGTTTTTCTCAATTGTTGTTCCACCTAATCAACTTTGTTTTTCAGTAATGTGAAAGTTGGAAAAATTTGAGATTCCCCGCTGATATCGCAAGGTCCTCTTACACATTTTATTAGTATACCAGCATCTTGAATTTTGATTTCGATTTGAATTATATTGCGAAAAACTCTGTGAACTTTTTTTTTAAAACAAATTTCGAAAACTGAGTCTATGAAATTTGGAGGTTTTGTGAGTTTCGCAAAGTTTCCAGCTTAATTTTTTGTGAAATTTTAATTTTTTTGAGGCTACGCGTGAAAGTAACAAGTCTTTTTCGAGAATACTGCGGCACACTTTTTGATGAGACAAAAGAAAAGCTTAATTTGAGCCAACCCACGAATATGGCTAGGTACACAAAAACTTTTGCTTTCAATACAAATCCAATCAATTGTAATAAATAACTGTTCAACTGAGCCACATTGTAGTTGTCGCAAGTTTACCCAGTGTGTGGTGATTTTTCTTTATTTAAATAAATAATAACTCCGCGGATATCGCAACGTTGTCTCCTATGTATATTTTTTTGAAGCTGGGGAACAAATCATCCTTAGCGCTGAAAAGCTGAAACTATTCAATAAAAAAAACTTATATTTTGAAAAACCTCTGAAAAAAATAAAAAAACTGCGGACACTATATTGCTTGTTCTAATCAAAACAGATTCTCAAAATTAAATTATTAAATTAAAATTTTCTTTTCAAAACTTGTTTTCTACAGGTTTTCGAATGCTTTCGTACTGCTTAATTGAGCATTGTCGTTCAAGAAACAGAAAGTTATTCATGAACTTTACAAACAAAGTTATTTTTTTAATGAGCAAAAAACGTTATTGATACTAATTAAAACGTCAATATAAAATTAAAATTTTTTAAAACCATTACGAGGCCAAACTGTGCACTGGATAGGAGCACAGTTTTGTGTCTGTTTGTTCCTGGATTCCAGAGACATGTCTTTAAACATGCTAAAATTTTAACGATCAAAGAAAATTAAAGAACAAAAAAAGAACAAAGGGAGCGTCCTTGTTGCGGAATCCGCTTACAATTCACAAAATACACAGTTTGGCCTCGTAATGATACGTTCATCGCAGTTTTTGTTGGGCTACATAGGAAGCTTGCTGTGATATAGTTTTGTCAGCAATTAAAAAAATAGTTTTGGCATCATTTTTGATTGGTTAAAAAAGCTACCATTGATTTTTCTCTTGCACCATAATAATTCTGCCAAAAATTGTAAGCAAAATTTATTTTTTATCATTTTTGTCTAAGATCAAACTAAGTTGAGAAAAAAGCTTTTTGAATTTTATCTTTTATTCGTTTTATCCGGTTACAACTACTACCAATTATTTGAAAGCCGAATAGAACTAACATCTTTACCTGGTTTGTTTAATCAGCAGTCCAAGTTCTCTCAGAAAAAAAAACTGAACAAGTTTCAATTCATTTTTAAAGGCAATTTGAACCTTGTTTGCTTATTATATAGCACTAGCGCTGTTGCTTTTCAAAAATGCAGATGATTATCAAATGTTAAGCTTTTGATTATTTGCTCTAGACTAATATGATACATTAACTCAGGTACCATATGAATGGTCATTTTTTCCAATAGAAGGCTTGTTCGCGAAATTTATAAGTTGACATGGAGAAACTTTGCTATTTTAATATTACTGATTTACTTGTGTTGGAAAGTTAAGTTTTGGCTTACTGATTACTTGTGTTGGAAAGTTAATTTTTGGCTCAATTTGAGTCACAAAAAGCAGGTAAGCTATATAGTTTTAAGTATTGCAACAAGCATCATCTGACCCGAACTACAAATTTTATTAAGTATCAATCAATTTAGCGGAGACGATTATAAGTATAATATTTTGTTTCTCAGAAATATAAGATTTTGCGGCTTAGTTTTAATCCAAACTCATTTGCTAAAAGAAAAACCAATTTCGCTCTTCAATAGAATTTTGAGCAATTTTTGGTCTCGAAAGTGGATTTCAACTTTCAAGTTTCCAGTGAAATATAAAAAATCTATTGTTCCAGTTTTGCAAATTGGGTTGAATTTGCTCAAAATTGTTTCAATCTCAAATTTTCCATAAATTTCTAATCACTTAATAAGGTAATGGACAAACAATAAACTGAAGTTTGATTGAAATTTTTTTTGTTAATTTTAAGTGACTCAAAAAGCGCCAGCTGGCTTATCTAGCCTTTCTCCGTGCATTAATTAACACCGTATTAACCTTCTCGGATTTGTTCCAATAGCTTTCTTTTTGTGTAAATTTAGAGCAATTCGGTATAGATTCTAGCAGGGGCGGACCTAGGATTTTCTCGAGGGGGGATTTTCAGAAAATTTTGTCGAACATTTTTTAGGTCGACCAAATTGATTTTCCGAGCTCTCCCAAACCACTATGAAGACCATGTTTTGGAAAAAAATTTGTGCGCCGCTGGCAAAATTTTGAAAAAACAGGCCAAAAAAAAACGTTTTTTTTGCATTTTTTTTGGAAAATTTTGACCAAAAAATCTGCGTTTTTTTCGGCTCGCGCTTCCCCCTAAAATTTAGTAGAGAATGGCGCCCTTAGAAAGTTTGTAGGTTCCATCACCAAAATGGATATCTCAAATTAGTACAAAGGGGGACCCTTTGTGTCGGTAAGGGGTCGAATCACTGAGAGGGGCGCCCCTGGATTCTAGGAAGCGCTTTAAGCTATTTGTTTATGTCAAAATTAGAATATATAAAAGATATTTAAAATGAGACTATTTTTCAAGTTTCAAACGGAAGCCTAAAAATGTTTATCAGTGACTCGCTGTTATTAAATGTTTTTCAGAGCTTTCAGCCAACGTCCAACAACTTTTATGCGTCATCGGTCTCAGTGGTTGGTACTCAGACGTAAAATGGCCTTAACTAAAGATGATCCATTAGCGGACCAGTTAGTGTATTCTGTTCCGGGTGGATCTGCCCCAATTCAAGACTTCAAGTCTATGTGCACGTGGTACATGGAAACATTCTTCCCCAATTGGTTATCAGAACAAGGCCCAAAGGGAGTCCATTTAGTCCCCCCATTGCCGCAATCAATCCCGCCGGAGCCACCCGAGGGATCGTCCGGAGGTCAAAAAACAAACCAGGTAGGAATAAAACAATATCGAAGCTTTAGAACTGGACAAAAAACCCAAATTGACGAGTATAAATTTGTATTGAAGCTACAAAAATTTGCCATCGAAAAAGGACTGCCTATGTTCATTTTCCATGGGTTTCATATAAACACCAATCAATGGAAATTGATAAAATCTGTTGTCAAGACTGAAATCCAGTCTTCAGAATGCCTGACTGAACTTCAAAACAGCTTCCAAATTGATTCGAGAGGTTCAACGAAAAACCTTGAAATCGATGTAATAACTATTGATCCTATCAACGGAGTTATGCTGTGTGAATTGAAGAGCCATGGCTTTGAAACAAAGTCTACAGAATCAGATTTTAGCAAAATAACAGCAGCCGCCAAACAATTACAGCGTGATGAGTTATTTATTTCTTGGATAGCAAATTATTTCACATCGGATAAAATTGAACCAGTGATGAAAAAGTTTGTTGTGTTACCTGATGACGAAATTTCAGCTGATATGAATGCAAAGTTTGCAAGTCTTAGAAACAGTTATGATATCTTGGATAAATCAATTCTATCAAACTGGAATGACTTTTTGCAGTGGTTTGGTTCATTGACAAATAAGCAAGTTGAAAGCTCCGAACAGCCAATTGATTTGACTTGTAAATATCTGGTCCCCGTGTTAGTTGGCTTGGCGGTTACTTCGATCATAGAAGGCAAAATTGCTGGGCCAGTTCATAATTACAAAGAAAAACTTAGTCATTCTGTAGCGGTTAGAAACCTCGATTCAAAAATTTTCCAAGAGAACTTGACAAAGAACAAAAAGACACTGTTCACGGATGTGGAACCCACTGGAAAGTCATCCATCTATAACACATGTGGAAGCCTGAAAATTCAGTTTTTGACTCCACGACAGCAAGAGATACTCAATTCATCTAATCGGGGAACGAAACTAATCATCGGTCCTGCTGGATCGGGCAAAACGATTTTAACCACTCATAAACTTCTTCAATTTTGCAAAAATGAGCCAGAAGAAAAGATTCTGTTACTCTGTGACGGAAATTACACTCACTTTTTCAAAAAAATTTTGTCTGAAAACGAAGTTATTTGCTCAATGCTCGTACAAGATGACTGCAAGTACCAGTTTGATCATCCTTCTCCTATTGACAGCGCGAAAAGTCAATATAATGCTAAATTCTTTCAAGTTTCTCTTGCAGCTGTCAGGTCTGGAACAGAAGAAGGTCCGAAAAAGGATGAATATGTAGTGCACATTGCTCTCAACTTGGAAGAAGTTGGCAACAACCAGGTTATCATTGCAGGTGTTGACATTTTTCTCAAGTGTACTACTTGTTCACTTCCACAACAGGATGATAATTTCTGGTTTTATTTCGACACGCATGTCATGAGTGATGATAATGGCTTGAGGATGCTAAGCGAGCTCCCGCCTGGGTCTGATCGACTTGAAAGTGATCATTTTTTGCGGTGGTGTTTGGTAGACCAAGCGCAAAATTTGCGATGGTCGAATCTCACTGACAGACGAAGGAGGCCTCAAACTGCGAGTAATTATCTCCATATCGAACATATCAAAAAAATGATAGATAGCCCAAAAGTTGAAAAGTTCGTTCTGGAGGAAGTCCTGAGAAACACTGTCCAGATTCACCAGTTTACCAGATGCATTAGAATCGACCGCGCTGTACATTATATAGCTCGACTGGAACAACAGTTTGGTGGAACGGTCAGTTCATCGACACATTTTCCTGATGCGAAGCAAGGTTCCAATTTCAACGGAACTCCAGTCAGAATTTATCAACTGTTCGACAAAAACACGGTACCCGGGTTGACCCCCATACACCGAAAATGCTTATCATACAATTCCATGCAACAAAAACCATTATCATACAACTCCACACATCAAATGTACGGAGAAAATGCTTGTCATACAATTTTCATACATTTTCGAAAAACAATAGAAACAAAATTAAACCATTTCTGCGGCTTTTTGAGAACAGTTGAACAGACTGTTGACAAAAAAAAACAGATTTTAATTTTTTTTTGAAAAAAGTGCTTTCCATACAATTTCCATATACGACACAAAAATTTTTGAAAATTTGCCACAAAATATTTTTTTTTGTTTTTTTTTCAAGCGCAAATCGAATCTTGTACGCAAACAAACATTTTTCGAAAGAATTTTTTTGCATGCATGCAAAATTTAGTTTTTTGTGTGCATAACGTAGTCCTGGATACGATAATAATGGCTTTTTTTCACTTAATTTTTTTTAAAACGTTGAAAATTCCATTTTTTTTGTATGGCGTTTTTATGTATGCATTGATCAATATCTGATAATTTGAAAATTCACAAATTTAAAATAATCATCATTGAAGAATTTGCCAAACTTTGGTTCTTTGGTGCTTTTAAAACTTTGGTGCTTTGAGTAACCAAGGTCTTTGTCACTTGTGTTTGGTTGCAAACACAACCGAAAATTTGTCAGAAAAAAAATTTACTAGCAAAAAACAATTTTTTGGTTTATGGAGAAAATACTTATCATACAATTTCCATTCATGGGAAAATGCTTATCATAGAGTTGTCATACAATTTTCTGTACGTATGGAATTGTATGAAATTGTATGAAAAGAAATCCCATTTATGAGAATTGTATGATAAGCATTTTTGGTCAACCCGGGTACTCAGACCCTAGAATATCAACTGGTGACCCAAGTCTCCAAGCGTCGCCTAAAAATGCCAACCTCTTTTAGTTTTTGAGATTACTACTTTTCACTTGAAAAGTCGCGCGGTTTTACTTGGCAAAATCTCAGGAAAAAGGACAACGAGAGCTACTTCAGTTTTCAATTAGAACACTTGAATTTCTAAATATAAAATTGTTCGACTAGCAAATAGTTGGAATGGAGGTCAACTTTAGATACAGTTTTAATTGTACACGCCGTGGATAAGTGATAACGTGATCGGAAAATCTTGCTCTCGTGTGTTTGTTTACTTCAGCTCAAATACTGTCGTAATTTTCATGTGTTTTTACTTGAATCTGAAAACGTAAACATTTTTAAGAGTGAAACCAGCGACCTGTCGAGAAGTATCATATACAAGGGAGGCACATTTTTTCAAAAAACATTGACTTGTTTTTATAGATAGAAAAAATGGGCTTTTACTGCTCTCTTGAAACGCTACAAAAAACCCTATTTTGACTAAAATTTCTCCGACGCATGCGTTTTTTGTTGCAAAAACCTGACCAAAAATGTTGTTTTTAAACACTTTTATGAACGTTAAAAAAGTACTTTCTGGTCAAAATTAGTTTATTCTAACTGTCAAGATACTTTTAGAACATTTTAAGGGTGGTTCGGCCGGTAAAAAAATTAACAAAAAGGGGAATCAAGGTAACAATGTTTTTGAAATCACTTTTTTCTATTTTTAGTGTCTACTTTCACTGTTAAATTTTAGGGTAAAGGATAAAGGATGACTTATTTAGGACAAAACATGCAAAAATCAGAGCCAGTAGTTGTTAGGTTGAGTGTTATAAATGGAAGAGAACCAATTTGATGCAAATAGAAGCAGAAGCATTTACTAATGGAAACGGAATTTGACTCTATGAACAACGTTTGCTAAAAGAAAATGATTATTTAAAATTTTCATTGATTAGATCCATTTATCTAAATAATGAAATGAAACTTGATTGTTGAGCAAAAATCATAGCGATGAAAATTGTCTCAAAAGCGGTTGTATTTGTAATCCCCCAATTCAAAAACGTTGTTTGTTGCCAACGTGGCTGCGGCGTGATATTGTTCGTTCCAATTTCCAACTATGATAAATACACCTGAAAATTATTTCATATCCCTCCCATCAAAGTTGATTTCATATAAAACTATCAATTTGTTTTTAATTTTCAAACGACTTGGTCCTTTCAAAGACAATTTTTTTCGCTAACCGGATCTTCCACTGACCAAGTTGGCACGGCTCTCCTCGTAGTTAGTTTACCTGGTTGCCGTTTCCACAAAATTAGTTAGAGGATCAAAGCTTCACTGGAGCACTACAGGTTTTTATAGAGGAGGTATTTCAGCAAGGTCATGTTAAATAAAGTCTCTGAAACCTTCCTCGCCGGCATTTCTGAGTCTTGTTTTCAGCTCCTGTGCCGTATGAACTTATGAAACCTCTCGGTTTTCTCTCTGAGCTAAAGGCGTTCCAGCTGAGGCATCACACTGACAAAAGTATGGCTTTCGAACCTTTACCCGATATTTTTTTCAAGTAGTTTTTTCTGATGACACACTTATGCAACTGATTGACATCAAGCTTGAAAAATCCAGTGCAGTTACCAAGTTGCACCAGGTTTCGCGTTTTCCTTCTCTGGACGCCAGGTACTTGCTGGATAATTTTGGTGTGCCAGCAAGTTACTAACGTATTTGGTCTCAATGTCGGCATTTGGTGTAGCATTCAAAACCATTGACTCTACCTGTTCCTCTTTAGTGTTTTTTCCAAATTTCAATTTACACAAACGCATATGACATTGAATTTAAATCTTTCTCTTCAAAAGTTAGTTCATATAAAATACGAATCCAATAAACTTTTTGAACAAGCTGGTCCTTCTAAAGACTTTGATATCTGCTCTACCGTTTCCTTTTTACGACCTGCACGGTTTTCCTAAATCCTGTTTCTCAATTCCATAAAAATAGTTGCAGGAGTTTTGCCTAACTGAACCTCAAAAATTTTCTCGCCGAGGATTTTGGTCGTTCAGCCAAATCTTAAGGAATGACGCGTCTTAGAACGACGTTCTGCCGGGCATAGCCTAGTATCGTGTTCAATTCCTGTGCTCGTATGAACATATGGATTTTCTCAAAACTTTCTATGAGTCAAATTTGTCCTCGTTGAGGCATCACACTGACGTTTGAGTTGCTTCATCGCTCTTGAACCGTCGCTTGTACAGTTTTCAAGCAAATTGACCGACGTATTTCCTACTAACAGATTCTTGTCTGATCAACATCAAGCTTGAAGAAACAAGTGCCATTTCTGGGTATCACCAGGACTTGCTTTTGCCTTTCTCAGCGTCAGCTAGTTTCTAATAATTTTATACATGCTAGTAACTCTTTGTCGTATTTGACTTGGTCATCAGCGTTTCGTGTACAAGTTAGATGCTTTAAGTTATCCAAATTGCATGAGAAAGGAAACAGATTAAAAGCTCCAGGTTAGAAGACTTTGTGAGTGGCAGTGGCTGATAACTATTTATTGTTGGTTTTCATTCGCAAGATCGCTAATTGATTTTCAATCTTCTCTCTGTTTGAGGTATTGAACGGAACAAAATATTTAATCACTGAGGGACTTAAGGTGGGCCCATGTCTCGTTGGAAAAAAAGATAAAAGACTAGAAGGAGGTTTTGCAGAAGTAGACCGCGTTTTGATATAGTAGACGTTTTGATATAGTAGAGTCAATTATCTAGATTGATGAGCAATTTTACAGCGACAAAAATTTGTATCAAAATCAGGGTTGTTTTTATTTCTCTAAACAAATAAAAAGTTGTTTTCTACCAACATGGCAGTTGCTTGATTATGGTCATTCTTAATTTTTAACTTCCCGGGTTGACCTCCATACACCGAAAATGCTTATCATACAATTCCATACATCAAGTGTGTGGGAAAATGCTTATCATACAATTTTCATACAATTTCTAAAAATGGTTGAAAACTGGTATAAACTCATTTCTGTGGCTGTTTGATTCTAATAAAACAATCTGGTGATAAAAAACTGAGGTTTTCGTTTTTTGAAAAAAATACTTATCATACAATTCCCATATATGGAAATTGTATGACTGGCGTTTTTTTGGTGGCGACACAAGTAAAATGTTGAGTGGCGACACAAGTAATTTTGAAAATTTAGCCCAAAAATTTTTTTGTTTTTTTTTTCAACCGCAAATCGATTTTCGTACGCAAACAAACATTTTTCGAAAAAAAATTTTTGCATGCAAAATTTAATATTTTGTGTGCATAACGTAGTCCTGGATACGATAAAATTGGCTTTTATTTTCTTTTCACTTAATTTTTTTTTCAAAAACGCTGAAAATTCCTCTTTCTTTTGTATGGGGTGTTAATGTACGCCTTGATCAATGTTTGATAATTTGAAAATTCAAAAATTTAATATAATCATCATTAAAAAATTTTGCCAAAAAATAAAAGTTTGTTACTTTTGTTATATCAATTGTGAAAGACAGCCAAATGCAGGTCGTTTTCTATGCATTGTAAATGCAAGACCGTCCAACCTTTGGTGTTTTGAGTAACCAAGGTCTTTGTCACTTGTGTTCGGTTGCAACTACAACCGAAAATTTTTCAGAAACTAAATTTATAAAAAAATCAAAATTTTAGTTTATGGGAAAACACCTATCATACAATTTTCATATATGGAAAAATGCTTATCATAGAGTTTTCATACAATTTTCTGTACGTATGGAATTGTATGAAATTGTATGACAAGAAGTTTCTCATATAAGGAAATTGTATGATAAGAAGTTTTGTGCAACCCGGGTTCCCTGCTTGCACCTGACGTTTAATTTACACCAAACTCTTGAAACAGTAGTTCACTAGAATTTAATATGTTCTATTGGTCAGCATAAGCTCATGAAAGGTGTTAGAGTGATAGTTATATCAATTTTAAAAATCAAATTTATCAATCTGAGAATCTGTTTTTGTAATTTGAGTTTAAGATTGACTCATCGGCATACAGTTTTACGTGTTTTAGAAGTGCTGTCCTAATCATCGTCGATACTCTATCAAGATTTTTCTTCAATTTTCGAACCATCACTCTCAGGTTTTTTCTTAATGGATGTTAATCGACATCTGTATAGCACAATTTTTTTTTTATTATGACTGCCATTGCGTTTGTTCAAGTGTGGATCAAGCAAATAATATTGTTCTCGTTTTTGTCGCGAATGAAATATTTCGATTCATCAAGGGGCTTTCAACGTTTCTGCATGATAAGGTTGGTGGCAATTTTGATGCAGCTTCGACTGTTTCCTCCAAAATAAGTTATTGTATGCTTTTCGTATCCAGTTTTGACGATAAAACTTTGTAAGAGCACGATTTCTTCAAAAGCGTTAGTCCAAGGATTGCTTTTCCGCTATGCTTGAAGATAGTGAAACAGCCAGTTGGTTTTCCACTCATCAACTTATACGCTTCATTTTTTCCATATTGTTTATATGATACTGTTGATCGTCTGGTGTCATTATCTTCACTCTGCTCAGTGTATAGTTTTTCAAATAGTCCAAGATTGTGATCCTTGAGTTTGGCAAGTTTGAAGGATTTTGTGTGGTGGAGGACACCCAAGATTGGTTTACCGGAAGATCTGTGTTCAAATGTAATTGAAATGTTTTAGCGTTATATACATTTACAGTCCACTTCTTATCAGTACCAGTTTGCGTAGCTGAGAAATAATTAACCTACTAATTTTCTATACCGTGTTCCAACCGCTATCTGATAGCATACTTACTTCTCCAATAAGTTTTATATTTACTGCTGCGGTAATTTTGATGATGTAGAGCTTTGCTTGTCATGTTATGTAAGGTTAGTTCCTGTCAAGTTTTTTTTTAAGTAGAGTGATTGCTTTTAAGACCTTCTCAAATTGCATTACTTGAAACTACTCAAAATCTCCATGAAAAACTTTCGAATTTTGTTCCTACATGCAGTCTCAGATTTGCTTTTCTTTCCAACATTGGATAAAGATATGCTAAATTGGCATCTAATTGATTGATATTGTTCTGTATGGCTACTAAAACTAGATGTTCTGAAGTTTTCATTTTACTAGTGAGTGTATATGTTTTCATGTTTTGAATACTTTCTACTTGCTTGAATTACTTGGCTACTTGTCTTGCTTTGAATTTTTGATCACTTTTTGATACCCTGTTTGACTGGAAAGTGTTTACTGTTTTTTGGTTTCATTAATTGAATGTCATTTGTGGTATTTAACAAACTTGGCGTTGTCTCGTGCCATTTACTTTGATAGCTAGAAGCCACTTGCCTGCATATGTGTTTCAAGTTCTCTGCGAAGTGATGCTTGCTCACTGTTGCGCTGTAGCGCTTTAGAGATTTTCTTAGAAAATCTGACCCCCAAATTTTTTTTTGTGATTCAGTGCGTTTTTCCTTTGAGTTCACCATTCATATTCTTTGCAGTGGAATGCCGCTTCTAGATGGCGTGAGGGATATCTAACTTTTTATCTTTGACTGCTAGTCGTGAATGTCTCTTTTGTTGGACTTGATTTGGTTCCAGCTTTTTGAACGCTTACTTTTAATTTGTTTAACTGCATGAGTCGTTTTGAAACAATTTTCTTCTTTTTACCGGTTCTTGAGCCCACATAACCTAATTCAACTTATTCATCACCTCCACTGAACTTATCATTGGATGACATTATGTCTGTTTTTTTGATATTTTTCTAAACCAATGAGTTTTACTGATTCTAAAGGCTATTCGCCAATTTTAGTTAACTCATTTCTTGAACCTTAAAAAAACACTAATTTGCCATTAATTTTGTTTGCTAAAATCAATTAACTGCTAAGATATTTTGGGTTCCATAGTACCTCACAATTTCTAACCTCTGTGGGTATATGATGATCCGTAGCGTTCTGGTGGAGTTCTGGTGGGCTTCCGAGACTGGTGGGATTCCGAGGTTTGCTTAAAGTATGTTGATGAAATATATGGTTTCAAAGGCTTTGATCGACCTCGTGCGTTGGCAGACAATACTATGAGCTGTTCTGGTCACCATCACAAAGTGCACGGTTGTTCTCTAAGTCTATTGGCCTGTTTTAATTCGCGATAAAGTAGCTGCTGCCTTGAAGCTTCACTGCACCACAAAGTGTTCTGATCGAGGAAGAATTTATTCAATGTCGTGTTAAATAACGTCTCTGAAATCTTTCTCCATGGCATGACTGAAGCTTGTGACCAGCTGCTGTGCCAGTATAAACCTATGAAATTTATCAATATTGTCTTTGAATGGAAGGTGCGCCAGCTGATTCATCACACTGACATCTGTGTTGCCTCATTATTTGTTAAACTCTGTTTGACAAATTTCAAAGTAGACTGACGGTCCGTTTTGACTCTTCTGTTGACACAAACAAACGAGCCTCTGATTGACATCAAGATTGAGAAATCCAGTGCCATAGCCTGCTAGCACCAGGTTTAATTTTTGCGTCCTTGATGTCATTTAATTGTTTTTGCTATACGAGTCATTATTTATCGTCTTTTCAATCATCGGAATTTGGTGTTGCTCGGATCTTTGGATGTTTTTCTTCATCTATTAATTTGTAATACCAAGTTTCGGTCTGAGAGATTGCAACAAACAGCTTCTTCTAATGCGGATAACCACCAGGATGGCAGTGAAGGATTACCAATTAATATTGGTATCCACTGAAAAAAGTCCTAATTTAATTACAGATTTTTTCATTAATTGTTCACTGAGGTACCAGGTTTGGGCTATATTCTGTTGAAAACATGATGAAAAAGATGAGCAATGTACGCAAAAACAGAGGTTGTGATAAATTTTGATTTTATTTTTAAAGTTGTTTATCTAGAATATTGAAAGACTAGGATGTTGAGAAGTTTTTTTTAGCAAAAAAATACTGCATCGAAATTTGTTTTTCGAAACCAGAAAAAATTGGTTTTTCATTCAATAAAAAAAATGCCGATATGGCATTAAGGTGACATTGGCCGTTTCCAATTTTCTTTTCATGAACCCGAAACACAATTTTTATGATTCTCTTCAAAAGTTAAATCTATGGAGTTTATTAGGCTAGTTTTTTATGCCCCAAATTTTGACGAGGTTATCGTGATCTTTACATCATTACTAAAATCAAATTGTTCATTTTGATTTCAGAACTTTTGAAAAAGAAAAAATTAGAATCAAGTTTCATTAGAGTTTTTTTCCAAGTTCATAGTTTTTGAGCTAAACAATTGCTGTTTTAATTCCCTTCGATAATCTAACACTACTTTTTTTTCAATTTCCGTCTATTGAAGTCTTGAAACGAAACTTCGTTAAGTTTTTTCTGGCACCAAAATAGTTTTTATAAAATTTGAAGATGCTACAAGTGTGTTTTTTCATTGTCAATGTTGAGAGAAAAACAATCAGTCTGATCAAATACCTTCTGTTAAATGCTGAAGCTACAAAAAGTATAAATAATAATACAAAAAACTCAAACGCCGCGTCATTCAAAGGTTCCATCGCCAATGTTATTTAAAGACTTTTGTTTTTGTCAGAGCTAACCCAAAAGTTTTAAATATAAAATATTCTTGTTTTGAATTGGAAGCGCATGATGAAAAGAGTATTTCAGTCTTATTCGAGCGACACTAAAAATATTTTAAAAATTTCAGTGTCAAGAAATAAGGGTTCGATGTTTTTGATTTTTCTTCTTTTTGACTTATTTTGAAATACACACGACTAAAAGTTTGTCCAACACTGAACTAACTTACAAGAGTAGCCTAACCGGCTCTCACTAATGTTCCGACCACATTTGAACATTAAAAAAGACAGACACTAGTAAATTGGGCATTATCGATTAAAGTTTTCTCCAAAAATGGATTACAAAAAAATTACAAATTTTTGACTTATTTTTTCTCTAATTTTTCGCAGATCAGTTTTTTTAAAACTTTTTGTTAAAAGGAAGCGCTAAATTAAGCAACAAAAACTAGTTTTCTTTGACTGAAGTTATATCATTTTAAAAACCATGATATATTAAAAACCTTTCAGTTAAAGAGCTCATAATAAAAACGTTTCAGTCTAACTGGAACGACATTTTGAAAAGTCCAAAAAGTTTTCCCAGTGTCGAGAAAAACCGGTTCGAAGTTTTTGACTTTTTGTCTAATTTCGAGAGAGTGAGCAAAATTTTAAGGAATGACGCATCTGAGATTGTTTTGCCAGGCATAGTCGAGTATCGTGTTCATTTCCTGTGCTCGTATGAACATATGGATTTTCTCGAAACTTTCTATGAGTCAAATTTGTCCTCGTTGAGGCATCACACTGACGTTTGAGTTGCTTCATTGCTCTTGAACCGTCGCTTGTACAGTTTTCAAGCAAATCGGCCGACGTATTTCCTACTAACAGATTCTTGTCTGATCGACATCAGGCTTGAAGAAACAAGTGCCATTTCTAGGTATCACCAGGACTTGCTTTTCCCTTTCTCAGCGTCAGCTAGTTTCTAATAATTTTATACATGCTAGTAACTCTTTGTCGTATTTGGCTTAGTCATCTGCTCCAAGTTACACAAATAATTGCACGAGAAATGAGACAGGTTAAAAGCTCCAGGTATATTTATTGTACCATTTATTGGCTAGTATAAAGTCATGAACGATGTTAGAGTGATAGTTATATCAGTTTGAAAAATCAAATTAATCATCTTGAGAATCTGCTTTTGGAATTTGATATATCCAACTTCAATTGTAAGTTGAGATTGACGCATCGGAATACAGTTTTATGGGTTTCAGAAGTGCTGTTCTAATCATCTTCGATACTCTATTAAGATTTTTCTTTGATATTCGAAGCCCTTTACTCAGGTTTTTTTCATGTCCGTCAGGAATAATCTGAAAAATGAAAAAAAACATGAAGTTTAATGAATTTAATCGACATCTGTATAGCACAAATTTTTCGCATAATGACTGGGTTTGTTCAATTGTCATCCATTTTGTGCAAATTTTATCCATTATGGATCAAGCAAATAGTTTTTTTCTCTGGATTTTGTCGCAAATGAAAAATTTTATTTCATCAATTGGTTTTCAACATTATATGCATAATAAGATTGGTGGCAATTTTGATGCATCTCTGACTGTTTTCTCCAATATGAGTTATTGCATGCTCTTCCTGTCCTGTTTTTTGCGATAAAACTTTGTGAGAAAACGGCTTCTTCAAGAGCGTTAACCCAAGGAATTCTATTCCACCATGCTTGAAGATAATCAAACAACCAGTTTATTTTCCACTTATCAACCTATACGCCTCATTTTTTCCATATTGTTTATATGATACTGTTGATCGTCTGGTGTCGTTATCTTCACTACGCTCATTGTCTGCTTTTTCAATAGTTCAAGATCGTGATCCTTGATTTTGGCAAAATTGAAGGATTTCGTGTGGTGGAGAACACGCAAGAATGGTTTACCGGAAGATCTGTATTCAGATGTAATTGAAATGTTTTAGCGTGATATACATTTACAGTCCACATGTTATCAGTACCAGTTTGCGTACCTCAGAAATAATTAACCTACTAATTTTCTATACTGTGTTCCAGCCGCTATCTGATAGTATGCTTACTTCTCCAATAAGTTTTATTTTTACTGCTGCGGTATTTTTGAAGATGAAGAGCTTTGCTTGTCAAATTTTGCAAGGATACTTTCTGTCAAGTTTTTTTTGAATAGAGCGATTGCTTTTAAAGTTTTTTCTAATTGCATTATTTGAAACTAATCAAAATCTTCATAAAAAGCTTTCGATTTTTTTTCCACGTGCAGTCTCAGATGTGCTTCTTCTTCCAACATTGGATAAATATATGCTAAATTGGCATCTAATTGATTTATCTTAAAGTTCTGTAAGGCTGCTAAAACTAGGATTGTTCTGAAGATTTCAATTTACAAGTGAGCGTGCATGTTTTCAAGTTTTCAATACCTTTTACTTGCTTGAATTACTTAGCTACTTGTGTAGCTTTGAGTTTCTTATCACGTTTTCATACCCTGTTCGACTGGAAAAACTTAATTGTTTTTTGGTTTGTTTATTACCACAAATGAGAGTCAATTAGTGAATCTTGGCGTTGTTCTCTCTGCTTTGAACTTTTGAACGGAAAAAAATAATTAATCACTGAGGGACTCAAGCTTGGCCCATGTCCTGTTCGAAATAAGATAAAAGACAAAAAGCAGGTTTTGCAGTAGTAGACCATTAAGTTAATTTGTGTTTTGTTTAACTGAAATAGTCATATTAAAACAATTCTGTGTTTTACCTGTTCCTGAACATACATAATCTAATTCAAATTATTCTTCATCTCCACTGAATTTATCAATGGATGACCTTATGTCTGTTTTGTTGATATTTCTTTTAAACCAATGAGTTTTTTTCTTCTAAAGACTGTTCGTCAATTACAGTTACCTCATTTCTTGAATCTTAACCGAAAAAGTTAATTTGCCATTAATTTTGGTTGCTAAAATTAATGCCTGTTAAGATATTTTGGGTTCCATAATCCGTCAAAGTTGCTCATATCTGTAGCGTTCTGGTGAAGTTCTGGTGGGAATCCGACACTGGTTTTGTTTAGAGTCTGTTGTTGAAATAAATGATTTCAAAGGTTTTGATTGACCTGGATCGTTGGCAGACAATGTTATGAGCTGTTTTTGTCACCGTCACAAAATGCACGGTGTTACTTTTAGCTGGTTGGCATAGTTTTCTTTTTCTGATAAAATAACTGCTGTGTTGAAGCTTCACTGCGCCACAACGTGTTCTTATTGAGGAGGAATTTGATCAATGTCGTGTTAAAAAACGTGTCTGAAATCTTTCTCCACGGCATGGCTGAAGCTTGTGATCAGCTTCTGTGCCAGTATAAGCCTATGGATTGTATAGGTATAGTTTCTGATTGAAAAGTGCGCCAGCTGATGCATCACACTGACAACTGTGTTGCCTCATAACTCGTAAAACTTTGTTTGATAAACTTCGAAGTAGCCTGAAGTAGTCCGTTTTGACTCTTCTGTTTTCTGTTGACCCAAACGAGCCTCTGATTGACGTCAAGCTTGAAACATCCAGTGCCGTAGTTTGCTAGCACCGAGTTTTTTTGTCATTGAAGTCATCTAATTGTTTTTGCTATACCAGTAATTTTTTATCGTCTTTTCACTCATCGGAATTTAGTGTTGCTCAAATCTCTGGATGTTGTTCTTGTCTATCAGTTTGTCATACCAAGCTTTTGCCTGAGATGTTGCAACAAGTATATTGGTATCCACTGAAAAAAGTGCTAATTTAATAACAGCTATTTTCAATAATTATGCACTTTAGTACCAATTTCGGGCTATAACCTGTTGGAAACAGGATAAAAACGTTGAGCAATGTAAGCAAAACAGAGGTTGTGATAACTTTTTGAATTTTTAAAGCTGTTTATCTAAAATATTGAAAAAGAATACTGAAAGATTGTTGAGAGGTTTTTATCGCGGAGAAAATTGCATCGAAACCTGTGTTTTTCAATCACTCAAAAAAAATTTTTTTTTGCCAATATGGTAGTGGCGCGACCTTGGTTGTTTCCAATTTTCTGTGCATGCTTCCGAAACACAATTTGTATGTATCATGTATTGCATCAAATACTCTCAAAAAACTTTTGACTTGCTGGTTTTTACTCTTGCAATAAGCACAAGTGTTGCAACCCGTTACTAGATTTTTTTGCGTAAAAGTCTTGTTACAGGTTTACTGAAATCGGTGCTCACCTCTATCGGTATATTTTCAACTAAGACACATATTATGAGCATGTCTGCATTTTTATCCCTTTCTATTCGAAATTTGTTATATTTGTTGAGTGTTAATTTACCAACCAATTTTTAACCTTTTTTTTGTTCCGACCACTGAAAGTAGGGAGGAATTTTGTATTCGGGTGTGTTTTAGTGTTGTTCTTTTTGTTTTCTACGAAAAATCAACACCACAAATAATATTCGGACTGGGTTGAGTCCTATTAAAAACCTCACATTATCATATATCATATTAAAATGTGATATATGATAATTAAAAACCTCAGTATAATTATGAAAAATCTTTCAGTCTTTTTAATAATTAGACTGAGGTTATATCATATTAAAAACCATATTATATTAAAAACCTTCCAGTTAAAAACCACATATTAAAAACGTTTCATCAAATTCGAACGACATTACAAAAAGTCTAAAAAGTTTTCCAGTGTCGAGAAAAACCGGTTCAAATTTTTTGATTTTTTGTCTAATTTCTAGCGAGGTAGCAGGCGTACATTAGCTTATGCTTAATTTGAGCCTTGAAAATTAAATTTTACTCAAATGAAGTTTATTTTTGGAGCTTTTAGCTTCATCTTAGGAAACAAAAACTGCAAAAATTTGGAAAAAAAATTGAAAAATTACAAAAGAAAAATAATTTTTTTTGATTGTTTTTTTTATTTCTTGTTATTTGTCTTGAAAAAATTGTTTCCAATTTGCGCATTTTACAATGACTGACGAAAATGCCTACGCTCTACTGTTTTGCTTAGATTCCTTTATCTCAAATCTCACCACTCCAAAAATAATTATTTTGTAATTTTGTAAGACTGGTCGGAACATTCTATGCTACTTGCACAGTAACCGGCTGTCCTTGTTTCGTTTTGATTTTTCATCATTCTCATCATTCTCATCATTCATGAGATTGAATATTATGTTCATGGAGGTTGATGAGGAGAACGCACATGAACATATATCTGTTTAAGTTGAGCTGAAGACTTTAGTTACCTTTATTTGCTTCGTCTCTTGTTCCAACGACGTGGCACCTTTTAAAAAAATTATTCTTATTAAAGCTCCCATTTGTCAATTTATATAACAAATCAGTAAATTTGAATTTTTTTGATGTTGTTTGTAAAAGCTTTTAGTTTTCATTTTTCTCAATATTCGCGGGCCTAAAAGGTTTCGACTTTTAATTGATCGGCTTAGCGGCCTCTTTTTGAGTGTTTTGATGAGAAAAAAGTTTTTAATAAAATGTTCTTTGATGGTCTTTAATTTTGTTTCTGAGTTTTTGAGTTTTTTTCAAATAAAAACATTTTTTTTCGGATTAGCGCGTCTTCTAAAGAATTATCTGCCTTGATGTCGGTTTCTAAGTTTTTTATGATGCTAATTTATCATTCAACTTGAACTAGTTTCTTGAAAAACATTTTTTTAAGATTGTAAAATTTTTGCGAAGATCAGTTCTTCAGATGCTTCTCAAAAATTTCTTTAATCCCTAGTTTTGTTCTCTTTTTAACTTTTATTTTGTTTTTGGCTTGAAGCCCCACTTTTTGCAGTCCGACCTGAAGTCACGTTGGCTTCATGACCGACACCCAGAGGAAGGGGAGCAGGAAAACTACAGAAAATGTGGGATGCTAGCGGCACATGTTCTTAATGAAATCATACAGACAGGAGTGAGTGCAGAGCAAGTTCAAATTCTCCTTCTATTGTCGGATTATTCATTTGAAGACGAAGTGAAGAAAGCAATGGCCACTCTCAATGTAAACATTCGACGTGTTGAAGATTCGAGGTCACTCGAATGGGAGAGAGTAATGGTTGTGATGGGAAGAGGCAATTTAGTAGAGTGAAATCGTCCATTACACATATCAACTGAACAGTGGCGCGCCTTTCACACTTCAGTCGAACTTTTTGAATTGGATAGGGAGGGTTTTTAAAAAATTCGGCCTAAATTTTTTTGGCAAGCAAACTGTTTTTTTTGTGATCATGACAATCGATTTTAGTTAGTAGGCAATGCAGCCGGAACAAACTAAAACTTGGATGCCTCATAAATCGAAATCACTGCAACGGAAGATCCGTCTCTAGTCTTTTAGATGCGCATTTGGTTTTTGTTCACAATGGTCTTAATGTTGATATGTTGTTAATGAACATTTTCTTTCTAGTGATTCTGAACTGTATCTTGCATGCACGCGGGCAAGATCGGAACTACACCTTGTGACGGCCACTGGCGGTACAGTTGCGGATACAGTAGGGACGGGAGGAAGGAGACTTTCTAATACCCCCCCCCCCCCCCCCTGTTAATGTTTGATGCGTATTACGACAATTGGCAAACACAGAAAATAGACTTTTTCAAAGCTTTTAAACTCTATGAAGTAGCCTTTTCCTATTTTTAAAAGTTGACGAAAATTCAAATAATTTGAAAAAACATATCCATTTTTTAAAAATATCAAGTTTTATTTTCAAACTATTTTCATGCCAAATGCTTTGAGATACTTCGAAAGTAGAATTTGGTTGGCCTAGAAAATATCGACAAAAATTTTTATCTCCTCCCCCCTCGCCAAAATTCTGTATCCGCCACTGGAAAGATGAACGAGAGTTGGAAATGAACTCTATTATTACAGAATGTTTCTCCTGGGTTGATTGCGCAAGAAATGAATCATTTTGCTTTCTACCCCGAGCACTTTTTTCAAGTGTAATAGAACGAAGTAATTTTCACTTATAAAGGCTAAATGGTCTTGATCTTTTTCTTGTTTTTTTTTTCAGGAAAAAGTATTAAAAACTTCTTCACGCCCAATTTCGGTTTATCGCGATTTGAGTTTTCTAGGTTCACTTCATTCCTTTTGTAAAAGTAAAGCAAACTCCGCCATTCGAAGGTCACGAAAAACTTCTATTTTCGGAAATCGATTTCAATTTTCTGAACTTATATCGGTATCGGAATAAAAGAATCACATTGATCCAGTTTTTTTCTAATTGGGGGACAATTTTATTTAAAAAAGTGCCTATCATGAGAGCATTTTCTAAGTTCAAAGAGTTTTAACCAGATATATTTATTTCTTCGTAACTCAAAAATTGAAAAAATGTTCAAAAACGTTTGAAATTTTTTTCGTTTTCTTTGATTTTTTATGCACTTTCCCATCCATATGTTGGCTGTATATTTAAACAACCATGAAAGCATCTTATTTGAGAGCATGGGACCATTTTCATGGGCAGTTTTTGCGCTTGTTTGTTTGTGTTTCCAATTCTTCATCGACTCTAGAAGCTTCAACGAGAAGTTAACAGGACTCGGAGTTCCCGAGGAGTCTTTCGTGATTAAAAAATACAAATGGGAGGAAGGCGAAAACCAATTCAGCGTTATAGTAGAAAACGCGGGGTCCGAACGTGGCTAGATGTAATAAAGGAGTTATTGCACAGTTTTCCTATTAACTCAGAACAGCAAAAGATATTTTCATCGAACAAACTTGCTATAATCTTTTGAGGTCTAAATTGAATATATCTCCTATCATCGCGTTGAAAATCAGAA
>NC_087064.1:46886354-47040639 GCF_963678635.1 Symsagittifera roscoffensis | reverse complement strand
CAGAAAGGTGAGAATGTCCGTATTACGGTCTGTGACAGAAGCATAGACTTGAGATAGATTAAAAAGGAGTTGGAGAATTGCAGACTTTTGAGAAATGAATCCATATTGACTACTTTCTGCAATGCATAAAAAAGCCTCCGCAATAGGTTTGAACATGAATCGTTCAAAAATCTTTAACAGATATTGAATAAAGTCACAGGTCCTTATTTTTCTGCAGAATTTTTGCTTCCCCATTTAAAAATAGGAGTAATTATACCATGTTTTTATGCTACGGGGAATTTTTTAAAGCGCTTAGTGTTCTAAAATACAGCAAAAAGTGATTTAGATAAACTGGGCTGGTTGATTTGAGCAATATCGCCGGGAGCTCATCGGGCCTTCGACTCTTGTTTACTTTTAGTTGATAATACTCGTTTCGAATGTCTTCTATACTAAAACTTACTTTTGTATCTCCGAAAATTGTATACTCACTTGGATGGAATGATGCATAGTTTGGATCTTGAACGATCGTACTCAAAGAGTAGTTAAACAAATTAGCTTTTTCGCTATCCGATTTTGCAACAAACAATTTATAACAAATGCTTGGTGGAAATTTATCTCTCTGTAAACTTTTCAGGTACTTGATTATGGTTGCGCCCCTCACTCAGGTTCTCTTTATACACAATTCTATCATTGGTTTGCATTGTTTCACAGTGATCGGTCATGGATTTGAGTTTCTGTAATTGATCTTCTGATGGGTTAAATTCCCGCCTTAGACAAAACTTGTAAGAAGAAACCTTATTGAGGTAGTGCGAGGTTTCTAAATTAACCCAAAAATGTAGATTTTGTCGTATTTGGGTCCTTCGTGGCATATAATGCGAAATGTGGTTAAACATCCATTCGTACCAAGAAGCTACATTAACGTCGACATTACTTTAACGATAGGCTTTGCAAGGAAACTGAATCATAGACGCCTTTAATTCATCATAGTCGCATCGGCGATAACTATAGTAAATACTATTAACTTTAACATATGATGGTAGAACACAGGGTACTTCAAATTTAATTGGATAATGATTAATTTAAATTAATTTCCTTTTTCACATTTAGTATACAAACTTCGTTTTTGGTAAAAAACAAGTCAAGCGTTCCTGTTTTAGCCGTCGCAAAGGAAACTAGTTGTTAAAATTGGCACTTCGCGATCATTGATGCGAATGTGTTTTCATAGGTATTTATGCTGTCGTAAGTAAACCAATCAGTTTTTGGAAGATTAAAATCACCAGCGAGGATAACGTGATGATTCTGAAAAGTTTGTAGAAAATCTAAAAGGATTAGCATATCGTCTTTTGGAATCCGGTATGGACTGTTATCGGCAGATTTGTATATTAATACAAATAGGAATTTGTTCTTGCTCTTGCCCGCTCCTACTTCGACTAGAACTAGTGATGTGCTAAAAGATTCAGGTAGGTTTTTATTTGATAATGTGGAATGTTATATTTGGTTCCAATTAAGACACCACCATGTTTTCCAATTAATCGTTCAGCGCGACAAAAATGAAAAGTGCTCAGGAACAATTCTGCATCAGAGATTTCAGAATTTAACCAGGTTTCCGTTACAATTAAAATATCAAAACCTGAGCGAGTTACAAAATTGGAAAAACTTCCTCTTTTCCTTCTGTTTAGTAGGCTTTGGGCATTAAGTAACAAAACGTCATATTGCAATTTTAGTCAGTTTTTATTGTTCTATTCTCCCTCGGGAAAAATGTATTCTTCGTCGTTAACGTACAATTTGAGATTCTTGATCTTTATGCATTTCCTGCCTATGTTTTTATAACGAATCAATTCCTACCTCTTCTTTAACAAACTTTGCTCTATCTTTCTGTCTGATGCGCTGAAGCATTTCGAAATGTATACCTTGTTTATGAAGGTTCTCAATAAAGGCGCTTTGGCCAGTTTTTTGTCGAACATCCCATGCACTCGGTAGCGTTACAAGGATTGATCTGGCACGACCAGTTTCTCTTTTTATGGAACCAATTTTTTTGCAGTTATCTATTTGGAAGTTTTCGTGTATGTGTTCAAAAATCTCATTAAATTCTTCTTTTTCATACTCCATAATTTTTTAAATTTTTTGTTCTCATCTTTTTTAGGAAAAAGTTCTTTCACGCCGTCAACTTTGATTTGATTTAAATGCACATCTGAATTTTGCGCCTTGATTTCAACTTGTCTACTGTTTTAGCTCTTTAACCTCACGTTTGATTTCAGACAAAGAACCACTTATCTCGTTTTTGTCATGGAGTTGTTGTCTTGCCTCGGGTAGTTGTGAGACCAGCTCTTTTGTCACACAGATGATATAATCTTTCGTCATTTTCTTGAAACGAGTCTCGACCACATCACTGGATGTCTTGACCAGTTCCTCCACGACTAGATAGTAACCATTCCCAGCAGACTCCAGCTTGGATTTGACGATGTCACAATCACTTTCCAGATATACGATTTAAAATTTACCTATTGATCCAGTTTAGTGAAATTGGATTAATGTTATCGAAAAATTGCCACGCCTTAATTGTTTTTGGAAGTTTGAAGAGCTTTAGGGACGTATATATTTTCTTCACGCTTATGACTAGCAAGCGTGATCAAACCGGAATAAAGATATTTTTTTGGTTATCAACTTGTACAACTCAATCACTTGTATCTTGTTTGCTAATGAGTTCAAACTTCTATGCGTGTCAGGCCACTAGTCTGAAGGTGAAGAGAAGAGTACGCTTGGGACGGTAAAGGTCGTGTGATCGAATCTGAGCAGGAACTGGTAATCAGAAGGTAAAAAGTATCATAGTAACCGAGCTTACAGTCAGGAGTCCCTTCATCACGTATTCCAGTCAAAATCCTTGGAATTTTCTAGATAGGGAAGTGACGATGATAAAAGAAGATGATACGTGTATAAAGCCTTTTCAATTAAAATTGATACGGGTTACGTTTCTTCAATAAGAACACGCAACTCGACACGAGAAAATATAATATACACGTGTTACAAATAAAAAATTTCGTCGAAAGTTTTTTTGTCATTTATTGTTCTGAGTACGCAAGCGGCGTTAGCAATCTGTTTTGCCAGGGAGATTCTCTGTTTTACAAAGCTGCCTGCTCTGGGTTCCTCAGTGCATATGCTTAGGTTCTTACAAAGCTTGCTCAAAAAAATTTCTGTGCTGGGGCCGTCCGCGCCCTGAATTTCAATAGCTAGCGGTTGAAAAAGATATCCATCATTTAAAAGATCTTTATACTTGTCAAATTTTCGCTCCAGGGTTACAAACAGACCCGGCATTAATCCTACAGGGGCCTAAGGAGTCTACTTTTGTTGCATTCCACAAAAGCTGCTTATCAGCAGCCCATGGAACGAGCGTCAAACGAGTTGCCGTAGTTCTAAAACAGACGGAATGTGAGTAGAAGATAAACTCTGCTTTATAAGGGCATTCAGGTTTGAATGCCTAGAGAATCTCCATGCAGTTTTGAGGCAAGAAAGACCATGCCAACCATCCTCGGTAACGTCTTTTCCGCACACGCATTTATGCTGTTTGCATATTTTTGAGCCTAATCGAAGTCCTATCGCAATTATGAGTTGTTGGTTCGACAGTTTTAACCTTAAATTTTTGCACGGGATGACGTTCAACCATTGGGAGCCAAATCTATCTTGGAACGCGTTGAATTTTTTTACGTCCGTTGGTTCGAGTCATAAAATAAAATCTGCAATTTCGCTGTCAAAATTGGCTCCGTCAAAGTTTTTTGGATTTCAATTTCCGGAGCCATTTCATTTTTTTCAAGTTCAAACCACCGTTTAAGCGCATCATCATAGGTTCCACCCAAATGCTCCAAACCAAAGATTCCGAATAAAGCATCTTTTGATCCTACTGCTGCGGCCAAGAAAGCGGGTAAAGCGTGTAGACGAGCGGAAGAAACGCCCAAGCCACCTTTGGCTGCCGGGAGAACTGCTTGTAAAAACTGGTTATCATCCATTTTTACGTTAGTGACCTTGCATAACGAATTTCTTAGTAAATTGTCGTAGCGTTCAAAAAATCATTTTGCAAAAAACAAGGGCTCGTACGCAAAAAATATAGGAGTTTTGGCATGCTAAAGCAATTTTTCAGGAGGTAAAAACCATAATGGCGTCTAGTTTGTCAATGAAATCCGGGATTTTTTCAAGCTCCTTAATTTTCCGTCAAGCATTCCTTTTCGGCATAGTTCGTTGATTGGAAATCCTAATATGTGGAGTTGTGCTTTTGTTTTTAATTTTATTTTGGGGCATATTTTTCGAAATTGTAAAAAAAAATTGAATTGTACTGTGTACTAATAGTCGGTCCCAAAAAACAAAGTTCGCACTTCTCAGTGTTCAAGCTCAGGCCGTAAATTTGCTCCGATTTCAGAATGTTTTTCAGGTCTCGGAGTACTACTTTATAGTTGTCGGCCAAATTTCCATCATCTAAATACCAGATAAAAATTTTCGACTCCAACTGTTTGACTAGTGTATGAATTGTTACGCAAAAAGAGGTGGAGCATCAGGATCACCTTGCTGAGTTCCGTCTTTTGACATTAAGACAGCGCTTCCGTAAAAAAGGTAACTAGGTTTACCACACGCAGAATGGGTTTAATTATACAATTCGGGGCGAGTTGAATAAACATGATTCAGCATTGTTTCTCTATTTAGAGAGTTAAAGCTTTTTTGAAATCTAGCTTTAAAAGAACAGTGCATTTTGGATTGTCGTCGCGTCTAATTAGGTTTCGAATAGAGTGCGCAGCTATTTCTGCTCCTCGTTTGGTACCACATCCTACCTGTACGTTACCGAAAAAATTTTGTCGCTCGGAGAGCGCCTTGCTTGCAGCGCATTCAGACGCGATACGTCTCAGCGTGTTGCCTATGGCAATTGGTCTCAACCCTCCGTCTATCTTTTTGAGGGCGATAAGCTTTCCGCCAAAAAAGAAAATTCTTAGGATTTCGGGTATTTTGCCATCTTCAATGAGGTTTATCAGCTTTGTAAGCAATTTCAGAAAATTAAACCTGCACTGCCATTCAACTTACTAACAAAATCTTTAGAAATCTGAGGAACTATTTTATCAGGACCTGCTGCTGATCCGATCGGAAAGGATATTATCGCTTTGTATAGGTCGAAATCGGTTACAAAAAATTTTCCAAATTTTCTGGATTTGGAGCTGCAAATTTGGCTCGCTGAGCGTGCTTAGACAAAAATTTCGTTATCAGTTGAAAAAGGAGCAATTGAAAAAGGAGCGTGCTTAGTCGTTATCAGTTGAAAAAGGAGCAATTTTGTCATCCGATTCAGCAAGCCTTATTCTTCCCTTTACATTTCCTTCATCGAGCTTATTACTTCTTAGCTTTATTCTCTGCTCGAGGTCACTCAGAGGCGGGCTTGAAACTTGGGGATGGGGTTTTGGAAGTGACACGTCATTTGCTCGAATTTTTTTATTTATCAAAGAGCTCATGCTTGTGGTCTGTTTGCGTCCACTTCTTTTCGGTTGCTCCAAAAAAAAAACAAGAACGACGTTGAAAAAATTTAGCCATTTTGTAACATCTACATTTTAGTTGATGTCATTTATTTTGTCCGACAGACTTTCCGCCAAGGAAACACGCGAGTCTTTTGGTACTCTTCTTGAGTACTCGGACATTTGAGATGGCTGTATTAACATAGTTGTCTAGCACAGAGCTGCTTACAATTATGTAAGCAGCTCTGTGCTAGAGTAGAAACTGTTTTTTTTTCAAACTGTTAAAATTCGTTTCCAAAAAATATCCGCCATTTGTCTGTTGGTTGAGTTCTATTTTTGTCCGACTGTTTTCCGGAAGAGCTCTGTGAATTAAGAGTCGAAGCACGTAGTTCAAATTCTTATAATAATGCTTCGTTTGAATCAAACTGAGTGTGTTATGTTTCATGAGGTCCTCTCACATTAAGTTCGCCTTGCTTGATTTTTTTTGAAATATGAAAAGAGTTTTGAGTTAATTTTCATCTTTAAATTTGTTTTTGATTAATTTGCTTTTTTATTATGGAGTAAGCTCACAATTGTGACATCGTGTTGATTTTTCAGCGTACTATGAAAACTTACGACTACCTAAGCCTAAGCCCTGGTTAGAGATGTGAACATTGGCAAGTTTTTTTTTGTGTTTTTCACGTATATTGCATTTGTTGCTATGTTTCTATAATCCGTGCAACTACCAGCTGATTCGTGAGTGGAGTAAACTATTAAATTGCTCTCCGATTCTTTGCTTCTGGAGGAGTCTAAATAAATGACAAATTTTCATCAGTTCATCTTTTTTATTTTTACCGTACTCGGTGTTGTCGTTGCATTTCGGAAATTGTTTCCATTTCATCTTACTCTCTTTGTTTTTCTCTTACGTTCTCAGTAGCATTGTCAATTGACAGACCAAAGCAGTCAACGAGCTGAAGATTGAGAAGCCGAGTTGTGTATATAATTGAGTGAGTTTCTCCAATGCGCCTTAAGAGTCTGGATGAATTTGATTTTCTTACTCTAAGACTTGTTGCTTGTGTCTCATAGCGGAGAAAGTTGTGTGGAGTGGATGGGTCAAATCGTTTTGGTTTTAGTCCATAGGAGTGGTGTAAGAAGAGCGAATTTGTGCTAGACTGCACTGTTAGTTCTGAAGAGGATATAGGGGTGGCAAAGTATTTAAATTTGTTGTTTCGTTTTCTCTTACGTGAATGTAAATCAGCACTTTTTCCTGATTGAATAAACGATGCTGTTGATGATAGATTGTTCATTGAGCTTGAATTTTTTCTGATTCATTAAAATAAAATATAAGTTCAAAATTTCGAAAATACAAATAAAAGATTCATTAATGTTTTCTTCATTCCAGATTATTAAAAAGTCCGTCATAATCTGGAACAAACTAACAGATGATAAAGTCAACCTTAAAGACATAGTAACATACAGAAAAGCAAAGATAAAATTCAAGAATTATTATTTATTATTATTTAAAGAAGACCCCTCTGTGGCAACTCATGGTAAAGTTTCATGGAAAAGCTTCAAGTTTATATAATAACATTTATATTTAAACCACCTTGAAGCTCTCAGGTGAAAAGTAACCATCGATAATTGTAAAAGATTTTGTTTTGTTTATTGTTATTGTAACTATGTATATCTAATGATGTTATAATATTTTTATGAACTGATAGAAAAAAAACTGAAAACATTTGACATACACTTGTGTATTGAAATTAATTTCGATGTGCAATTAAAGTGTTTTTTTTTGTTTTTTTTTATACTGGAGAACAAATCTATCTATTTATTATATATTTAAATGCGGGATTCATTATCTCGCCATGTTTGAGTTTTTTCAACATATTATTTTTGCATGTTTAACAAAATAAATTTTCCACGTTTAAGCTATATGGTGTATTGCAATGGTTAAGATTTTTTCAATTCAGTGTTTATTTCACCAAGTTTGAAAATAGCAACCCTATATTGGGATGCTGTAAGGGATTCCCCAGATGTTGCGATTCTGGCCTCCAAATCTCAATTTTCAAATTGCTGTAGTTTTCGTTGGAAACTGTAAGGTTACTCTCAATGCTAGCCAATCTTGCCTCTGAATATGACCGCTCGAATGCTTTTAGTTTTCGAGATATGACGTGTTTTATGATTTCTTTTTAGTTTTTCAGAAAACTTGGATTTTAAAAAATCATAAGATTTGAAATTCTCAACCTTGTAGTTGGGTACTGTGAGCAGGAGTTTCATGTTGAAGTTTTTGCGTCCCAATGCGCTTGCTCTAATGCTTTTAGTTTCCGAGATGTCACGTTTGAAGTGTTTTTTTTTTAATTGTTCTGAGAACTTAGATTGAAAAATTTTCTAATGTTCCCATCTCTATATTGAGGCTTTATCAGGGTTTGCGAGTTTTTCCTTCAAATGTGACTGCTTAAATCCTCGTAGTTTTCCAGATATGACGTTTTATTGATTTTTCAGGAAACCTAAATTTATTTATTTTTTCAAAATTTGTGGAATTCCTAACCCTGAAGTTGGGGGCTGTCAGAGTACTCTCAGGGGTTGCGAATCTTGCCTCCAAATATGAGCGCTCAACTTTTTGATTTTTTTCGAGAAGTGGCACTTCTCTTGGTTTTTCAAAAAACAAATTAGGCAACTTCATTTTTCCGACCCTGTAGTTGACTACAGTGAGTACTCTCAGAACTTCCAAATTTTGCTTCCAAATGCGACTGCTCAATAGCTTTTAGTTTCCGAGATGTGACGTTTTTCTGTCATTTTAAAAATTTTCAACGAACTTGATATGAAAAAAAAAATCGCAAAATTATATGGTTTTTCAAAATTTGAATTAAAAAAACTTGACTACAAAAGGATGCAAGAGTAGACTTAAAGGATGCAAATATTACTTCCAATATATGCCGTTTTTTATATGCCGAGTTGTCATAAACTCGAAGCACCGGAGGTGCGTTACATGCTAGCTCGATTTTATTTGATTGAGGTCGCTATTTTTTTTTACTTTTTCCTCAGACTTTTCTACACGGCATTTGAATTTTTTTGTACAATACGCTGACATGAAACTCCAATCACTGCGTTTAGTCCAAAAAATCAACTTTTAAAACGTTCTGATTCGACACCTTACTTTTTTTCAGCTGCTTATGATACCGCACAAGAAAAAATGATCTAATATTACAACATTGCCGCAGTTCAAATATTTTTCCTGGTCGAGATAGGTTCGAAAGTCCCAACTTTCGCTCATCCGGAGCAAGGTTATTAGTGGCCGAGGAGTTGTTGTTTTCGTTTAACCAACTCGGTCAAGCTGGTTTTGTTATGGTCAAAAGTTGTTGCTTTCACTTGCCGATTGAAAAGATTTCAAGAAAGGGGCAGATCTTAGATTTTTTCAAAGGAAGATGGGGGATTTTTGAAAGTATTTGGAAAATTTTGTCTAATTTCATTTTATGTTGACCAGATAGATTTGCTGAGTTCTCTGAAATCCCTATACAGACACCAAAATATTTGCGCCGGGGGCGACTTTTTCTTTAAAAAAAAACAGGCCAAAAAGTCGTGTGCATTTTTTTTGGAAGGCTTAGAGAAAGAAATCGCGTTTTTTAGTCGCGCGCTCCCATCTCAAAATGCCTTGTATAGGCGCCGAAGGCAGCTTCAGAAAGTTTTGACAGAAAGTGTCTTTCAGTCAAAAAAGATGTCTTAGGGGTACTACCAAAAGGGGACGGTGTGGGTAGTCAGGGGTTCCAATCCCTTAAAGGGGCTTGGGTAGGCTTTCATCGCCCCCCTAAAACCGCTACCGCTCTAAGGTTTTCAAAAGAAACCAAATTGTCTTGCTTTTGTTGGATGCCTTACCCCACAATGTTTTTAGTCGCGTTTCTTTTTTTCTTCGTATTTTTTCTAATCCTAATGAATTTGATTCATCCATGTCATTTTTCTTGCAAACGAAGCAAGCATAACCTAGAAATTGACGTAATACAGTTTAGAACTAAAAAAGGGTAAATAATGAAAGGGGCCCTTTCATGAAAGATTGGTGGGTCTTCCTATGTGGTTCTTTCTCTAGAAAGGATAACTTTTTTTGTTTACGGAGGGTTTGGATGGGTTAGTGTATGAGTTCTGTATAGCGGGTAGTATAGAAGGTCATATGTTTGCTATGTTTTTCAAAGCCAGGTTCCGGTTGAGTAAGTTAAATGCATTTATCGCGTCTATCAGTAATATTGCAGCGGAATCTGTTTTCTCGTATTGCTTCCTAAGCCTATGAATTGCATATTCGATGCCACATTTTTGGCCAAGGTATAGTTGGTACTTCGATCCGAGTACGCTTTTTAAGCACTTTGTGATCGTTCTACCTATTATCTGCGGATGACTTCGCCTATGCCAATTGGCCTAACTCCTGGGTTTTTATAAAGTGGAAGTAGTCGACAGGCTTTATATGATTCAAGAAGCTCAGGACTTAGTATTTTTGTCGATATTTTCTATGCGATTTTGGCTAGTGTCTTATTTTAACTGACTGTTTACCAAAGTGCGTAAGTATACGTCTCCACTCATTTGCATCCAGGCCTGAGGGTCCATGAGTACCATGTGTTGTCATGGTCATTGCAACCTTCCTAATTTTCTGGGCGTTTATTTGGTCGAATGTGGATGAGTGGAAGGGGATTGTATCTTCGGAGCATGATGTTTATTTGTTGTTGTTTATTGGCTCCGCGGGAGGATGTTTCTCAATGAGGATTTGTTCAACAGTTTGACCTTTGACGATTTCCTCAGTGAGAGAACTCTCTTGGAAGTATCAGTTAATTTAGCAATAGCACTCGATATTTTTCCGATGTTCATCAATTTTTTAAAATTTTTTGTGCTTCAGTTTCTTTCTTTTTCTTACTCTCTACCAAGCGCATTTGCAGCGCTTTTCACTCGTTAAAAAAATTTTCCAGTTCGCCCTTCTGCCATTGCTTAAGCCTTCTTGCTATAGTTTTGTAGTTCGACCCATCACTCTCCGATTTGCTTTTGCATAGTATGATGTGAGGGAATATCATTGTTGCGTACATTGCGTATTTGTTTTCTTGTGTTTCAATCAACGAGTTGAGGGTTCTGTTTAGAGTTTCTATAAATTTAAACCCGCCTCTGTTTTTTTGCGAGGATCATGAAGACTGGTTTTCAGCGCACTACTTGGCTGTAGATTGTTCTTATTTTATCTTTTAGTTCAAGTGTGGCATTTGACCAGGGGTCGGGTGTGCCTGTTACAATATCGTTGCTGTTTGCAATTGCAGGATTTTGATCGTTGGTCGAAGGAGCTTGTCGAGGTTGAGTTGGAGGGACTTGGATGTTAGTTGTAGTGTTGTCTGTAATCAGGGAGGTACAGTGATTGCAGCTGAAATGGTCACCGTAGTCGCTGCCTATTTTGAGGCCGCTGCATTTTACATGCATGTAGGCTGCGCATATTGTGCACCAAACTCCGCCGCGTAGGTGGTTGTTACGTATGATACAATGTGTTTGATCGGAGATTATGAGGAGGATCGGTATTGTCAGATTATCAAGAGAATTTAGAAATCAGAAAATCAGCAAGAAAATTTGTAAAGAATTCATTATCAAAGAACGAGAACATTTGAGGGGTTAGGTTTAAATTAAGATTGGGCGAAACAATGAGTGTGTGCGGATGAACAAATTTATTAATTAGGTTAAACAGCACATCGTTTTGAATGTAGAGTTTGATATATAGAGCTGAGTATAGATAGAGCTTTGATATATAGATAGAGCTGGTTTGATATAATTAGTCCTTGATGTGCCAATTACAAGCTTCTGTGAAAAATCAGGGATGCGCCTTGCCTTGAATTGGGGCATCCACCTGAAACACAGACAGCGAAGGCAATGGAGAAGCTCTTAAGCGGAAAGATGGGGGGATGGTTGGGCAATGAATCAAAGAGTTAAATCTTGAGAGTTAAAAAGAAAACTAACGAAAAAGTGATTGGTGGGAACGGTACAGCCTGTGGTGTTGTTGAAGGGTAGTTACACCTGCTCACTCCTTCTTGCGTCTAGATACGCGAGGGAAGCTTCACTCGCCTATGGCTGGGGCGGCGAGATTTGGTAAGATAATCAGAAGAGGAAAGCCCAGCGCGCATATGATGTGAAAACACACAAGCTATGTAATAAATTTATCACAACAATTAGGCTTCTGCTCAATTAGGCTTCTGCTCAATTTTACGAGACGTAAAAGGGTCAAACTGGTCTCAAAAACAAGGCTCGTTTGAAGGGCAACCCTGTTCTGAGTACAATCATCAAATACCATGTTTACATTTGATTCTACTGAATTTCTTAAATGGAAAACATCTGGTGCTTCGCGATCGGCAAAATTAAGAAGACAACTGAACGCTTTTCTGTAAATAGTTGTCACAAAAGCGCTTCAACTGTCTTCCAAAGTTTATGCTGACCTCTGATACGTGAGTTATCGATTGAATTATGGCCATGGAATATACGAGTTTGAAGACAAACGCATGTTATCAGAGTTGTTGTAACTGTCTGAACGATAACTATACGACTGTCTTCCAACTAATTTTTCCGCACGTTAAAGAAGGTTTGTAAAATATGATGAAAACTAGCAGTAACACATAGATATACCATATTAAAACTGAACATTAATAAATGTATAAATCATGGACCGATAAAGAGGGGCTAGTGGGAATCATTTAAAAATTAAATCGTGATCTGTTTTGTTTAATAAGCATCAGTGGAAGACAGAAAGTTGATGTTCTTCATTAGTGGCTGATCGATTTTTGCTAATGCTTTTTATCTTCGCTGTTTGTATTTTAAAAAGGTTTCATGGTCAATATGAGGTCAGAGATGTTAGAAAGGAAAGATTAGAATAATGGGGGATATTTTCTTGTTTTTACAGAATTTTTGTTTATTCCTGAAAGTTTTTAGTGACGGATTTTGATCCATTTCAAATAGATAAAGAAACATAGAAACATCCAGCTTCCTTCGCATTTGGCCTAGAGTTAACGCAATTGCCATTGCACCTCAAAGACCGTGGCTGGAATCCTGGCGGGGCCTTGTTTTTTTCAGTATGTATTCAGTTGAAAAAACTTTTCCGGTAAAAATTGATTTGTCGTACTTTCGTTTATCTGCTCGAGTTTTGTCGACATAGTTCCCACATCACGGGGTTTTTTTGTGCATCAGCATGTATCATGGTAGTTGTAAGTGCTGTTCATTGTAGTCAGGGACCTTCGAAACTTTATAAGTTTTATTATAAAACCAAATTTTCTTTAGTCTCAACCAGAGGTGTGAAAGCGGTAGCGATAGCGGCGCTATTAGCGGGAGTGTTTCGATTGGCCAATAGCGAATTAGTTAGCGGCGGATTGTTCGATAGCGCTGTAAAAGCGGCCGCTATTATTGGATGAGCTGAACTCAATTCTAGTTTAATTACTAACAAGACTGCTCGTATCAGTGAACACTACTGGGCTGGAATGGTTCCTAATCTCTTTTAATTTTTTTAGCGGCAATTAGCAGTAGGTAAAATAGCGCATAGCGGCACATGAAATAGCGGCATTAGCGATTAGCGCAAATTTCATTAGCGTTCACACCTCTGGTCTCAACCAGTGGCTGCTCAAAGCGTCGGCCTTGTATCCGATTTTATGTTCTGTTACGTTACTAATTTAAATTTCAAATGTCTTGCTTGGCATGTCTGCTTAGAATTCCTTGTTGATAAAACAGGAATTATGAAAGTGTATGGTATTGGGTTTATATTTTTTGAGACGCTTGGGAGTTTTCTTTTTTTTTTCAAAAAGTTTAGGTTTTCTCAAAAACTATTCCAACGATTTTTCAAAAAGGGGTATCAATAGAAAGACCGTCTATTCCCCTGTGAGGTGAGCCGCATATTTCTAGTCTATTTTTGTGTGGCCCCTCTGTCTACAGCCTTCTAAAAAGATTATCGGGGAATATTTGACCAAGTTTTTTTTTCGTTTCTCAAAAAGTAGCCTCCCAAATCTGAGATTTTGACATGGAGCAGATTTTAAAAACTCTCCTGTATCATCGGCAATACCATTTTTGGTGCAAAAAGTTATGGCCCTCGGATTAATTAATTTTTAGTTTTTTTATTGTTGTTTTCAATCTGTGACGTTTCTCGAAAACTAACTTCCCAAATCTGAGATTGTGGGTAGCTAGCCTCTTTGTTAGAAAATTTGCTTCCTGACTGACAGATAGGTGAATTTTCACTGCAACGTGAACATAAGTCCGTTGATGTAATTTGCGCTGGGTTGTGTCTCAAATATTTTTTAGGCGAAGACACGGAAGAAATTCGCAAAACATAATTTTCTTCCGTCTAAACAACGTGTCTAGCAGAATCAACGAATCATTTTTATTAAGAAAAAACTTTCGTTTGCAAACAAGCGTATTTCGAGCATGTCTGCATTTTAAATACCCGTTCAGTTCGACGTACCCATTAAACTTCCTTTTGGTATAAGTTCATTGTTTCTTTCTAATTTCAAAGATTTTGGCATATTATGTCAGCCTCATGTCGGTTTGATAAGCGAAAAAATTCATTATGCGTGATTTTTGTTCCGTAGCAAATTTTAAGATCAAAAGTCTTGCTTGGCATGTTTGCCTAGAATTCTTATTTGATGAAAACAGTTATTATGAAAATGTTATGGATTGAGGTTTTTTTTGAGACGCTTTGGAACATTTTTTCATTTTTTGCAAAATTTTTGGTGTCTATCAGAAACTATTCTACGGTTTTTCAGAAAAAAGGGTATCATTGAAAAAACCGTGTTTTCACCAGTGTGCCTTCGAAAAAGTGTGTGGACATTTTTGACCAATGTTTTTCTTTCGTTTTCTCAAAACCCACACATCAAAATTGTGAGATTTTGGTTTCCATGAAAAGAACGGATATGAAAAGATTCTCTGCATCAGCGGTTATGCCCAGTTTTTTACACTAAAAGTTATCGCCCTAGGAAAACTTGACAGTTTTTTTGAAGTTTTTGAATTTCGACCATTTTGAATTTCGAAGTTGTTTTTCGACCGTTTTTTAAAAAGTTTTTTGGTTTTTCTCGAGAACTACCTTCCCAAATCTGGGTTTTGGGGTTCAAGTTGAAATTTTACGTTGCGTTAACATCTCTGCATATGCGCTTTTGTCCGAACTTTTTCAAACAAAGAATGTTGATTCTCGAAGTTGCCAAGTTTTTGATTTGTTGACCGTTGCGTGGACTTTTCTCGCTAGCTATCCTGACACATCTGATATCATAGGTTTAATCGAAATAACAGATAGATATAATGAAAGCATATACTTGTGTTTGGCCATGCCCAATTTTTTTTTCGAGAAAAGTTATGACCTTCAATCAAGTCAATGTTTTGAAACTTTGACCGTTTTTGGAAACTTTTTGGCATATTAATCGAAAACTACGCAATTCTCAGGTTAAGTATTCAATCGAAAAACTCGGTTTTGGAAATCTACACTAAAGCAGCCACTACCTGATTTTTGCAGAAAAATGTATGGATCGTGGAAAGTCAAGTTCATAGAATTTTTCATGCAGAAGCGGTAACTCCTTATTTTTTTGTAAAAGAAATCTCGTCCTTGCTAGATTTATCAATGAAGTCGTATTATTCCTTCGCATATGATAGTAAATTAAACACGTACCTTTCCCCCTCTTTTAGCAAAATGCAAGCAGATTTAGATGATCTGAAATTATAGTCTGCCGATCAAGAGCTAAGTTTGAATGTATCAAAATGCGGCGTGTTACCAATTGCCATGAAACATCAGGCTCCACTGTTTCTTTGGCAATAACGAAATCTCCTTATTTGATAGCAGCGTTGATTTAGGCCTTCAACTTGTAAGCAACCTCAAATAGAATTTCAATGCCAGATCAAAGTTTAAAAAAATAGAAGGTTATTTAATTACCTTTGGCACTGTGGACCGAGACATGTTCCGTCTTTGGTAAAGTTTGATTTTTACCGATTATGTGTGGTAGACATAACTACTCTCCGAATTTTTGAGAGTTTCTATAAGGCTGGTCTTAAATAGTGCAATGGCTCCAATTCTCACAATTACTTGATGACTCAATCACGAATTACCCACTTATACGTTTCCTGTACGTGGTCTTTGAGATTCCGATGTTCTTTTTGTTCATAATATTATAACATTTTTGATTGTATTTATGCTCATTTTTAGTAATTGCCCAAATGGTAAATTGAAGTCTTTTCTACTACTTCTGTTAGTAGAGAAATAACTATGGTTTAAGGCAAAGTCCAAATTTTGAAGTCATCAGCATCCAAATTCCATTCGGCATCAGTGTAACAAATTCAAAAATAGTAAACATGTTCTTCAAGCTTTAGCTGTGCCCATATTTATCTGTTATCGAGACATACGAAAGTATTGGTTCATATAGTTTTTTTCTACATTTTTCATTTTTTGCGATATAACGCAAATATAAAAAACTCGCCTCTGAGTGAATTTCTTTTTCGGCTCAACGGGTGTACGCTTAAGTAGTTTGGGCTTTGTTAGTTTTTAGGTCTTTTATGAAAACATTTTTTTTTAGCTTTAGGGGTGTTTGCTCAATTTTTTTTGGCTTTGTTGGTTTGTATGTATTTTATGAAAACATGTTTTTTCTGCTCAACGGGTGTTTGCTCAAGTATTTTCGGCTTTGTTACTTTTTTCCGATGCTAATATACCACTGTAGCTTCATTTTAACCACTGTAGACATAACTGAATGAATACAATTAAATTTGCGATATTAAGTACCATATAGTCGGGTTTTACACTTTAGTAAGAGAACTTAGTGAAGACTTTTTATAGGTCTTGGTTATTGTTTTGACCGCTTCTTTTTCAAGAATTAACTACAAGTGCTCTACTAATTACAGATGCGCATTCATTCATATTAAAGCATTTATGAATGGTCTTAGGTATTTTTGCCCTTTTTGAGTTCTATTCACCTTCATTTGCTAAAAGTTTGATAATTTGTGCTTTCCTAATACAAACGCAGAAAAGGCGAAAAAAAAACGTGAAGTTTTGAAAGTGGAATTTACTTTTTAGATTTCTAAGCGGAATCAAAGTTTTACTGATTGATTCAGTTTCCTCAAACTGCGATTTTTTAATCTAAAACTGTGGATCATAAATTCGTCTTGAAATTTAAAGAGCATTGAGGCCATTTGTTTTTTTTCTTTTGCTATTTTTATCTTGTAGTTTCTTTGCTTGTGTCAGCTCCTATGGCTATCTACCAGCGTTAAGTAGGTATCAAGTAAATTTGGATTTGTTTTAGAGGTTTTTATTATTGCTTTTCAGTAGTCCTTTCTAATTTAAGTGTAAGGTGGATTGACATTTCTGTCAATTTAAAGATATTCACATAAACAGTTATCGTTTTGAAATATCGTTGTTTTTTCATTTGTTACAATATTCATTTTTTGTTTGTTTTAAATGTAAGATAATCCACGCATGTTTCATATTTTAGTATTAACTTTCGTTTGCGGATCAGACTGGGAAAAATGTAACTGGTTGGTATGAGTTGAGAGGAGTCTATGTTTTGTTATAATTTTCCTGAATGTTCAATGAGTTTTCAATGTTTTTCAAATAGTAAAACGGACAGCCAGTTGCTGTGCAAGTAGCACAGACTGTTCCGACCATATTTTTTTTATAAAAAACTACGTAGATAGTACTTTTTAATTAGTGTTGTTTTTAGGGGTGGTGAGATAAAAGGACATGAAGAAAGCCTAGAACTTAGGCACATTCTACAGTCACAGTAAAATAGGCTGATTGGACGATAATGTTTCTCAAAAAAAAATCATAAAAAGATTTTTCTAAGATTTGAAAATTTTTTGCAGAATATTTTTTGATATTTTTAATTGCGTTAAAAAATTTCTAAAAATAATTACAATGAAGTTAATCTTAAGTTTGACCCCGGATCTTTCTATAATGAGCCTGCTCGCTCGTTTTACTTGTTCGAAATTGAAAGAAAACTCAAGAATCTTAAATCATTTCTCTTGACACAGGGACAACTTTTCTTAACGTTACCCAAGTAAAACTAAGTTATACGTTTTAAATTAAGCCATTGTAAGCTTTAAAGAAATTAGAAAAAACTGCCTGCTCGCTTTATTTGCTCGAAATAAGACGAAAAATCAGAAAAATTCAAACCGGTTTTTCTCGACACTGAGTAAACTTTTTTAAATTTAAATGTCGTACGTATCACGGCTGACAGTGCTTTATTTTGATATATCACTCCACCCATTCTGATGATTATTGTTGTTCTTTTTTCGCTCGTGAAGACTCTTATATAGGTCTTGCTGATTTTTTTTTCAGGAAAAGTCATTAAGTATTGATGCAAATAGTGCATATATAAATAAATATATACTTATTAATATATGCACTTTTTGAGTTCAATTGAAATTCATCTGATGGAAGTGACTTAAGTAGCACTCTCCAAATACGAACGTGCTAATGACGCGAAAACTCGTGAACGATTCCTAATTTCGAAAGTGGAATTTAAATTTTTAGATTTCCAGCGGTATAAAAACTTTACCTGTTGATCCAGTTTTCTCAAGTTGGGTTAATGTTATCAAAAAAGTGCCAATCATAAATTGTTCTAGAAACTCAAAGAGCAAGTTCGAAAATAATAGTTTTTCAACTAAGTCAGTGTCTGTTTTAGGTTTACTTGCGTTCATTACTCTTTTCCAATCTTCGATTGGCTATGTTTAAAAATTTCACTTCAAAATGACAAGTGACAGTGCGAGATGATAATCTGTTTTTGACTCTATGTACAAGTTGGAGCATCTAAATATTCATTTATTGTTGTGTAAAATTTATGTTTACCAATGACCAATTTGGTTGGTTCAGCTCTTGCGCTTAACGTTTGTCTATTTTTTTTTGTTTGTTTTAGTCAGAAAGTGGTTTTCCACCCTCTCTTGGTTTCGATGGCGTACAAATGTACCATCAATATATTTTTTTGCTTCTAGTCAGTATTGCCAGTTTCCGTTGATGCAATTTTTCGTAGATGCTTTTTATTCTTCTTCCTTTGGTGTTTTTTTTAATAACTTTCTCAGTTTTTAAAACATTCGAGTCTTTTTGTCAGTCTGAAGCAGCCTGCATTTTTTCGAACTTTACATTCACTATTTTCATTATTTTCAGTGCTTAAAGTGGATCCCTACATTTATTATTAACGATTTTTTTAATGAAAATTTACTTCTATTTCGACTTTCAATAGCTTAATTTAAACCGTGAAAACTAAGTTTGAAATGTTTTAAATTTTTTTTTCGTTTCTCTAGCCATTTTTCTACAAAGACGTTTTTGCAATTGGTATTTTTAGCTATGACTGTCGATTAGTCTTTATTCTATTTTTTTCTTCGAGATCTTTTTATCACATGCAGAAAAATACGACACTAATTTGAAAACACTTTTTTAAGACTATGGTTGAAACATTCTGTGCTACTTGCACAGTAATTGACTACTCTTGTTGTTTAGACTATTGAAAATGGGGAGTAATTTGTATTCGGATCTGTTTTAGTTTTTTTGTTCACGCAAAACCAGGTACCAAAATAAATCATGACACTGGGTTGAGTGATATATCATATTAAAGCCCTTACAGTCGTTATTCGAACCACATTTAAAATTTTCGAGAATAACCGGGTTGAGGTTTTTGATTTTTCGTCTTATTTCGAGCGACTTTCAACTGCTTCAAAGCTTGCATTTTTAAAAATTTTTTTTCATTTTTCAAGCATATTTTCTGAAAAAAAAATGTTTTTTGTTTGCTTATTTTACTATGACCGTCGATTACACCTAATCTCGAGCTTTTGTTCAGCTCCTTTTATCACACCACACCGAAAAAAAAATGAAAAACGTTGTATTTTTTATAAGACTATGGTCAGAACATTCTGTGCCACCTGCACAGTTACTGGCTATCCTTGTTTTTATTTCAAATTTAGATAGCCGCATTATCGTAGTTTAACTTTTTTTATCGATATCTCAATGTGTTTCATTTTTGCTTAAAGGCAAATAGCCTGGAAAGTGGACTCGATCAAATTTTGGCGCTTCGTTCTATTGTTTGGCGCTTCGTTCTATTGTTGCATAAATAGGAAGTAGTACTTTCTAAGTTAGTTGGAACAAATTGTTTTAGTTTTCAGGTTCTTGGAATGAATTTATCTTTTTTTTTAGTTCTTAGGGATTTCGAAAGTTGACTTACGTATGAGAATGCTATGATTTTGAAAGTTTTGATTTTCTCCGCAATTTCTTTATTCTTTCCCAGAACGTACTATGGTTTTTCCTTTTTGATTAGTAACAATTTTTCCAGCAATAATTGAAAGAGCTTAAAAGGTCTTAAGAACTGTTTTAAGAACTGACTCCTGTTGCATTACACCTGCGAAGCGAGTGTATTAGTACGAATTTTCTTTTTTCCAACCTAAGTCGCAAATATTGGTGCGGCACCCCAATAATGGTGGGGCACCTTTACAGCTTCTTGATAGCTTGTGCTTTGACATTCGAATCGTAATAAGTTAACACAATTGATGCATTTTTAGTTCATCAAATGAATCGATAAAAGTGATTGGTTTTAAACAACATAACAATAATGAAAACTCGATTTCAGAAATTTTCTAATTCAATATATCTCTTAATTTTTTGAAATGCATAATTTATACATAATGTGGATTTATGCTTTGCGATTTGTTACACTGGATGTCTTCAGTTTGTTATATTCCAATTTAATAAATGCAAAATTGAGTCTCTTTGTACTTGGTGCCACTTTTGATGAATTGATTGGCAAGTTATTAGCATATGTAGCTGTTTTATTCGTGACTAGTGTTTATCGGTTGTTAAGCTTGCGTGACTGACTGCATAGTGCGTGAGACGCAAAATATCTTGATTGCAGTAGGTCGCAGGTTCGTATCCTACACGTAGCCGAGTTTTTGCTACTTCGAGGCTTATTTCTACTTTTTCTTATTTCACTTGATAGGTCTGCTTTTTGGTCGTGTTCTCGCAAATGCGTGGAGTTAGATTTCAGATATGATTTTAACATAGCTTTATTCAATTTTATTGGAACTATTTTTGAATTTTTGTTATTTTCGGACCGCATCGTGTTTTTGAAAAATATGTTGATTCGAAACTTCAGCAAAACATGGCAGATGTCTTAGTTGGCACCATTTCCTTAAAATGATAATATGAAAACCGAGACAATCGTGTGAAAAAGGTGAAGTTATTTTTTTTTTCATTTCGTCATTGACTTTGCGTCTTTCATCTCAGTTTTGGTCGGCTAGCTTGCCATGCTATGTTTGTGTCGTATCGCAAGTATTGTGAAGCTCCGTTTCGCCTGTGACTATAATTGTTTTCGAAGCATATCAATGCCAAATCATCCTTTAAAATTTCTTAAAAAGGTTTTCACAAAATAATAAAGATATGCACTAAAATATATATTTAAGATATGCGCCAAAATCATGTAAAAAACGTTTTGGGGTCCCAAAAATAACACAAGAAATAGTAGGTAGCTCTCTGTAAACGAATCATTGGTTTTTTAATACTTTCTTATTTTGATCATGTTTTATTTATGTCTATCGTGTAAGTTTAGTTTGAGAAGACACAAGGTCGTTATTTTGTAAAGTTTGACTAACAGTTAATAACGTGCCGTCTGTCTTCCAAAACTCAAACTACTTTTTTATACTCTTTTATCCATAGAGACTTTAGTCCTTGTTTGTTAGCAAAAAATAGTACCTTGTAGCTGGCGGTGGATATGCAGAAGAGTTAAGTTGAATTCAAATTTAAAAAAATCATATTTCGGAAGATTTCACAATTTTTGACTTTCGACTGCATATTTCAAGCCGAAGACTGTCACTGTAGTGCAAAAATCGGATATTGGAAGCAACAATTAATAAGTAAACAAGGTTTATGATTATTATGATGCTGTTTTTCATCTTGTTTGTTGTTGTTGATTATTTTTTTGCATAATGGGAAATGAAAACAAAGATAAAACTGCAAATATAGAAAAAAGAGGGAAAATAGTGAAAACAATTTAACGTTTTTTATTGTCAATTTGCCGCTGAGATAAGGGCAAATGGGGAAAAATAGAAAAATAAACAGCGAAAATGTTTATGGAATGAATTAAAACGAATGACTGCTCAATGTGTTGTAATTCCAGTATAGCTGCGTTGAAGGGATAGCAAAACAGAAAGCGAAGCGAGAGGTTTTTTCGCTTTTACTTCACTTTTTAGCATTTTGTTGCGAGATTACTTTTAACACCACTGTTTAAGCGGCGTTCAGTTGAATTTGAGGTTGAGGTTGTGTTACTTCTCTATTTAGACTTGTGTTAGATGTTGCATCATCATCATCAGCAGCCTCAATTCGTTGGCGTCGTTTCAGGAAGGCATTGTTTTGTTGCTGCAATGAAGTCATTCTGAATCAGGTAAAAGAAAAGCAGCAGCAGCAGAGCAGCCTCTTCAATGGAAACGACGACCAAGTAACTCCTGAGCGAAAACCAAACAAGCACCGCCGCACCCGCCCGCCACAACCTCTTTATTTTCACGCAGATTTAGTGCTGCTGCTTGAATAGCGATAGATAGTAGTAACGCGCACCGCTGAGGCGTTGTACTATATTAGTGCGGTGGAGAAATCTTATGGAGTTTAAAAATAAGACAAATGAAAAGAAGAGTCAGCATTAGCATTCATAGCGATAATTGCCTCTGCATTTCTGTTTTGTTAATTATCGGGTGAATGAAAGACAAGCAACAATTCAGACGCAGAGCTTAGTAGGGAAAAGTGCTTACCGAGTGTGGAAAATTAATACAAAAGGCTAAATTAGATTTTTGACTCGCCTGGCTATGATGCACCGCCCACCAATTAACTTCTAATTAATTATACTTGAACTCATTCGAAAATTGGATTTATAATATATAATCTTGAAGCTTTGGCCGATTATTTTTATAGGCTAATTGCTAAAAATCAGCAAAACTTGGTTAAATTGCTAAGGTAGGGTTAAGTGTGTAGACTTTTGTCTACAAAATTCGTCATTATTTCACCCATTGTATTGTATGAAGTTACTTCCGCTGCTTCCTGTGAAAGGCCTGCTTAAGATTTTTGTTTTCCTTTTAATTGTCATTTTTTATTCAGATGTCTCCTCAGCATTGAAATCGATCCTGTTGCGGTGAAGTATTCAAATAACCATTGTTTTTGGTCGATTACCTCAATCAAGTTATGTTGTTTTGTTGACTTGCATCACAGGCAGGAGTTTCCGCTGATTATTCCTAAATGCCCCTTATAAAGTAAAGTGATTCCTTGAATGAAAAATCTGGAAGGTTTTCAAGTAGAATGATGTGTTTTATCCCCAAAAAGATTTTAAGTGTTTTAATTTTTTCCCTTTTGAACATTCCTTAATGGTGTTTTTAACAAGATGTTTAATCTTGAATGGTCCTTGAGCGCACATTATTAAAAATCATTAGGGTTCTGTGCTTTAGTCGCCTCAAATGGAAATTGATCCTTTTTCCTGTCAATAAAATATTAAAGGCTGCATTTCCAAGAATCTACTGACATTAAATGCCCATGAATAGATAAATAAGAGTTGAAAGGTTTTAAAACGTTGATTAGAATACAAAAGCCTCGAGCATTTGAGCTATTTTATACCAATAGTGGTTAATATTGCTGTGTAAGTAGCACAGAATGTTCCGACTACTCTTATTCGAGAACTAAAATTTTTTTGCTCAAGTATATATATTTTTTTGGCTTGAAAGAGTAATTGGTTAAAGTTAAAACTACAAAGGGAGTAGTTTTAATATCTATATTATCGTTTAAAATTTAGTAGAGTAAACTTAGGTGGTCATTCTTTGATCAACTTGTCTAATTAAGTCAGAAAATCTTCAGCCCATTTTTCTAGGCAGACATTTTTTTGATTTTTTTTGGAATTCGAATGGCAACCAATAGGGATTTGATTTGATACCCTACTTGACCCCCTGCGAGTTTTGACTAAGTGATCTAAAATTGGCCTAAAACCTTTGAAGTACCTAGAAACGCCATAGTTCCTCCTACTTCGTGAAATGATGTGAGCGAAAATGTGGTTTGAGCTAACTTTTGTGCTTTATTTTGAAGTCACTAGCTGATTTGAAAAGTAGCGCATGCGCTTTTGAGTTCGATGGATGATTACGGGTTTATTTTACTCTTCTTAATATATAAACTTAAAAGCTTTAGCTAAATATTTATCGCTTTTATAAAGTTTTAGCGCTTTTCGTGGAAAAAACCTCATGCACTGGTACAGAAGCAAGGTCTTTTTTTGTGACATGCCTAGCCGAACACGTATGTCATTTGATTAACAGTAGTGTTGGGGACCTAGCTTAGTCGAAGTGTGTTTGCTAGCTTGTCGAGTTGACTGTCTAAGTTGAAGTCGTCGGCTGTCGAGATGAGGTACGTAGGATGTTAAATTGAGGTTTCTCTGTTGCACTGAGCTCACTGTTCAAAAGTTCGGCTACGGAAAAGAAAATTGAAGCTGATTGAAGGAGCTGGTCGATTGTTGCAGTTGATCATGCTCTGGAGTAGAATTCAAATCTGATGAATCAAGTAGATTGTCTGGTCGTTGTTTTCCGCTGTTCCTTGTCGAAGAAGATCGACTATTCGTTGTCGTTATCCAATTAATTGCAGGTTGAAGAAATCTGGTTGCATTCAGAAATTTATGTAGAGAAGATGAGAAATTAACAAACGTTGCAGTAAACATTATGAGAGTATGCTCCCGGCAAAAAAATTGTTGTTGCGTATCAGGTGTCGTTTTCATACAACACGTATTTCTGGCATCGGGGTATCGTCGTTGCTGTTTGTCTAAATTCATTTAGGAAGGCAAAGCTGGCAGGCTCTTCTGTTTTTTCTTTTCAGAATGTCGGCGTTGGAGAGGATGCTCCAGTTTGATTGCTGTTCTTTGGCGCGGATTGTTGAGCGTAGAAGTCTGGACAAACAGGAGCGAGGCGTATGGCTGGGATTTGAACTTTTCCACGGCGAGTTCTAACGTTGTATTGTCGTATTACATTGTCGGCTGATGCGATCGGCGATTCTATGCGACCTAGTGGCCATTATCCACGAGGAGTTGGATCTTCTAAAACCTAACGGGTTGTCCATTTAAAATAGGCGGAGTTTTCGAGGTGCATTTCTGTCGGGGAAGTAGAGTTGGGATGAACTCTTTCAGTAGGCGGTTCCAAACATGGTCTGATAGCTGCTGTGCAAAAGTCCATTGCTTTATCAATGTTAATGGCTTATAATTAATTCTTGGAGGCATACTGGCAAACATTCTTCCAAGAAGGAAATGGTTGGGGTCAGGGCTTCGATGTCGCAGGGAGAAAACAATACATTCGTGATAGGTCGTGCATTCATAAACTGTTCAATCTCGCACAACAAGGTAATGAAAGTATCATATGTGAGGGCTTTAGATCCAATGATGGCGTATAGAGTTTTTGACGCTACGAATGAGACGTTACCAGGCGCCACCAAAATGTGGTGCATAGGCGGGCTTGAACGTTCAAGATATCTGGTGGTATTTAAAAACTTGGTTCATCGAGGAGCTGTCGAAGGTGGTCATCAGTTCTTTTTCTTCAAAGGGCGGTTTGGGCCAAGCATCTTCTGGCTGAAGAATCAAATCTGGTCCATTGAACCAACGTCTCCGGGGTTGAATTCCACGAGTTCCATCATCAGCGGGGTTGAGGTAGCCTGGGCAGTGTTTCCATTGAGTAGATTGGGTGAGCTCCAGTATCTCTGCAACACGATTTGCAGCAAAGATTTGTTGTCTTTTTTCGGATCCACGAATCCATTGCAAAACTGTGCTGCTATCGGTCCAGAGATAAGTGTGGTTTAGTGAGAAGCGTTGTTGTTGCTTAATGAAACTAGCAAGACGGGCACCAAACAGCTGCTTGGAGTTCCAGTTTTGTTATGGTGTGTTTAAACGGGGCTACTCGGGCCTTGCCTAAAGCAAACGTAACTTTTGGCTTTGAAACGGAATCCGTTGTGTAAACAAAGTAAGCTACTGAAGCAAGAGCTGCGTATGAGGCATCTGAAAAGATGTGCAAGGTATTTATGAGGTAGACTCTGCGAAGTAATTGCGAAGCACGTGGAGCGGTTGAAGGTTGTCGGCTTCTTGGAGAAGATCAAAGAGCTCGGGTAGGTCCTCTTTGGTAATTTGATCGTCCCATTTTAGTCCTTTTCTCCAAATGTGTTGCTGTAGAATTCAGAGGCGAATCGTGACAGGTGCGGCAAAGCCAATAGGGTCGAATATGGAGGATGAAGTATGCAGAATTTTGCGCAGCGTTGGCTTCTTCCTTTCAGATCCTGAATTTTCTTCGGCTCAATAACTAGTGAATCAGAGGAAGTGTTTCATTCAATTCCCAATATACGTTTCGTCGTTCTTGGGTGATTCAATCGTGGCTCGGTTTTGCTGAGGTATTGCACTTAAAATCTCTGGGTTTGTAGTGATCCACCTAGTCAGGTTGAATCTACCTGTGGCGAGTACCTTTCGCATATCAGCAGATAGTTGTAATGATTTTTTCACGGTGATGGTTGACTCGTAAAAATCGTCCATGTAGAAGTTGCTGTCGATAAGTTCTTTGATGTGGGGGTAATCGTTTTTGTTGTCGTCACCACATGCTTGGAGAGCGAAGTTCGCACAAGTTGGCGAGCATTTTGCGCCAAAAATGAAACGAGTATACTTGTAAAAATCTGGCTGTTGTTCCCCAGATGAATCTGAGAAATTTTCGGTCTTTGGGTCTGACGGAAACTTGCATGTACATGCTTTCAATGTCTGCATTGATGGGATTTTTCCGCGGAGTTTTCCAGGCTTATTTGGGTTCGTCACTCCATGTTCTGGCAGTATCCATCCTGTTGAGGGAATCTCTTCGCTTGGAAGTTTGCGAATGTGTTTCTTGGTCAAATCGTTTGTGATTGTGTCCTGGTACATTGCAAGCTTGTCGGGATCGTTGAGAAGGCGGGTTTTCATTTTGTTGAATTGTTGAGCGGCAGCAAAGTAGTTATTGGGAAGGCTGGCGTTCGGTTTCCAAAGAAGTCCAATTTGATACCTTCCTTGCGTGTAGGTGATAGTCTACCGAAGGGTCTCAGGGGCGTGTTCTTTGTCTATGGAGAGAGTTACCTCCGGAGAGGTTCCGTGAGTTTCCTTTCTCCAGGTTGACGCTAGTACTTCGGAAAGATGTGCGTCTTCGTTGATGTCGTTGTGGTGAGAAGAGTAAGCTCAGAAAACTGAATTCTCGAGCAGGTCGGCTGTTGGATGTCAGCTGTTGGTTATTATTGCTTGAGATGTAACAAGATCAAAGCTGTCGGTTCCAATGAGAATTGCAACCGACAACTTTGATCGTTGTCGAAATCTGGAAAGTTGATGTCCTTTAGATTAACTGCTGCAGATGCTGTTGAGTTTGTCGGTTTGAGCATCTTCTAGGTTCAGCTTGTCGAGCACGTAAGCACGTTTCACTAGAAACTGCTCGCTGAGGTTTCAAACGGGTAAATGGTCATTCCAACTGATCGTGCTTTGATTTGTTTCGAATCGTAAGTCCACCGATGAAGAATTCTTTTGTTTCGAGGCTTTCGTCTAACTAATGAGAGTCAGATGTCGATTGTAGTAAATAACTGTTCTAGCTTCCATTGTGAGGAAAGGCATATGTGTTAATATACTTGTGTTTGTTGCGAATTTTAACAGGTACATAGTGCAGTAATGAGTTTGCGAAGCGTTTCTGCTGTCGGTTGACTGAATCGTGTGGTCTGTCTGAAGCTTGTTGCTGCGGTGAGGAAAAACTTCGAGTGATGTTTAGGTTTTGCTGTTGATGATTGCTGCTATGATGTTGTCTGTTGCAAGTGACGTATGTTCGCTTCGAAATGCAATCCTTTACCATGTGTTGTCCAAGACAATTTAGACAAAGGTTTTTTGCATGTATAAGCTTTCAATTATCGTCAATTGTCAAATCTTTGTACTTAAGGCATTGTGAGGGGCGATGATCCAGGTCACAAAGAGCTCAATGAGTTTGTCTTTTTTCCGGTCTTTTTTTGTTCCCCGAAAATCTGTTGGTGCGTGTTTGGGGCTGGTTGCCGCGATGGTTGTTTCTTTGACATTCACTGAATCTTTGTTGACTGGATGAAGACGGTTGGCTGGATGAGGAAGTGAAGTTTTCCTGGGGTAGATAGTCACAAACTAAGGCGAATTGTCTGAGCCAATGACTGAAATTGCTGAGGCTGACTGCTGTTGTTGATGATGTGTTGAGTCCATTGTAGTCGCTCAAAGTGGTGAAGTTAGTTGTCAAATTGCACGTAAATGGTGGATTTCAGGTCGTTGGTGAATCCAAGTGTCTGAAAAGTTTCCACAAGATAGCAAATGAAAGATGAAAAATTCATAAACGATTGCTTATGTTGCGTTGAAGGCATGCGGAGTTGTTGTAGCTTGTTGAAACAGTTGTTGACAGTTATGTCTGGTGTTCCAAATCGTTGTTCGAGTTCTTGAAGAGCTGTTGGATACATAGCGCTGTTGCATGAGTATCCGGCGATAGCTTGATGAGCGCGTCCTGTTGTCAATGTTTGCAAGTATGTTAGCTTTTCTGCGTCGGATATTGGTTGACTGTGAGCAGTAGCTTGGAATAAGCCGTAACATGTTCCATTTTATCGGATCACCGTTGTACTTGCCAAGTTGTGATCTTCGGTAGTCGTGATGTCTGTGTAATCGTTGAAGATGAAATTGGCGCAGTGTAAACTGCTGTGTTGATTTGTGTCTGAGGCTTGAAATTGGTCGGAGGTAACGGTAATGCGGCAAAACTATTCGATTGCGGAATAACTTTTGCTTGTTGCTGTTGATTGATTGGCAAATTATGGTTGTTTTTGACTTATGTAGACATATTTGCTACTGAAAACGATGGTGGTTGCTGTTGAGTCGAGGTGACTGCTGATGAGTTAGCGCTGAATTCGATTAGAGCGCTTTGGTTGCTTGAAGCAGCTTGAAGAGTGGGTGCGTTTTGGTGGTTGGATTGGGCGCTGTTGGTTGCTGCAGATGTTGCGTCTATTGTATTAATATTTCGCTCGAGTAGGCTTCTGTACTCACTGACAAGGTCGTCTAATTTGTCTTCAATTCCAGTGAATGTTGACATGAGATCATCTGGCTGTGAGTCTTCTGTCGCATGGTCGATGAGGTAAGTCATCGATTCCTCAAGCTGCCTTAAGCGTGAAGAAGTTTGTTTTGATTTCTGCTAGTTCAAAGTCGGTTTCTTCTTCTGCCATGGCTTTAGCAATTCGTCTCAGGAGTCGTTCTAGTAGTTTGACTAAAAAATTGCACTGTCCGGGTGTTTTTTTTTGTAGGCAATCTGTCGTTGAAAGCTAGGTCGATTGTGTTGTTCGGAGTTGTTGATACTGTTGTTGAGCTGTCGAATGTTGTTGTGGTGCTGATTGGCTCTGCTGTGACTATTTTCTGTTTCTACCTAAATCCCAAACTAGGACGAAGAGAAACCAACTTAAAATTTTCATTTTCAGGTATTAGAAACAAATAAAATATCAGAGCTGTTGATATTTGTGTATGTCTCCCTGATACTAGAGAGAAAAAATTATTTTCATGTAATGAGGACGTGAAACGTTATGTCAGTAACCCAAACTATTGACGTGATGAGGACGCTAAGTTCTAAGTAAGCCGGGAGAAAACAGTAACCAACCAAAAAACAATTTTTTCAGTGTTTTGCGATCTTTCTTCCAGATTAAAGGCTCGTATAAAAGTTGAGCGCCATGTAAACTCAAAATGTGTGCAATCTGTTTATCTCAAGGTTTTCTATTTAATTAGTTTCCTTGTTTTGTTTTAAGAGCTAATAACAATTGTCAAGAATGTTATTTCGTGTTCATGAGTTTAAGTCAATTCACTTCGGTCTTTTTTGGAATGTTTTCACTTTCTTGTCGGTTTTCGTCGTCGCACATATATGCGTGCAACATATATATGCCTTGATTTTGTTGAAAATGGGCATCAAACAGTAGTGCACTGTACACACGACATCTGAGAGGAATCTGAAATCGTATCCTTTCCAAAAGTTCCAGTTCCTTCATGGGAGCAACTACGGCCCAGTTCAATCTTATCAGCTCATGCGAAATGCTTAAAAAACCTGCTCTGAAAGTTTCGAAGCACTAAATACTTTAAAAAGGGCAGTTTGCTTACCGTGGTCATTTATACAACGACTCATGTCCTGTTTTTGATAACTGACTTGATTACAAAGTATATGGACAAGGGCGATGATGCCCTTGTAAAATTGTACGATTTGAGTAAAGCATTCGATGCTTATAAACAACAATTTACCAGGACGGTCTTAGAGAGTTCGCTACTCGGATAAGGATAGTAAAAAAAATTTGCTGTTCCTAGTGGTGTTCCGCAAGGTTCAATTAATGGACTGATTTTATTTGTCTTTTATAAAGCTGAGATATGTGAATCACATGGTTACATTTCTTTTCACACTAGCGAGCAGTAGAAGTGTATTAGTTCGAACCTTCTTCTTTTCCTGCCTAACTCGCAAATAAAAGTGTCCTTTGAAAGTGGAAAGTGTTCACTTAATTGTGGCTCTTTTGTCATAATCACGGTAGGGCGTTTATTCGTAACAGGGGACAGTTCGTAAAACGCGACATTTCATAACGAGGCATTGGAAAGTAGAATACGCTTGCTCCGCTGCCCTTACATCCGGCACGAGAGGAATTTTGCGCATGAATCAGCGTTCTCCGCTTAATCTGCTGTTACAATTGTTGCTTGCTACGAATTGTTGCCTGTTACGAATTGTCGCCTGTTACGAATTGTCGCCTCATGTATAATCACGATCTTTAGCCTTGGAAATTTCTTAGCATCTGTTCTCCCCTTTATGTGGCTAGTGTTTATGAATTGTTAAGCGTCCGTGGCTGAGTGGTTAGTGCGTGAAACTCATAATTTTTTAGTGACATGATCGAATCCGAGACGGCCGAATTTTACTAATTCGAGGCTTATTTCTACTTCTTCTTATTTCTTTTTATAGAGCTGCTTTTTGTCGTGTCTCACTAGTGTTTGCGAAGCGAAACTTTGCTTCCGTGTTAATTTCACTGATGGAATGGCTATTTTAACCTTTTACTGAGAAATGGAGTTTGTTCGACTACTTTCATTAATACATTTTAGTATCGCTAAAGCAATGGACTATCCTTTCAAATTGAAAATTGAGTTAAATTTTAACATTCTAGTTGCTCTGTTGGTCATTTTTTTTCACTGTGAATATTGTTGTTTCGGTTTTTGATATCTTATTGTTTTAATGTGTACTTAGCTTCTTGATATTATTTCTAAAATGGTGGCTTAACAAAATTTGAGGTTACAGAAATACTTCTAGCTTGTACCTGAAAGAAGTAATGAAAGACGTATTAATATGTATATATATATTAAAGAATATCTGTTCCGATATAAAATTTCCGAAAAAAAAAACATTTACATGGGTTTCTTGTTCTAAGATCGTCCAAGGAAAATATATATATTTTTTTCTTTCTTTTAAAAATAACCTTATAATGACCTTGAACGAAATTTTATCAGCTCATAAACAAACTTTTTTTGTGGAATTTACGTATATATATTAGCCTAATATTTTTTGTAATATTAGGATTGGCTGCAATGACTGCAGAAAATTGAAAAATTGAACATACAATTACCATCATTTGCGTAAGGATCAGATGTTTGAATCATGATACTCGAACATAGGCTAGGGTTGGACAAAACAACATAATTTAGCGGTTTTCTACTCTGCTTACTTAGTTTAAATTCGGTTCTAATATAATCAAAATTTTCATCGTAAATAAGGTTGAATAATCTAAATACTTTTTCTATTACAGCTCTAAAAACAAGTTTCTGCTGTAAATATCCTTGCTGAAATTAAGGGTTTTGCAACCGGTAACTAGGTTTTTTCCGTTGAAAACTTTGATTGCAGAGCTCGCGCCTAAAATTGTTAGACTTTTTTCATTTTCTTGAAATCTTTTTAAATTCAGCAAATTATTCTGATTTTTTGGCGCTAAAGTAATAGCTATACTTAAGAGGACCAAAGTTTTGAATTTAAGTCCAGCCGGGTCTTTTTGAGCGAACTGGAATTTTTATACTTTTTGTCGTCTCAGTTTCAGCAGCTCGTATTATTTTGACTTTCCTTTTTTAACCTTCCAAATGCTTCTTCTATAGACGCAGTTAATTGAGTTTTAAGATTTTGTGCCGTTTTTTATCAATTTTAGATAAAAAAAGCTTTCAAGCTTGGGTAATACCTCCGCGCCAAATAATCAGAATATTTTTTTCAGTTTGAAATTGTTATCAAGAGAATGAGATACTTCTAACAATTTCAAGTGCGATTTCTGTGATAGTCTAGGAACCGGTTGCGGAACCCTTAGTTTTCGCAAAGATATTACCAGTAGAAACTTGTCCTTAGAGCTGTTTTAGAAAGTTTTTTATCTTCTGAACAGTTTTTGAACAACTTTTGATCTAACGGTTCATCTTCTTGTAATCATAGTGATTCATTTTTGTATCGCAAGTGATTTCTGGCTCCTTTTTGCGTTTGTGTAGTTATACTGTAGTTAAGTTCATGTTAAGATATACGTTAATTGGTGCAAGCGAATTGGCTAAAGAATTGAAATCGGTAGTCAGTATTTTCTTTTTATCAAATTAGGTCTCCGTGGTATCGTGAGCAAACGAAATTCTGTACGAGTTTGGTCCACTTCGGAAAACGTACGTTTTTTCTTATTGCACTTACCTTTATGAGAATCAGTACTGGTCTTTGTGACAACTTAAATCAACAACTATAAAGGACTTATTGCTGATATTATGCTGAATAGCTCATTATTTGATCAGTAGCTTACAATTCTCTCCTATGGGACCTTAATAATTTGAAGTTACTGATAAATTTTATCAAACAAATTTTTCAAGTCAAGAAAACCCGTGGGATGAATTTTTTGATTCGATTGGCGAGTTTTCCCAGTAACCACAATGTCCTCAGTTGTACTGTACTTCATTTTGTAATCAAGATTTTATTTGAACTGAAGTTTTTCTAGATATGAGTCAGTCATTCAGTAATTTTCCACTTTTTTTGGATTCGAAGGTGTCCAAATATGCCGCTATGTTTCTTTTTGCCTCTCATTGTTAAAATACGCGGTATTTTCCAGAGACTCGTTCTGCATATTGCGGTCTGCATATTGTTCGTAATCGTCACCCGCTGCTTCGGCTTTCTTTTCGTTTTTGTTTTCTTTTAGTGCGTAAAGTGGCCTCCGAAAAGCTTTTTGATTTCTGGATAGCCAAAAGATATCAAGCGACCTTCTGTGCTAATATTCACGTCGAATGTTTTCGTTTCAAAATTAAAGCCTAAAGCTGCCTTCATTTATTGATATTACAAAAGTTTTTCCCGTTAAATATTTAAAATAGAAACATTTTCCAATTCTACAACTTTCCGAAAGCTTGCGCAAGCTAACGCGTGCTCTCTAGTATGGGATGTAGGCCGTTGACTGATATGTACCGTCGGAATCTAAATTTTGTGTTTTTCACGAACGGGGTTCCGTGTGCTTCTGCCAGACGTCTATAATTCTAGTTCAGCCGCTTCATGGTACCATATCGTTAACTCCGTCCAGTCAAACACATAATTGCCACTTCAATGCCACAGTTCATGTACCTTCAAGTTAGATATTTGATCTCTTCGACAACTTCAAATTCCGTCTTCATTCGGTTGTTGTTTCTGTCAAATAGATTATTCGTCCCACCCATCACAAGTTTTTGACGTGCTGAAGTTTGCTGATCCACTTCTTCACAGCACATAATCGCAATTGTTTCGCCTGGACATGACATTGTAAGTGAATTAGTTTAAAAAAACACTATGTACGAGTTGGTGTCATTGATGAAGATTAACCTTCTTCATGGGAAATTCATTTTGAAGAGTTGAACACCTCTAGCATTAAATTTTTTTGATGGTGTCATTTCGAGAAAACATATCATTGGAAATTTTTACGATTAGTAGTACGACTGCTTGAAAGACACGCATTGAGAAGTGAAAGACACGCATTGAGAAGCTTTTGGAAAATTTCTATCGTTTTTGCGAAGCAATCTGATATATTCTGGCATAAAAATGAACTCTTTGGTTGAAACTCATGAGCATTCAGACCAGAAGGTATCTGTTGGGGAAACTCAAATAGTTACGGATTGAATATTGCTTTCTCAGTTGAAAGTAACAGCTTCTGCACACTAGTTGAATTTGTTCCTCGTTTTCATGTGATGGTCAAATGTTATTCCCAGCGATTTTAAAGAGTTCAAAGAATCAAAATTGCAATCGTTGATGACAAGTTATCTAGCTTCTTAAATTCATTTTTCGTAGATTTCGCATAACAATCAGTTTCTGTGTTAATTTTCAATCTCATGCTTTCGAACCATTTCACATTTTTATTTGAATCCATTTGAATCTTTTTCCCTCATCTGAGGAAAGACTGACTGCAGTATAGCATGATGTCATCTGCCTAGATTTGATAGTCCAAATAAGTTTTCAAAAGTGAAGTTCGTATAGTCGAAAGATAAACTGAAGAGCAACGGTCCTAGCAGAGATCCTTGTGGAACCACAGTTTTAATGATTCGAGGTTTCGATATAGCTTCATGTATCTGTATCTTGACACGTTGTATTCTAATACTGAGGTATGATGAGATGAAATTTTTTGCCGATTTTTAACACCTACATATTTCTCGAGTACAAGTAACAATAGCTCATATTCAATGTTATCAAATGCTGCTGCAAGGTCTAGGGCGATAGGAGCTATTTCTTTGCCTTTCTCCAGCTCAAGTAAGATGTCATCGGAAGTTTTTAGTAGGGCTGTCTCTGTCGAGAAAAGCTTTCTATAAGCTGATTGTTTGGGATCATGTTACTTGTTAACACTGAGATGGTCTGTTAATTGCACAATAACTACTCTTTTGAACACTTTTGAGAAAAAACGTAGATTAGAAATAAGTCTTAATATTTTAAAATTTCCGTATCCAAATTAACTTTATTTTTTGATTGAATATCCTTCTTTCATACACTTTCCTTATCAACGGCAGCAAGGCTAAATGTTTGAAGTTGTTCATTTCCAAATATCTGTGTGCAGAAAAAACTTTTGATTTTGTGAGATCCGAAGAGACAACAGATTATGATTTATGATTTTCATTGTTGATATCTACAGTGCTGATTTAAATTAACCGGACAAAACGTGTTAAACTTGAAATTTAAAACGCGTTTTTCTCAAATTGGGTTGAGTTTAGGAGAAAAATTATGAGGACAAAACTTGCTTAAAATTTTAACAGAATTATTATGGTGTAATTTGTTTTGCGAAAAACGGGCCCAAAATTTTACCCCAAAAATGAGTCATTTTGGCTTTTCTTAGTTAATTAAAAATTACGCCAAAAGTACCCATTCGATCACAGCCATAATTATATCAAAGTGAGCCCCTTACGTAGCCCAATAAACTTTAAGAAGGGTATATTCTCCAAAAAAAATTGCAAACCGTTTAAAAATTGTTTTTAAATAAAAAATTGGTATTTTATATAGTAAAAACGACCTTTTTTGTCTATCAAGCAAAAATAAATTAATTTATACAATGTTTTGGAGAATATACCCTTCTTAAAGTTTATTGGGCTACGTAAGGGGCTCACTTTGATATAATTATGGCTGTGATCGAATGGGTACTTTTGGCGTAATTTTTAATTAACTAAGAAAAGCCAAAATGACTCATTTTTGGGGTAAAATTTTGGGCCCGAATTTCGCAAAACAAATTACACCATAATAATTCTGCTAAAATTTTAAGCAAGTTTTGTCCTCATAATTTTTCTCCTAAACTCAACCCAATTTGAGAAAAACGCGTTTTAAATTTCAAGTTTAACACGTTTTGTCCGGTTAATTTAAATCAGCACTGTATTCATATTCGAACATTTAATTTTCAATGGTTAGATGAAGATGGATTGATATTGAAGATTTTTGTCCTTATTTGTTATCTTGAGTAATAATCATTTTGTAAAGTGCAAAAGTTCCATAGTGAGTCGAAATAAAATATGCGTGCTAAAATTTGAAGAAGGGACTAATCTTTCAGACATTGCCTCACGGAATCAACAAGCTAACAGCTAGGCTCACATGCAAAAACTGTGTTGTATTAAAAGATTCTAGTCTGTATTTGTTCCGAAGAAAAATAGTATTTGTGCCTCTTCTTTTGATGTACCACCATCTGATTATGTTTTCCCTGAGCAATCTTATCTCACGCCTACAATTAGCGGGTCTTTGAAACGAGTTTTTATCCTGGTTTTCCTTGTATAAATAGATGTAAATGCGGAATAATGCTTTCCCTGTGTTTACCTGGCGGCCCACTTGAAGCGTGTCATCTGTGAAAATTCAATATTTTTACAACGCTTTTCTGAAAGCAATAATCAAATCAAGTTGTGTGCCTGCGACTAATTCATATTTAAGCAAATTGAGAATGTAGAGGAATTCCTCAACTAATCTCTCAGCTACATTTTAATTGCATCTTGATGAGATTGACTCTTTTTTTCATTAGCAACCGCACCAAAGCCGCTTTTCAGTTTTCTTTTCCCAATTTTGAAGTGGAAGTGTGAAAATATATTTATTTGGCCTGTAATAACAATGACTTAAGTTCAAGCTGAAATGTTCAAAATGTTTTTCAATGGGGATTGACGTGAAAGGAAAACAGTAAACGGAAAGTACTTATTTACACAAATATTTTTCTAACAAAAAGGGCTGTTTAATGCAGGGCTGTAAAAAAATATATTGTATTTAAATACAATGGAAATAAAGCAGAAACACCAAACCACTGCCCGTTTCATAGAAATAAAAAAATATTGATTTTTAAGAAAAAATTCATTTAAATATATATCTTTTACAGCCCTGGTTTAATGAAGATTGAGTTTGATATAATTATTTTACAGAAAAGCAAATGATACTGACGACTTTTTGAATTGCTTTATCTGAAGTTAGAAATTGGAACTGTGCGAATGCTGCATGCATACTGAAAAGCCTGTCAGTGAAATGACTAAAACTTGTTTAAGATAGAATATGTTCACAATTTGAATTGAAATGATGTAAATAGTCAAGGTAGTTAGTAAACTTGTAGAAAATGGTGGACGCTTCGGGCGATATCGTTCAAACGCAGTCTTGTGGAACAAACGATGAGTATGCAGATCCAAGCGACCCTTATTCAATTGACGAATTGCTGAGTGCTTTCGCCCAAATAGATTCCCCTCTTTTGGACTTGTCCTATTACAAACTAACAAAAGTGCCGGCCCAGTTATTATCGCTGTCACACATTGAATATCTCTATTTGTGCAACAATCAGTTGAAGATGTTGCCGGATAATTTTTTCGCTTGCTTGCCGAATCTGAAATGGCTAGATATGCGATATAATCGAATCACAGCTATCCCGAAGAGCATAGCAACTGCTAGGTAGGTTTACATCAGCACATGCGTTCAAAGACACAATTAAAGTCCTAGTAAAGGCACAATTGAAAGTTGAATGCGTATAAATTTTTCATATACTCTTATAGATCACTTTTGACATCAGGAAACTAACTAAATCAGATGTATACTTTAATACGTAAAAAATGTCTGATTAAATTATTATAGACAGTCGAATCTAAGTCTGGTAGTTTTCGTGTACCATAATCATAGCGCCACGTAACGCGGCATTAGTTAAACTTATCATAAATGTTGCCACTCGTTTTGTTTTTTGTTTTAGAAAACTGGTTTCTCTTTTACTGGGCAATAATTGTTTGCAGTTCCTTCCTGTAGAAATGGGTAAATTTCTCAGTTTTCTCAATTTGACAAAAATTCATTAATAGTTAATTATGAAAATAAATGCGTTGCTTAGGTTCCCTAAAGACTCTACAGTCGCTGAACCTAGGGGGAAACTCCCTTCAGTTCCCTCCGCCGCACGTGATCGAGAGGGGGATGGGGGCTATTGTGAAGTGTTTGAAACAAACTGAAGCCATTTTGGCCCAGAGTGAATTGGACTTGGATTCACTGTCCGTCTCAGACCCGAACACAACTACACAGATACTCGAAGGTTAGTTGCTCGAAGGTGCTGTTCCTCAATGACAGAACAATTAAAGATAGCACTCTGCATTTTATACAAGGTGCAGATTTTCGAAGTTTTATATACTCTCGAAAAATCTAGTCATCGGGTGCGAGAGCATTTTGAGAAGCTTGGGAACTTAGTTATGATTACATGGCGTTATCTCAATCTCTCAACTTATTCTTTAAACGCTAATTTTGAGCTGAACAAGTTAAATAAAATGTGTTTTAATCGGAATTGATTGAACTTATTTGTTATTGATTGACATAAGCTTAATCAATCATTTTTAACCTGTTGATAAACTGATGATTGTACTGGTCATCACGGGTTTGATTAGTTTTCGGTTTAACTTCTATTGGTTGGCAATGAAGGAAGTCGCGATTGCTATCATTTTGATGACCCTTTTCAATATTGCAATTTCCAATCTTTGTTTCGCTAAGACGGAATTGTATCCAAATTTTCTTGCTTTTGTTTGCTTGGATTTTGCTGCAGTTCAGCTTGTTTTTTATTATTTAGTGATTGCCAGATGTTCATTTTGAAGTCAAGAACTGATTAAAGTCATTAAACGGCTAATATATCCTATTTATCAACCTAGTAGAAGCAGTTATTATTTCTTATCTCCTGTTTTTTTTCACCCAATGGTAGGAATTTGATAGATGAACTAGTGACTTATTTTGAAGGTGATTTGAATCATTAAGTTTTTTAGAGATGACTCAGCTTCACTTCCACAGTATCCTTTCGGACTCTTCCGACGACGAAACAGTCGGTGGAATGAAAAGCAGCCAGCGAGGTTCGAATCTCGGCCACTCCATGACCGGAGGAATGGTCAGAGGCGGTTTTTACGCGAATACTTCGAGTTACTCGGCAGCCACAGGAACCAAAATTCACAGCAATGGTGCTAATTTGCAACAGCAACATAATTTCAACCGCTCTCATAGTCTGAAACAAAGGCTAGTTGCAGGCTTTAATTTACTTTTAGAGAGGCCATTGAAAGAAGCAATTTGCGCGCGATTCAAGTACAGAGTGCCCTTTTGAAGCGTAGTGCATTAAGGGTTCTTGTTTATTGTATTTCCCCAGTATTGCTTTTACTCCTTCCCCCAACATTTCCACCCTCCCTTTTTGCTCGATTGCTTTTCCCCACCACCATTTTGACCCTCGCAGTGTTTGTGCAATTTGAGTAATTAGATGTTAAACAGGCGTGAGAATGTGGTGGGCACAAAAAGGAGGGATTAAGACCTAATACTTTTTTGTGTTCTTGCAACTGTTTCGTAAAGCTATGTTTTTTCCTTCTCGTGTCAGTGATGAATAGAATCTAGCAGCAATCATATCATCGAAAATGATTAGGAAGTAGTTATTTTGGAACTGATTTCTTTTGTTCTTATATTTCATACTGTAATTCCTTAATCATAAATACGATAGCCGCAGCGACGTCCATTTAAATAAACAATTTAAATCAACTTAAATTTTCATTCGAGTTTCAATTTATTCAAATGTAAATTATGAGTCCGCTCAATTTAAATGAAAAGTTTTAATTTAAATCGAACAATTTAAATTTAAAAAAATTAAATTGCCCGAACTGGATTCAATCTGAGGCCAAAGTACACACTTTGCATCAGTCAATTATTTTAACATTTCACAGTTCTGCGGAACAAAGCAAACAATCTGAGTTTTCACGACAAAATTACAAAAACTTTGTTACAAATAGACTTGACGCCAACAATTTATATATCTTTCCAAAAGAAATTTTTATTTAAATTTTTATTTTTTAGAATGGACATCACTGAATAGCCGGAAACGAGAAAAGTCTACTTTTGGTCAAGCAACACTATCTATTCTGAATGTGTCTTCGGCGCCAACTTATATAAGCGTTGATCGAGTTTTGCATTTTAGTTTATACATTTTCGTAAAAATGCCCGAAATATCATTTCGGCACATTCTTTCCAGAGTTGACAACAAAAGCATTCGTAAAGTCTGAATCAGGTCTTATTGCGTTTTTTGTAGAGATCGGAAAACGCGTTTGGCCAAATTAAACGAAGTTCTAAAAGAATCCACCCTTCTAGAAAATTTGTTATCCTCCCTTGCATAGGGTGATTTGCAAAGAGGGATAATAATAATCATAATTACGCTTTCGATGAGCAAGCGGTATCAAATCGGAATATAGACTTTTTTCGGTTTAACAACTATTTTAATAAAATCATTTGAATCATTATACCTTTGGCTCATATGGAATCAAAAGTGGGACGTTAATTTAACGCACTTGGTCTGGAGATAATGCAGTTGACTTTGAAATCTATTGTCAGTGGTTCGAGTCACGGCCGGATCTTTTCCGAGAAAAATTGATTAGTCAGATTTAAGTTGTCTATTGATGTTTTGTCGGCTTAGTTGCCACGCTACATTTTTTTGCGCTGAAATCAGTTTTCATTGTAGTCTGAAGTGTCGTTAATTAACTCCTGCAGTTTTTGGCTAATATATTACTATGACAACAATTTCTTTGACATTTTGTTTTCGGTTTAATTGGCGTCTAACCACGTGTTGTTGGCTTAGTGAACGCTTGAAAATTACTAGAAGCTTGCTTAATGCTAATTGTTATGAAAAATTTAGACCGATTTTCGTGGCAGGAATGCGGAACTCCTAATAAATTTTCTTCTAATTTTTACTTTATTTTGTAAGCTGTTTACCTTATTTTGCAATAAAAAACGAGATATTTCTTTTCAAGCCTTTTCTTGGTACTTTAATTAATTTTCCAAGTGTCAATTGGCTATGTTGCCATTTTTTATTATTTTGTTGGTTGGCAATGGATAGGATTTTCATATAATATTACCAGTTTTTTCATTTCTTTAAAGATTTGTTTTAGTGTTCTTTGATTTTTGTGTTGGAGATTTTCAGCTTTTACGCTGGTAATTAGCTACAGTTATCAAATTTTCTGAGCTATTTACCTTTTCTTGCAATCGAAAAAACTTTGTTACAAATAGACTTGACGCCAACAATTTATATATCTTTCCAAAAGAAATTTTAATTTAAATTTTTATTTTTTAGAATGGACATCACTGAATAGCCGGAAACGAGAAAAATCTACTTTTGGTCAAGCAACACTATCTGATCTGAATGTGTCTTCGGCGCCAACTTATATAAGCGTTGATCGAGTTTTGAATTTTAATTTATACATTTTCGTAAAAATGCCCGAAATATCATTTCGGCACATTCTTTCCAGAGTTGATAACAAAAGCATTCGTAAAGTCTGAATCAGGTCTTATTGCGTTTTTTGGAGAGATCGGAAAACGCGTTTGGCCAAATTAAACGAAGTTCTAAAAGAATCCACCCTTCTAGACAATTTGTTTTCCTCCCTTGCATAGGGTGATTTGCAAAGAGGGATAATAATAATCATAATTACGCTTTCGATGAGCAAGCGGTATCAAATCGGAATATAGACTTTTTTCGGGTTAACAACTATTTTAATAAAATCATTTGAATCATTATACCTTTGGCTCATATGGAATCAAAAGTGGGACGTTAATTTAACGCACTTGGTCTGGAGATAATGCAGTTGACTTTGAAATCTAATGTCAGGGGTTCGAGTCACGGCCGGATCTTTTCCGAGAAAAATTGATTAGTCAGATTTAAGTTGTCTGTTGATGTTTTGTCGGCTTAGTTGCCACGCTACATTTTTTTGCGCTGTAATCAGTTTTCATTGTAGTCTGAAGTGTCGTTAATTAACTCCTGCATTTTTTGGCTAATATATTACTATGACAACAATTTCTTTGACATTTTGTTTTTGGTTTAATTGGCGTCTAACCACGTGTTGTTGGCTTAGTGAACGCTTGAAAATTACTAGAAGCTTGCTTAATGCTAATTGTTATGAAAAATTTAGACCGAGTTTCATGGCAGGAATGCGGAACTCCTAATAAATTTTCTTCTAATTTTTACTTTATTTTGTAAGCTGTTTACCTTATTTTGCAATAAAAAACGAGATATTTCTTTTCAAGCCTTTTCTTGGTACTTTAATTAATTTTCCAAGTGTCAGTTGGCTATGTTGCCATTTTTTATTTTGTTGGTTGGCAGTGGATAGGATTTTCATATAATATTACCAGTTTTTTCATTTCTTTGAAGATTTGTTTTAGTGTTCTTTGATTTTTGTGTTGGAGATTTTCAGCTTTTACGCTGGTAATTAGCTACAATTATCAAATTTTCTAAGCTATTTACCTTTTCTTGCAATCGAAAAAAAATGAGATATTTCTTTTCAGTCTTTTTCTGATATCCTTGTTTTTGACGCTTACCTTTTTAACGATTGGCTATGTTGCCAAAATTTATTGTCTTGTTGGTTGGCTGGCAATGGATAGTAATGTCATATAATATCACCCATTTTTTCATTCTTCAAAGATTTGTTAGTGTTTTTTGATTTCCTGATAAGAAATTTTCAGCGTTTACGCTGGCGATCAGCTATAGTTATCAAATCGTTTTCTTTTGAGCATCTTGAATCAAGTAACAAGCCAGTTAAGTCTCTTTTCATGCAGAGTTTCATGAGTGGTAGTTTTGTTTTCCTCTGACATAGATTGTTTCGAGCTCTTAATAATGTTCTTTTTTTTTGCTAAAAATGCTCAGCTTATGATTTTAAAAAGGGTGGTGCTGCAAGTGATGTGAAGGGCTGCTTCGATGTTGCGTCCTGTATACTTTCAAACATGATTCTGATGGTTTTGAAAGCATGAACTTCAAATGATACCTACTGATTCACTTTTTGCCAAATAAGATATTTCAATCAGATAAAATGTCAATAGAGAGCATCCCAAAAATGAAGGTTTTGTTTTCCCAGGCTCGAAGTAAAAGTTGTTGTTTTTTTGATTCGCCGAGGCCAGACTTTTGAGGATTCAAGATTCCAGATGCATGTTGGCTATAATAGTCTGCAATAATTTGACAAGCCGTAGTTTTCTCTTTCTCGGTTTCAGTTCAAATTTTTGACTTCACTAAATAAATTTGCAAGCATAGCTTCCAATTTTTTGCAAGTAGATGAACTATCTGAACTAAAATCTGACCGTTTAGTCATTTTGTGACTAATTTAGCATAATGGCTTTATTTTTGCAGTTATTTTTTTCTTCTTATCCCATTTTTCAGTGGTTACTAATTTGCCTGTAGCCACGTTAGCAGTACCTAAGTTAGTTCATTTTCGCCATTGTTGATATAATTTTGCTTCATTGATGCAGTTAGCGGAGGCTTCCACAAAAGATTGCAGCTTCATAAAGGAAGTCATTGAGTAAAACAATCAATGCAAAACAATTTGTTTTTCTTAATAAGGCGCACCGGAGAAAAAGGCCTTTGATTGACTTCGAATTGTCCATATTAGTCGGCTGCTGCAGAATGCAAAATATGTTTTCATCGATCGCATTTAAGTCGAAAATGGTTTGAGCTATTATTGATGAACTTGGCGCCTCCTTGAATGTAGCAGCAACTTATTTTCGATGTTGTGCAGTTTTTACATGAAAGGATAGTGAGGTTAGGAATCTGAGCTTGCAGTTTCCTGATTTATTATCCTATAGTAGTGTGAAGACAATTAAATAATTGCGGTTTAATCAATAAATGACACTTTTTTGACCCTGGTGCCAATAGATTAAGCTTGCCCTAAATTATTTTTGCTTTGTTCTTCCAGAAAAAAAATACGGATCTCATTAAGTTTTTTACCTTCCCCCTATATAATCTAGCAACGAATATCAACCTGCTTAAAAACCAGTTCAACAGCTAATCATATGATTACAGAAGCAAAGCTTGTGTGATAGTATGAACTAATTTTTTTTCAATCTAAGTCGCAAATATTAGTGTTCATTTATTTTGAAAGTGTTCATTTTGCTAAGGATATTTAAACACACTATATTAAAAGGAGCACTTTAGCTTCAAGGTATCATGGATCTGTAGCGTAGAAGTAGGAAAAGAGACCCGCAACAAATTAAGAGGCTTCGAAACTGGTAAGAACTTTTTCGTATTCTAGTTGAAATGCGTCCGCTCTATAAATTGAGCCATGTTAGTTGGTAATTTTTTTTTTCAAATTGACTGGTGCTGCTAATGCGTCATAATTGTCTCGCGTCACTTAACAATTATGTAGACTCATAATTGGAGTGCGTCACTTGAGAAATTTTGCAGATTGAAAGTTATACTCATTCAGTTTTTTCCAGTAGCGTTATCAGTCACATTTATGCTTGTGTTTGCGAAGTGCAACTTCGACTCTGTGTAATTATTCACCTAGCAATGAGTTTCTGGGCTTTGGTTTGCAGTAGCTCGCATGTGATATTTTTTTTTGGTTCGGAAGAGCGGTTTTTGGAAATTTTTGTCGACCAAATTGATTGTCTCCGCGGGTTTAATTCATGATATCCCTCCCCCTATGGCATCTACTAAATCGTCTGTTCGTCATATGATTACAGAAGCAAAGCTTGTGTGATAGTATGAACTAATTTTTTTCAATCTAAGTCGCAAATATTAGTCTTCATTTATTTTGAAAGTGTTCATTTTGCTCAGGATATTTAAACAGACTATATTAAAAGGAGCACTTTAGCTTCAAGGTATCATGGATCTGTAGCGTAGAAGTAGGAAAAGAGACCCGCAACAAATTAAGAGGCTTCGAAACTGGGAAGAACTTTTTCGTATTCTAGTTGAAATGGGTCCGCTCTATAAATTGAGCCATGTTAGTTGGTAATTATTTTTTTTCAAATTGACTGGTGCTGCTAATGCGTCATAATTGGCTCGCGTCACTTAACAATTATGTAGACTCATAATTGGAGTGCGTCACTTGAGAAATTTTGCAGATTGAAAGTTATACTCATTCAGTTTTTCCCAGTAGCGTTTGTAACATTCGCCCAAATACTACACAGCGACGGAGCGTAGAAAAAGTACCTATTAACGACTGGCAGGCGTCAGTTACCTTAATCCTACTCGTTTTTCACCGTCTCGACCTTGCCAGTTGATTTTCTGGTCTGTTTAGGGCAAGGTAAAAAGTTACCATTTTTAGGCCATCAGTCAAACGACTTTTGATCAGCTTTCGTTTACATGCGAACACAACCACATAGCTGAGTCTCGGATCCTCAGACTACGTGATTGTCATTAAAAACACGGCTCAAACAACCTATTTTAACATGTTTTTGTGTGACAGTTCTATATTAAATCCATTGGAGATGGATTGACCCTTTCCTTTTTCTAGCTACTCATTTTCTGAAATATCAAACAATAACGGTGTTAATTAAGAGATCTATGACATTCCAGTAGCTATAAAGTTAGTTTATACAGTCCCTTCACATAGAACAGTCTCTGGGGGACCAAGCCTCCGCTCCCGTAATATTCCTGAGATAACGCTCTTATCTCTTATAATTCGTGTCCCGGGAGGGTTCCGTGGTGTATTTCTTCCCCCACTGAAGCCTCCTTCTCCACCAATATCTGTTAACAAGTGTCTTATCGTGCGTTGTTGCCACGATAAGAGGCTTCGTGTTTTCCGTCTCTGGTACGACTGTTTTTCACAATATCTATCGTTGTTCTTTTTTCGTCACTTTTTCAGTCAAAATGGCCGTTTTTCGTATTTTTGAGAAATATTCTTCTTCCAATCGAAATTTTAAAAATAAAAATTCTAGAATATTCCGACCCTCCTTCGCAATACTTTTTCATCAATAAGGCCTTTAGTCGTTCTTTTTTACGTCGCCGGAAGGTTGTGCCGTGCCAGTCTGGCAGAATGGCACATACTCCCCGGACAAGTCTCCATCAATGTCCCTATTGATCGCATAACACCGGGTTATCGTCAAGTAGTTATCCAGTTTTCTACCATCAATCTTACAAATCGCATAAGAAAATGAAATTTATCTACCCCACTTCAACTCACTACGTGTCCACAAATGGCATCGTACTACATCTCACTGCCTTTCAACATTTTCACAAATTAACATTTTCACCCGTTAAAATTAACTTACATCACTCACCAAGTATAATCAGTTATTTATGCGGTCCTTTCAATATTAAAACTAAGAAACTCTGTGGCTAGGAAAGTTCTTGAGTTACCCACCCTTCCAGAGCGAGTTTACTCAAACTTACCATGTCGCCACACAGTGAATTTGTGTCTTACACAGGTTAAAAACTTCAGTCGTGAATAAATAGGTAAATATACTCACCTAGGTTCCTCATATACATACATAAATAGCCATAACTAAAATCAACAATTTCAACAATTTTAACAATTGCAACATTATAGTTTGGTCTGACCAAACTAGATCAAAACAAAAAGTTTCACAAGTTCAATAATCAAAACTTGGTTGATTGGTTTAAGTTTTAGCACACAAATACAATCAAGTTTTCTCTCCTTCTCTTCTCTTCTTTGGTCATCTTCACTCCATCACTTCTCCATCCTGATCTTCGCTGTCTTCCAACACTTTCTCCAGCATGTCCATGGAGTTGCGGGCCGTGCCCCAACTCTCCTGTTCCAACAGCCTCGGTTTGCAGCAAGGTAGCAAGTCCACATTCACCTTCTGCTCCCGGTTCCTGCAAAAGCTGTTGTGAAGACATAGGCTCACGTTTCGTTCTAGGTCAGCTCTTAAGACCTCTTGCTTCTCATCTTCAGTAACACAAGGCGCTCCAGCTACCCGCTTCACCGCTGTGGTGACCGCGTTTCTGTGCGTCAAGAAAGCTCTCTTATAGGCTCCTGGTCCTATATCTAGCTGGAAAGATTGATAGGCTTCAGTGTTCCTCGACATATGACGCTTCGCGCGTTCATACATCCATGATGTCATCACTGCACGGAACCAAGGCATCAATCTTTGCCTTGACCATATTCTTTCAATGGCTTTAGGTATCCTCAGAACCTTGCAGGTGGTTCTGAAAAGATCCAATTCACGACTCATCTTCACGTTGCTCAGCTTCTCAGGAGTCGGCACGGCCGTCTCCTGCTCATTTGTGTCCGCGTTAGCCTCCAGCCATCTCACTGCCAGCATGGCACTAACCACCACGATTGACACCTGTTGATTCTGATCGGGCAACCCCGTAGAGTACAACTCCTCCACGTCCCATACTAGCATTAGATTCCCGCGTTTGGGGTACCACAACGTCTGCGCCAAGCAGTGGCATGGATACTCCCCATGGGTCCTCACTATGTTCCTTCGGGTCCGATACCCTGAGGCTCCCAGCAACGGTTCCACCTCCATCAGAATTCTATGTAAGTCGTCTTTTTCTTCTATTGTGGGGAATTCAGCGGATAAGGCTCCACTCGCTTTCTGTTTCTGGAACTCACTCACATTGCCTTCGTTCAGTCTCATGAACTCTTCACCCACAACGTCTTGCAACTCGCTTTCGGATCTCTTCGGGACTGCCCGAAAGATCTTTGCCAACAAGTCATATGACCTTTCCGACATTCTGGCCAACCTCACGCACTTTGGCACAGAGAAAAGTTGGTCAACCAACACTTGTTGCGTCCTCGCATCCATTACCACCATGTGCGTAGGATATCTACTACTGCAATATGGTGCGGAGCTTGAAACCACCAGATATTTTGAACCAGTCGGTTTATGATAGGCCTCACTATCTTTCAGATTCATCTCGTTCTCCAGAGCTTCTCTCCAGCCTCCGATCTTCTGCTCCGTTTGCAATGCTCCAGGGAATACTTCCACACTGAGGGACGTCACTAGCTCATGGGCACGCTTCAGGCGCTCAAGCGATTCAATCGAACTTGTCATGCTACAAAATCCCAAGGCTGTGATCAAGTTTACATCCGTCACCCCATGACAGTCTGCGACCAACTCCATGGCATTCTTATCTGACATGCTCAATCTTCCGTACAATCGTGCCAGTTGTCGATGCTGCTCGCTCAGCGTAATCAGGCAGTGTCCCAGGTTACAAACATGTCCTTCCATCCTACTTTGTTGAGCCAAGCATGTGCCTTGCTTCAACCAATCGCTCGATGGACTTTCCTCAGGCAGCTCCGTGGATGGATTGCTCTTCGGCTTCGTCAACTTCATGGCCAGCAGATGGTGTATCATGGCCAGATCATGTAGACTCGCGTCATCATCCCGGTCTAACATGACATCCGCTGTGATGTCCCAGATTAAGCCGGCGTTAGGATGAGGACACCACGAAGGCTTCATGAGTTCCCACATCGTCACTAGACTGGTTTTCAAGGGACCGTCCCAAGAACCACAATCAAAACTCACTTGCCCCTTTAGCTCGGGAACCGAGGGTTCGACCACTCGTTCTTCCAAGATAATTCCCAGCTTGGGTTGTTCCACCATCAGCATTCCTGTTTCTTTAATACGTTCGACCCAGAAATTGAGTACTATGACTTGCTCATAGTCGAAGTACGCTTCCCTGGCTTCTTCATTCACGAAGGGATTATACGCCATCCCCGGTATGCCAGACACATATTGGAACGACTTCAGTTTCCCTAGTGTTGCAAACTCTTTTTGTCCTCTGACCGCTTCAATCAACTCCCGGCTCACTTTCAATTCTTTGTTGGAATATCTTCTCACCTCTTCCAACTTGCGATAGCTTTCCATATCATTCGACTCCTTGCTTGGCACAGTCAATGGCATGTCCTGATACAGTTCCAGGAGTGCCCTAAGGAAGTTCCTTTCACAATCAACTCCCTTTTGCCGAATGATCTTTATGCATTCTCCCAAAACAGGAGTGGGGATACGATCCACCACGAACCTGACAAAGCAAAGGGCATCCTTACGCTTAGCCCATGCTATCGCAGAATCGTCTTTCGAAATCAACGCTCGCAGAGCTTCCATCAACTCCAGTTCCTGTTCCCGTGATTTCGAATCATTACTGGCTTCATACTCCGCTCTCTTGATGCCCATCAAGCACCAAGCCAACCGTACTTGCAGATCAGTTCTCACGCAAGGATGAGCCAGGTATGCCGCCACCGTAGCAGGTGCATGCATCGCCTCGTCGAAGTATCTCTGAAGGGCCGCCCTCCAGGAGATTTCTAGCAATTTTTCCAATCCGACTTCATTCGCTTCTGAGGACATTACCGTTCCGTATTCTTTTCGATTCAAGTTCGAATTCTCCGTGAGCTCTTTCAGATATTCCTGCATGACTCGCTTCTCGCTCCAAGCCATCAGGTGCCCTCTCGCGGAGTTCCTCGCTTTCAACATCTCCACATAACCCCCTGCCGGATCTCCCATGTGGACCACCGATTCCGGCACAGTTATTCGACTGTACTCGACCACGTCGAGTTGTCCTTCCAGTTTCAACTTGGCCATGTTGATTCGCGAGGGTCTATAATCTTCAAGTCCTCCAGATCCACATTGACTGAGGATTTCCATTTCTAACTTAGTGTCTGCCAGGGTTCGCGCCGTCTTCTTCGACCTCGTGGCGGTTATGGTCAGACCTGCCAAGAGCATAGGGGGTATCAGGTTTTCTTTTTCTCCCCCGACTGGTGTCGCACCATCTCCTTGCCCGCTCTCGCCTGAACGACCCGCACTAATCAGAGAGGTCACCACTGCCTTGGCTTTTGACTTCACCACCCTCTGGTTCACGACTCGACTCCCTGGCTTTCCTTTCAGTCTCTTCAGCCCTTTTCTGGCTCGTCTAACAAGTAATTTCTTTGTGCCCTGCTGATCATCGGCACTGTCTTCTGTAACTGACTCGGTCAGGACATCCGACTCCATGGAGTTCACTATTTTCTCCAGGACCTCACGCATGATGGGTTGATTCAATCCCACCTTCATTATGGACTGTGTCCCATATCGTCGTATCACGTCCCATGATTTTTCCATGAAGTTCACTCGGCTCCAGGTTGCTCCTGTCTTGCCTTCCAGTTCCATCTGATATCTTTCCCATTCCTCTTCTGGTAACGTACTGAGGAATGATATCTTCATTGACTCCTCGATTTTCCTCCTCCTCGGTGATTCATGAAGCAGTCTCTGCGGATCCCTGCTTCGGCACTCTCTAGCCTGGCTTATTGGGTCCATCGGAGATAGATCGGCCGACGCCTCCTTTGTAGGGGACATGAAGGACGATGGCGTCATTAGCAGTAGACTCCCATCGACCTCCCCATCGTCGTCTTCACTAAACCGGTATTCTAGCAAGTCCCTCTCCAACGCTCCTAGATCGGTCTCTCCCGGTTTTTCCGTCTTACTTCCGGTCTCGTCATCGTTATCGTCCTGATCCATCAATTCATCATCACCTGCATCAGGTTTCGGCATGGGTCCTGAAGGTCCTTGTCGTGAGTCAGTGCCCGAGTCCGGCCGAGCCGGGACGGTCATGTCTCCTGCATGATAAAATAACTCATCATTCACCAGGAATTCTACAGATTCCTCGCCATGTGGTGCTAGGTCCTCTATCGTTATATATGAGCCCCCTCTGCTCTCCTTTGCCACTTCCATCATCACTACCTTCACTTCTCCTGACCACTTCAGTCTTGATAAGTCATCCGTGGGAGAATACACTTCGTTCCATATTTCAGCCGAGACCTCTGGTCTCCTGGAGGGTAGTGCCTTGATCTTTTTCCTGCTCCATGCATCAGGTAATGAGAAGTCAAACGTGTGCGCGGCGGCAGCGTTCCAGCTGATGAAGCGCGGCTCCATCCCTTCACTCCACTTCAGCATTCTCTTCTCTGCGTCACGAGCTGCTCCGATGCGAGGGGCAATGATGGGAGATGTGACTCCCAACAACATCCTCCTTATCGGTGGATATTGAGGGCATTGGTCCGGCAGCGGCCTGGACCCAGGAAGCCATGTTTGCTGATTCTCTTTCGCGTGTGTGTAGGCCCCTGGCAATTGAGGTACTCTCACAGCCTCTCCGGTATCTTTCACCACTGGTCTCAAATTCCAAAGTTTTGGGTTAAACTGGATGTGGGACAGATCCTCACGGCCCATTCGGCACTTGAAGTGGTTGTTGAAGTCCATCAACACCCAGCCTGGCTCTGCTAGTCTTCCGAACAGCCTATCGTCGCTAGCCAGCCTTCTCAGTTCACTCTGCTCTACCCAATTCAGCACGGAACAATCCACGACTGAGACCAGGTTGACATACAACACCGAATTCCTGTACGCCTTAACTTGTACATCCGGGAACGCAAAAGACATCACCGGTCCATACACCACTGTGACGAATTCCCGCAGTCCGTGGACCAGAGCCAACGGATCAATCCGCATCATGACAGCTAAGTCCGTCAGTAAGGGCATGCCACAATACTGCTTACACTCGCCCGCATCCGTCGCCACCTTATCTTCTCCCGTGACGCTTCTGTTCTGTTGCAAGAGGTATTGAAGCAGGAGAGTCCTCCAATCCTTCATCTTCCTGAGCGAGGCGGTTTCCAACTGCGCATTGAACTCGCGACTTGTTCCCAGGAGTTGTTCAGGGTAACGCAACAGCACAAGCAAGTCACCCAGTCGACCGTAGGTCATGGCAATCAGAGTCAGGAGTCCATCCAATCTCAAATCTGCCAACGCTTGGGTAAAGAGGTTTGCCGGTCCTTTCACAAAGTTTTCATGACCAAATGTCACGTATAAGGCTAGAACCAGGCCAATCGACAACTTCCTGATGTCCTTGACGAAACTCGCGATCAGGTTCCTAGATGCCTTCGGATAGCACGTCGATAGGAAAGATGGCGTCCATCCCACTCCCATTCCACCCAAGATAGCATCTGATCGTTCATACTGTGCCTTAGTGGCCAGCACGTCAGCTTGGAACTTGTCCAGCGACATCGTGTTAACGTCCTGCATCAGTTTCAACATCTTGCCCCCAGCTAACTCCCGGGCATCAAATAGATTCTTTAGATACACGTGTATCTCTTTAATTATTGCCGGCGCATGCTCGAACGCGTCCTCACCCAAGGTGCACAGCCTCGGTGACAAATACAACCATACGTTGTTGTGCGGCTTCGTACGCAAAGCCATTGCCATGAGGTCCTCCTCCGCTGACGTCATGTTCTTTCTGATCATCCTTCCCTGCTCATTCTCTGCATGATCCATCTGTCTGAACCAGAGATCATCAGCCACCTGTTGTACTAACAGATGATCTTCATCTACCCCTGGTCTTAACTTCAGCAATCTGGCGAAGTTGGACAGCTCCAACCCCAGAATCTCATCTAGCACCAACCGAGTTGTGCTACAATCTCTGAGCCCCTGTATGGCATTCGAAATGTCAGCCCAAACGGCGGGAAGCTCAGATCGGGACGGGTAGTATTTGTCCGGGTCCACTACTCTGTTTTGGGCAGGAATTATCACATTGAACCTCCCCTCTGCTATTGTTGTGACCATTGTATATACAAATTGGAGGGGTTCTGGTAATGCAGCGTACCCTGGTGACAATACAAAGATCACCTTCACCACATTCATGGTGAAGCGTTGTCTTGCTGCTGCCTCTACCTCAGCAATCGCCTAGAGCAGTGTCATTATCGCCTCCCCTATAACCTCGTTACTCGGGATCGACCCATCCGTCAGACGTGACAATAAGCCCCTGCTTTGCAGATGATCATTTGAGCCTGTAACCACTATTACCTGCGGCTCCATACTGACCACCCTTCGCACACTTATCATCATGCCGATTGCTTGTCCCCAGTCCAATTTAGGTGCCGTCAAGAAAATCACATCGGGCCAAAAGAGAGAACGGGGCGTGTAGAGATAATCGGAGCCGGCCACAATCAGATACTTGGCCGCCTTCATGTCCAAGGGATCATAAGCTGCAAAAAGGCCATCGCCTATTGGGGCCTTCAGTTTCCCATATCTCTTATCGTCTCCAACCACTGTTGTCGTTCGGGGGTAGTCCCTCGAATACTCGCCAGGCGTCTGACCGGGTGGTTTAGCGAACTGCCTGTACATCTTGTGATGCTTGTTATTGGGCTTGTTCTCTGTCTGGAACTTGCCCTTGCGAGCAGGTGGTGTCCTTTCCCGGGTCCTATCTCGAACATCGGTGAGCGACCGGGTGTTCAAAGGTCCAAAGGTATTGTCATGAGGCAATCCATTCAAATCCACATGTCGGAGTGAGGTCGAGGAGCTGAATTTCTCCTGCTCTGCTAACAGCCAATCCACGCCCGGTATCCGATAAAGTCGCAATACTGTGGGACTTTCTCCGCCAGTCATTGCGTCCTCCCGACACGTCAAGGTATTCATGTTCAATTTCGCCGACATCTCCGTCTTATACTGACCCCAATGACTAGGATCTGATCTATTCCAAAGCAGCCCGCTGCCTGATTCGATTCCCTCCGCTGGCACGGTACTTGTAGACGGTCCTGCTATCGAAGCAGGATTTGTCGTGGCAGGCGGATCGTTCCTCCTAGACGCGGTCTGGGAGTTATTCCTGTTCTGTTCCACTGATCTCCCGAGTCGGCTTCCAATCGATTGCGGCCTGGGAGGAGGAGCAGTCCCTAGCCTGTCTCTCACGTTTGAGCTCGGAGCAACGGTTGCGGCTGCAACCGTCTCTGTTGCCAAGGGCCCCAGACGGTTGACGAGGGATTCGGGCACGGTTGTCCTTATTCTATTTCCTCCGGTCGAACTGGTCCGAGCCAGAGGACCGGTCGCCCTCGACTCTTGCTCCGCTTCCCTCAATTGCGTCTGAAACACATCATTAATCCAATGCCTCCCTCGTTGGGTATTGAAGTGTACTCCATCTCTAGTGAGCGCGATGTGATCAATCATGCGCAGCATGTTCTCGAGATCCAGGAGTCGCAACTCGCCAGGGTTGTTTCTCACCAGACTGCGGGTCATTTCATTCCACCGCGTCACGTTGCCATTCATGAAATCTGCAACTATGGTGCCCACCAAAGGATTTGGTGGTATCGTGCACAAGATCACCAGCTTGGTTCTGTACTTTTCTTTCAATTCGTTCAAGAGACACACCAATAGAGGCTCCCACTTGCTCTCCGGAGTCACTGGGGCTCTCGAGACGTCATTGGTCCCCAGCATTATTATTAATGTATCCAGGTGATCCTCGCTCTGGAACTCCATCATTTTGATGACCTGAGCCACTGAGGCTCCTCCAAAGGACAGAATGGTAGTCTGACCATTGACGAAGATCTCATTCAGATCTCTCACCAAACTGTCTCCAATGATCAAATGGCGACTCCCTGGGGGAATTACCTGGTCGTTCGTGGCGGGGTTCCAGCTCATGTCATTCAGGCAGGCTCGAGGATGCTCGGCTGGCACTTGCGTGAACTGATGACGTGCCATCAGATTCTTCCTAATGTCTACTACGCGAGACTTCTGAAAGACTCCACCAGGCGCTGACCTCGAGGACGCTATCGTGTGGGGTGCTCGCTCCGAGCTATTTGATGACTGATCACGACGCTGGGAAGGAACGATCCTACCCAATGTCCGTCCAGTGGTCCGGTTGATCTCCTCCATTGTCGCTCGGGCCACTTGGTTGAACGATTCTTGGAACTGAGGGGCGAGGTAAGTGTCAGAAGGGTCTGGTATCGTGAACCTTTGACTAGAAGCAGACGGTCGTGTCTGCTGAGGAGCCTCGGGCTCTCTCGATGCACGCAAATCCAGAACCTCGGTCCCTCTCGATACACACAGCTCCTGAGCTGTTGTCCCGGGGCGTGTGTCGTTGGATCCCTCCGAGGATCTCATGCTCGCCAGGACTTCCGGTGACACTTGGCTCACCTTCGCCATATACAGCTCCTTCAGGTGCTTTATTTCATCCTCCTTATAAGCCACCTGTAGATCTTCGTATTTCTTCTTCCATTCGTCCCTTTCTCGAGCTATTGCCCTATACTCCTGGAGTTTGGCACACAGCTCGCTCTGATCTTTCTCCTTCTTTTCCAGCGTCTCGATCGTCTCCGACGTCTGGATCTCTATCTCACTCACCCTCACTTTCTTCAAAGGGGGAGCAGCTGTAGGAGAGTCGACCGAATGTGACGGGCCTGGCCCATCACGTTGTCTCTTTGCTCCGATGAGTGGCTGCGCCGGTTGGACTGGTAAGGGCATCTCACCTAGCCGGTGGTCCCTCTGTTCACTCAGTCCTGGCTCACGAGCCAGGTCGTGGCCAGACATTTCTCCACGCCGCCATCTCATCAGTCGGTTTCGACCTCTCTCGGCGGTCCCGGACTCACCGTAGGCCAACATCAACACGACTTCCGTAGGGCGATTCCCTCGACCCTCTCGTCCTAGTGCATTGAGGAGCGCGACCACAAACATCGCCAACCCCGGGTCTTCTCGTGTGAAATCACAATCGATCAGCCGCTGATAGATCTCGTCTAGAGTCGCTCCTAGACTCGCTGAGAGGAATTCCATGAGTTCGTTCGTGTCACCCATTTCTTATCGTGTTGATTCTTGTTGTCGTGTCGTGTAATTTCTTCGTTTGACTCAATGAATTCAATAAACAATCTTCGATCAATCAAGATCTAAAAAACAAGTCGCGACTTAGAATCATCATTTTTGGATACAACATCATTCAATCCTTTAAAACTCTCCATTGAAATTCTTTTTTTTCAATTCTGATTTAAAATTCTAGCACCAAGGTGGATCGTCCACCTCTATCTGCGTCAGGGTAGCACAAATGAGTGCTGTCACCTCGATGACCTGGAGTACTCCAGGTCCTTTATGACATAAACATAAAACATATCATAACCATAACATAACATAAACACATAAACATCACACACCTACACTATCACATAAAAACATAATCCCTAATACTGTACCTAAAACCTAACCTAACCTAAACTTGACTCTAATTCCTGTCGAATAACTTAATAAAACCCACTTATCGCCGAGCGCATTTCTTAGCATATGCTCAGATAGTATTTTTTATGTAAGTAAACTTCTATGTCAGTCTCTGAAAATATCACATGTACAAGTGCGTACAACTCTCTCGGATGTAGCTTTCCCCTATTAGGATCGTATACTGGCAACGAGAGAGAGGTCACTCCTCTCTCAACCAAAAAATCCCTAAGTCGAGTCAAGGCCAATACCAAGCTCTTTGGATCTACGTGTTGCCTATCAGTGGCCTTGGTAACCAGGAAACACAAATATTTCCCTGGTATCTGTGATGCAACAGGGGGCAGCGCTATCATCCCTCCCACACCAGGCCTCTGTTTCCACAAAAACTCGATATTTTTATACTCTCTCTTGAAGTCAGCCGCTAGTGCTGTTTTGAAGCTTACGTCCGCGGTTATCGCTATGGCGCACGTGCGTTCCGTGAGTATGAAATCGCTGTCCGTTATGACGATATTGTTCGAATAATGGTTCGGTAGATCAAAATACGATTCAAAGATTCGTCCAAAAGGTGGTTTTTTAGCATTCTCGCCCTCTGTCTCTAGTTCTCCGGTTTCTCTTGCCGATTTCAATTTTTTTATTATCAGATTTTCGGTGTGGGTGAGTCCTACCCCCACTCCCCGGACAAAAATATCCATCGACGTCCCCGTCGATCGCCCAAAGTCTAGGAGATCGAGGCTGGATTGTGGAACACGTAGAGGACCATCTGGGGCGACCCAGTTGGACTCAGTATTGTCATGACTGATGTATTTGACGCCGTCTCTATCGACGTCCTGAATCGTCAAGATCGTCTCTTTTAGATCTGTCGGCAGATCATGGAGCCATTCGAGCACGCGCAAGTTAGTTAGTTCTTGCTCATGAGTCTGTTCCGCTTCTGGTTCGAACTCCACTTCTGGTTCTGATCGATCTTCGATCCAATCTTGATCCATATCGTTCACAAGGTCGATTTCTTCTAGCATCGCCACTTCGTCCAGTCCCACCAGCGAGTCTATGACATCACTCACTACTATCCTGTCTACAACGAAGTCCTCGCCATACGGATTGTATTTCTTCTGGTTTTTTCCTCTCTTGCTTTGGCGTGTTTCCATAGTGAGAGGAAAGTCAGGCTGTATTCCTTTGTCAATTTCGGTTTGTTCCGGGCAGTCCCAGTCTTCTTCGGCATAAGGTAGAGTTTCATCGTCCACCTCTACTCGCTCAGTCAACTCGAGATCCAGTGGTAGATCGCAATCGTCCACCACCTCATTCCCGTCGTTCTTGTCGCGAGTACCCCTTTCATTCACTTCACAAGCAGGATCCACTATCAAATAGTCTCCCTCTTGCATGTCCGCTGGGATGCACCAATCCTCTGACGAGGCATTGTGTGGTTTGATGTTCTCGTAATGAGCTGCTCTTCCAGTGCTCAATCGATAAAAACGACCTCCTTGGTGCACCTCTGTTATCTGAAATGGACCACGCCATTTCTTTAATAATTTCTTGGTTCCTTTTGGTGGAACCACTTCCTGGAACACCCAGACGTAGTCGCCAACTGAGTAGGCTTTCGCATCAGCTGTCCTTTTGTCAAACCTCCTTTTTTGTCTAATTTGCGCCTGTTGCGTATTCCTCCTGCATAAGTCATTGAGATCCTGCTGTCTTCTAATAACATCCCGCACGTACGTTTGCGGTGATGTCCTCTTCCCCTCATATTCAGGGTAGAAAAACGTCAACGGGAGCGCTTTTTCATGACCCGTTAACATCATGTGCGGACTTATTCCCGTGGTGGAATGCTCCGTGCTGTTGTAAGCACCCATCACTTGCGGCAGGTGCTTGTCCCAGTCATCCATGTAACGCGAGCAATAGACTCTCAGCATGGATACCAGTGTGCGATTTTGCCTCTCGACTAGGCCATTCGTTTGCGGGTGATAAGTGGTCGAGTGGGCCTGCGCTACCTGCGACCTTTTCATCAACTCCTTCGTGAGATCGCCCACGAATGCTTTGCCATTGTCCGATTGGAACGTGATGGGGCAGCCATGCCTCGCTATCCACACATTTATCAAATGATCGCATGTTTCTTCCGCCGATGCTGTCATGCAGGGTGCTGCCTCCGCATACTTCGTAAAATGGTCGATCATTACCAGTACCTGATTATAGCCCGTTGCTGTCATACAGATTTTCTGATGATCAATTTGCACCACTTCGTTGAAACCTGACGACTCTATTGACTGTAGGGGGAACCTTAGCTTCCTGGGATCCTTCGCCTGCTGACATGACAGGCATGCTGCGATCCACTTCTCACAAGCCTTCTTCAATCCTGGCCATTCGAATCGTTTCTGTATCCTGTTATACACTTTGTCCACGCCTTGATGGCCCATCTGATCATGTGAGCGAAAGAGCAATTCGGTCTGGTACAACTGTGGTAACACTATTGAATTGTATTTATAGAGGACCTTGTCCTCCTCTTTTCGTTTGCAGGCTACGATTCCGTCCTTGTTCAGGTACAACAAGTCGTTTCGCTTCAGGTAGAATTGCTTCAGGATTTTGTGGCTGTCTTCTTCCAAATCTCCCTTGTCAGGTGCTCCATTCTCGATCCATCTCTTCAGACTGCTCGTCATTCTATCATTTCGTTGAGCCCTTAGGAGATCCGACAGCCTGTACCTGGCTTTCAAATACGTCTTCACCACGTTCATTTGCCCACTCATTATCTCCGGAGCATGAGCATCGTCCATCAACTTGACACACCATATCTTTTTCAAAGGCGTCGCTTCCTGCACAGATGGTTCCAGATTGGTACGGACGACCGTACCATGTGGCAGCAATCTGGTTGGGCGTTTCGAAACTGCTATCAGCTCGAGCTCGTCTGCGGCATTATCTACCACAGTGCCCTCTTCATCTGAGGTGTATCTGTCCCTGTCTGGATCCTGATTTGTTTCTCGGTCCAGCCCACGCTGCTTCCAGTCTACCAATAAGGAGTGGATTGCGATCTCTGATATATCGGAATTGGAAGTTGTTTCAGACGTGTTGTCCCAGGACTGGGGTCCCGAGTCAACACTTGAGTCGACTGATTCTCCAACATCATACTCCAAGTTGTCTGAGATGTTTCTCGACTCCCCGGACAAAACTCTGTCCATCGGTCGCTTTGAACCCGACTCCCCGGACAAAATTCTGCCCCTAGGTGGTCTAGTCAACCTCTCCCCGGACAAGTCGTCCTGCACGGGCTCAAAGGTGTCCGACTCCTCAGACGAGTCGTCCTTGACTGGCTCGAAGGTATCAGACTCCCCGGACATTGCCTCGTCCACGGACGAACAATCTGGGCTCGGCTCGTATTCCTCTTTTGCATCCGTGAAGTGCACTCTCCTCGTGAAGCTAGATTTCGACCTGATCCTGACTTCCTCAGTAGTTTGGTTCTGATTCAGTGTTCCATATTCAGTGAACGAAGTTCTCAACAAGACCTCCTTCGGCATCGAGCTCACCAGCTGGTTGACAATCGACCTGCAATCCCGTTCAACGCCTCGGCTGCGAATGGACACTGGCCTCTTCTCTGTTCTCTCGGTGACAGTCAACCGCTGCATGGTCTCCATCCATTCACGATAATGCCTATCCACTTCCCTGTCCAACAAGTCACGGAGTTTTCCCATGACGTCCGGCGCCACGTTCACCGTCCTGTTCAATAGAGCCATGCTGTTTATACCCAGCCTGGTTAGTTCTTGCTGTACCAAGTTGGATCGGACTAGCAGATCCAACGGAACGGGCTCGCCTCTAGCTAAAAGCTTTATCTCCGCGGCCGTCTCCACTGGAAGGTCAGGGTGTCCAGGTATAGGATGTCCTGACTTGTCTAACCACCTAGAAAGTGGCAGCTTGTCGTAGGTTTCTTTGTCCAGAAAGGAAAACCCGTCTTTGATCTCTGATTGGTTAGCCTGTTTCTCCTCGAGGCGCTCATAAAATTCTGTCTTTTTACTGAGGCTATCTGCGTTCTGGTGCTTGTCACGAGTACGGTGCTCTATGATCATGTGGTATCCATCCAGGCGCACGATCCAACGACCAATGTAGCTTTGGTCCATCGAATAGGTTTTCAGCCAGGCGAGGGCTCGATTATCCACACGTAACTTGAAGGGAGCACTCCCCAAGTAGGCCCTGTATTTTTCCACGAAAGTGATCACCGCAAACATCTCCGCTTTTGGCGCGCCGTACTTCATTTCAGTATCACTCAGGACTTTACTCCCGTAGGCTATCGGACGAAGAACCGTTCTCCCGTTCCACTCCTGCTCCTGGTGAAGTATGCCCTATATCGCAACCACTGATGCATCCGTGTCCAGCACGAACATCCCCTTCTCTGTTGGCATGCCGAGGACCGGTGCCTCGCAAAGTTCACGCTTGATGTTTTCAAATGAAACTTGTGCCTCATCAGTCCAGGTGAACTTTTTGCCCTTGTTTCTCATCAACCTCTGCATGGGGTATATTTTGTCAGCATACCCCTTGATGAACTCTCGATAATAATTTGCGAATCCCAGAAAACTCATCAGCTGTGTATCTGTTTTAGGTGCCTTCCAGGTCAGCACCGCTTCAACCGCTTCGGGATCTGGTCTCACTCCATGTTTGTCAACCAGGCGGCCCAGATACTTTATGGAATCCCTGAGGATTTCACACTTAGTGTTTACATTTCAGACCCGCCTGCTTCATGCAAGAAAACACCTCCTCCAACCTCTCTATGTGGTCTTCCAAGGTTGGTGTTGCAATCACGACATCATCGACATAACACATAATGAGATTCCCGTATTTCTTTGTGACGCTCGTGAGTGCCTGGGCCATCAGTCGCTGGAATGTGGCCGTCGCGTTGCACAATCCGAATGGCATCCTCTTCCACTGGAACAGTCCCAGCTCACACGCGAAGCCTGTTTTCTCTCGATCTTGCTTTCTGAGTGGCACCTGCCAGAATGCAGAGCCCAAATCCAACGTCGTGAAGAACTTCGCGTCTCCCAGCTTGGATAGGCTCTCATCGATGCGGGGAATCGGGTATGAATCCTTTATAGTCACTGCGTTCAGATAACGGAAATCACAACAAAATCTGAGTTGTCCCCCTTTCTTTTTCGCCATGACCACGCCACAAGCCCATGGGGACTTCGACGGCTCGATCATGTCGTACTCCATTAACATCTCGATTTCCTTCCTACACGCCTCTGACTTGTTTGGGGTCATTCTTCTCGCCCTTTCCCTATGAGGTACCGAGCCCTCTTCTATCTCGATCTCGTGCTCTACAAAATTGCAACAACCTATGTCAGCCTTATGTTTCGAAAAAACGTCTGCGTTCCGATTTAGCACCGCCCTGAGCGAATCTAGTTCCTTGTCTGATATTTTACCCTTCAGATGTTCTATTTCAGGTAGGACAGGTTTATTCACTGCTAACTCTGCCTCCGTCGGTCTCTCAGGGAAGTTGGAACAACTAGACAGCCCATCATCTGTTTCCGACTTCATTGAAAACAATTTCCTAGAATATTTCAATTCATTCACTCTTTTCATTATACATTCTTGGTTCGCATGCAATGGACATTTAGTTACATCAAACTTTTTCAAGTTCTCCACACTCTGAAAGTCTGTGTTCAGAGGCAAAGCGTAGCCAAGTTTCTTTCCCCTCTGTATTGTCACTGTTGTTGCTTCTGTGTTCAATAACACACTCAACACACAGTCCGCTCTGAGTGAGTGAGAAGCTTCTTCCTAAAATAGCCGAGCTTTAACTGTTTGGATTTGGTACCAGACACACCTGTCTGTCATTGCTGAGTTCATTCAGGTTCCTCATCCTAAACGTCGCTACTACGGCTTGGTTTGGCTTTAATCTAACTTTTCGATCCAAAAAAAATCGGCACCTTGGCCTGATTAATTAAGATCTTATTAAGGGGTCTTTTCTCATACTTTCTCTCAGGATCCTTGATCCTAATCAATCCGTCATTGAGATCGATCGTGACGTCAAAGTTGCGAACGAAATCCCTTCCTAAGATGAACTGGTCGGGTTCGTCCAAATTCTCTACTACTAGGAAGCTCATCCAAAGATGTCTTCCTCCGAGCTGCAGTGAAATGATCGGGGGTTCGTCCGGTGACATAGATCGCTCCCTGATTGGCAGCTGCCAACCTGATGTTTGTCGGTATGAGATCCGACCTTTCGAAACCCATGTCGGTCCAAGTTTTGACTGGCATGACACTAACCACTGCTCCGGTGTCTAGCAGTCCCTTTACTGAAAGTTGTCTGCCTTGCACGTCCAGAACGTGTGCGGCCAGATCGGCCTCGCAACCTATGTGCACAGCATCTTGTTCGAGCATCGCGTTGTGTCCGATCCGTCTAACCTTCAGCTCCTCTTGACCAATGTATATCCGGCCAATCTGATCGTTCGCATCAGTTATGTGAGCTTTCGTGTAGATATTGATGCCATCCACATTCATTAGGATCGGGTAAGGGCCATGGACATCGATATAATGTCCGTCCACTTTCATCAGCCTCGGACCTCCCGCTGTGAGCAGCGCTCGCACTGCCCTGGAGTCCAGTTTGGGATCCTTCTCCTTCAGGTAGTCGGCATAGATGTCCAGGTGGACTAGTGTAATCTCGGATGGTTCACTCAAGTTCTTGACCACCTGGTGCCCTGCGACTGAGATGATGGACATTATTTTGGTCCCCGCCTTCGTCATGCCGAAAGTCTTACCAGATATAACGTTCAGTTTTAGTCCCTGTTTCTTGGGTTCCTCTTTGTCTTCTGCTTTTGTCGTTTTACCCAGGACATTAAGATTTTCCCGAAGATCTGTGCTCTCCAGCTCCGACCTTACCCATTGCTCCACTTCTTTCGTGGCTAAGTCCTGTTTGACATTCTGCAGCGCTGTCCTTGCCGCCAGGCCGTAATCCACCTTGAGTGGGCTAGTCGACTCTGCTTCGAGGTTCGAGGCTACCACCTCGTCAGGCCATGTCTTAACCTTCTTGGTCGTGAAGGTGCTCGGTGTCGTCTCCTTTCTCCGAGATTCAGCCTCGTTCATCAGACGTGCTCGACTGGCCTTGACACCCGAAAGCGCCTCTTCGTGGCGGGGATGTTTCGCGTCCGCTACTGCGTCCCAAAATTGAGTACAATCCGACTTGAAGTGTCCCTCCAAATTACAGAAGAAACACCTCGGACCGTATTTCATGATGAGCCCTCTGACGTACTCCTCATGATCCTCGTCAGTCGCGTCGGCGTCCTCGAGAAAGTAGCCTATGGCCTTCATGTTCTGTTTGTATGCAGAACACGCAGAAACGTGATGGTCCATCGAACCACAATTCGCACACGACCTCCTCTTGTCCATGTCATCGCGAGGTTTGTACCAACTGGAATTCGCACCAGTGTTTGTCCCGCTATAGTTGCCATAATTGCTGTAACGGTTTTGCGCCCTCGGTTTTATGAGTAAATACTCGCGTGACTTCATGCGCAAGTCGTCAGGCGTGGGTACCTGGTCAAGCGACAGGGTGAAGTGAGTGGCCAACATCGTCTTCAACTCCTCACTCCTTACTCCATCCATGAACTTCGAAGCAATCGCCAAGTTTCGCTCGGATATTCTCTCATCCGAGTTGCTGCTCCTCCTGAGCAATTCAAGGTCGTCCAAGAGTTTATCTATTGATTCTTCATCTCTCTGACGCCTCTTCTCGAACTTCACCATAGCCTGGTGCCCTTGTACTCCAGAGCCGAAACGATTCAGCAGGATGTCGAATATCTTGCGAGCGCTGTCTCTCTCATTGGCCCTTTTCGCCATTACACAACTTAATGCAGTACCCTCCAGGTTGCTCGTCAGCGCGCTGCACTCTTGTTTCTTGGAGAGATTCTCTTCCTCAAAGTGTAACTTCATCACCTCTATCCAAGTATCAATGCAGCCGTCTGACTCGTCTTTATATGACTTCGGCTTTTTCAGTGTTCTTCTTGACCTCTCTCCTCTCTCGGCTGACTTCGAGAGCTTGGTGATGAATGTTTCAAGAGATCTGTTCAGAGGCTCAAACATCGAGGCATACATCGTTGTGTCTTGTGAGACTGTAGTCAGATCTGGTACTGAACTGACTTGTGGCACGGTTGGCAATCTTGTCTCCGGGGTGGCATCTGCCTCCGGCGGGACTGGATTCGTCCAGCCAGGCCTCTGCGGGGCTGCCCTTGGCCGCTCCTTGTTTCTATGTTCGTAGTTCGTTCTCGAGCCTTGCTGGGCTCTGGCACTGTAGCCCGTATCATCTCCAACATTCGCATGGCGTGAGCGCTCCCTTGAGTTTGAATGCTCCTGCCAACTACTCCCATTTAGGATCGCGTCAAGCTTCCGCATCATCAAGTCAGATTTGGTGTCCAACCTCTTTTCCAGGCCAGTCATCGTTTGGGCGTAGGTATTATCATGATCATTCAATAATCGCTCGATCTCTCTTGTCATCCTAGCCTCTCTTTCCTCTGACTCTTTGTTTGCCTGTGCCAGGCTCTCAGCCAGGCATTGATCGGTGTTACGAATCAATTGAGCCTGACCAAACCTCGCCTGCGACTTCACGTGCGTTAGCTCATCTTTCAAACTCTCTCGACCATGGTGAGCTCTCTCGTCAATTTGATCTATCCTATTAGTCATGTCCCGCCTCAATTCATCCAAGCCATTCATCACACCAGCGAACATGTCACTTATGTCACCAGCTGCCCCCAATGGCGGGGTTAGCCCCAGAGAAGACGAGGTCAACTGCGGCTGTAGCCTAGTACTCGATGACGCACCGCCCTTTTGCTTGTGCATTGACGTCATCAGTCTGTCAAACGTTGATGATGCTCCCATCGTTATCCAATCTGACATAGGCCTGGTCGGCGAGGCAGAAGACGCCTCCCTGCTCATGTCGTTCCTTGGGCACGGTGTGAAGTTCACATCCGGATGGGTTATTTCCGGTTGGTCGTAACTAGAGGATAGACCTCCGGCTTGTAGCGACGTCACGCGCTCATCGTACAAAGACTTCCAACTTTTCTTTGCCTTCGAGAACGTCTGCTCTTCACCCGGACTCATACTCGACATCATCGCGTTGTTGCTCTGCTTGGCCAAAGATGAGTGTGTACTTGTCGGATGTGAAGGTTCCTTTCTCCATTTATAGCTCTTAGTCTCTGATTTGGACATTCCCCTGTACAACACTTCCTCCCGAGGTTCGACCTCGGGACGCTCCGAGGTCTCCTCTGTCCTCTCGACTTCCTCCCGTTCGAGGACCTCGTCTGGCTCAAAGTCGGGTCGAGTGAGCGTTCGCTCCCCTTCGTCAAAGGGATCCGCCAGCGTTTCGCTCGCAGGCCCGGCCTCGGCGCTCCGCCCTTGATTGCCATCGAGGTTTTTCTCGCTCCTTAATTTCATTTCGCTCACTGAAAGATCAGGTTGACCTTTAGTCGATTCGTCTTCAGCAAACGCGTCGGAAGCGCTGCTAAACGAGGTTTGGCTACGCCTAGTTTTAAATTTCCGCGTGCTTCCCTTGCTTAGCCTGGGAATTTTAGTAGTCGATCCTAGCGAATCCCTGCGCTGCATAGTTTTTAACAAAAGGAAAATATTCGTAATTTGATGGCAATGCAAACGTACCACAAACAAGATCTAGTTAAATCACTTAACGCTGCCAACTCGATTCCGTCAGTATCAAAATGTCTCTTAGATCTCTCACGACTAAACTAGTGACTCAGCTAAAGTTACACACAGGGTCTACCCAGTATTGATATAATGCTAACTCAACCCTGTTGAATGGTATAACAGTATCACTAAGTTTCCACAAGATATAATCGACACACAAAACACAATAGATAATCAGATAAGAATATCCTACAGGTGACAGCGACCTTTTGTCAGTATCAATTTATCGCCACACAATTTATCAAGTCACTGCTTTGTTAAAATTAAACAATCTTCGATAAAAAGCAGTGATGACTCAGAAACAGATCAATAAAACTTAGTCTTAAAGAAAAAGACTTCCCTCAATCGGAACGATCCGAAAGAACAAAGCCCAGGACACAGTCTTCTCAAGTGGGTGTGTATTTGCCTAATACACCCACCGAGGTCTTCTTTTAGGTGTCCTGCGATTGCCCGAGCTGTCCTACTAAGTAGCTCAAGGCAACCTCTGATCGAAAATTTCTAAAGTCTATGAAAAAGCTCCCCCACACCCGGAACGCTCCAAGTGCACGAGAGCAGGGAACAATTTTTCTTCTCAAGTGGGTGTGTATTTGCCTAATACACCCACCGTGGTCTTCCTTTACTTGTTCCCGGATTGCCCGAACTTTTCTATTAGGTAGCTCAAGGCAACCACACGACCAAAATCACAATCAAAAAAAAATTTTCTTTGTTCGGGTACTTCTGATACACCCAATGTAGAATCCAAAGTTGATCACGAATTTCCGGGTCAGAATGGGTTCTTATTATCCTGATAAGCACGCCTAATATCCTAATATGATCCTAATCAAATGGATATTTTCCGTTTCCCAAATTGCCACAGAAGGTTTACTCAAGTCTCTAACAAGGAAGATCGTTAGAAGGTTTAAGACACTCCGGAGGGTTACCTCGGAGGGTACCTTGATCACCCAAGTTACTTCGGAGGGTACCTTAATCACCCAAGTTACTTCGGAGGGTCCCCCTAAATTTACTAAGGAGGGTCAATAAGATGCTTAATATGCTCCGGAGGGTTACTTCGGAGGGTACCTCCAAAGTTTTCAAATTTTTTGATCTCGCTTAGAAGGTTCTCTCACTAGCTTCAAAAAGCGTCAAAACAAGCTAGGAGCTCTAAGGGGAGCTGTTTTAACTTCTTTGGGTGATCTCGTGGAAATTTTCCACTAAGGAGGGTTGCTAAGGGGTTTAGCTGACTCTGGAGGGTCACTTCGGAGGGTTCCCCCAAAATCAAGAAAAAGGGTTATCTCACCGCAACAAAGTCTCCAAAAGCGGTCTACCTGACTTAAGACTAGGTTGGCTGACTCGGTCAACCTTCCCAGTTGAATAAAAGGATGTTTTGATAAAATTTTCTGCTGCTCGGAGGGTTACCTGTAATTTGGACCCTCCGAACCAACAAATTCTAAAAAATTTTTCTTTTTTCGAGATTGTCAATCCCAAAAACGGTTGCGATTCGGAAAAGTGGTCAAAAACGTTGACTTATGGTACCAAAATTATCCCGATCGGATAACTAGTCTTTGAGAAATCGCCAAAAACGCGTTCGTCAAAATGGCCTTTTTCACCACCTGTATAGGATCTGAAAGACTTTTTTCGCAATTCCGATCGAAAGTGCATAAAAATGCTTGAAATGAGCGTAGTAGCCCTGTACGGCACTGGAATAATGCAAAAAACCGGACCAAAATTGGTTTAGAAACAAAAATTTGGCCAAAAACTATCAAATTTGGACCCTCCGATTCCTTCCTTTTCCAAACCTTAAGTCGTTAGCTCTATCCACGGAGCTACTCGGAGGGTTACCCAAAAATTTCTCTAGTCACCGAGCACGTTATGCTAGCACGCTCCCAACGCAAAAAATTTTATTGCTTTAACTCTAAAAACTCAAAAACTCGATCCCCAAAACAGATTGACAAAATTCAGAAAATTATCGAAATTTTGTCCGAAAAATTTTGGTTTTTTCTAACTTCTACTGAGTCTTTTCCCACGCGGTTTCTTTAGTTAGGGGGATCGAACTACGTAGCTACTCTCTATACAAAAGTTTTTTGTTGTTCGGAAAAGCTCGGATGTCCAAAAATTTGGGGGTCTACAGTTTGGTCGAAAATCGGTAATTTTCGACAAAAAAATGGGTGTTTCTTGGCTCTAAATAGGAGATAAGTAATATATAATAAGGATAATAATCGATTAGTAGTCGTTAATGAATAGTACTATACCCTCCTTTGCACCAAAATACTCGAATTAAGACCCTTAACTCGGAAATTTGTAATCGATGGAGGGTACAATCGGACCGCGCCAATCGTGCCCCCCACCACTTAAGTTTTAATGAAATAGTACCCGAACGATACTAAATTTGCTTCAACGATACCCAACAGTCGTTGCGGATGTTGTCCCTGATGTCCCTGATGAGTGTGGAACGCGTTGATCAGCTTGCCACTCTACCCTCCGGTCACCGGCAAAATCACCATTAACGTGCTTAAACACTCAAATTACACTCGAGGGAGGGTATCCAACCCTTCACCAAAACACACAATCTTTCTATCAGAAATGATATAAATCAATCTGAAACAACAACAAATAGGAAGGTCAGATCACATCTCGTCCGGAAATAACATATAAACTGTCACTTTATGTTTTTTACTGTTTTTGGTCTTTTTTGGATTTTTTACTGTTTTTTGTACTTTTTTGTTTTCAAATAAATTTATTTTTGGCTTTTTCTTGGTTATACACTATTTTTGTTTGGTTTTACGCTTTCTCTTTAATTGTTTTTGGTCCTGGGACCTCAGGACAAGCGGGCTCTAGATTTCCCACCTAACCCTCCGGCCCCCGGAATTTTCGGTGTTAACTAAGTTAAAAAGCTAAATTGTACTAGACGGAGGGTACGCACCTTCCCCCTAGTACAACAACGGTCATTAAGGCCTCTAACTCGGGCATACGCCCGGAGCGGAGGGTTCGTCGCTGAAACGCTTGCTGATCATGATGGTCTTATGCCTTTGACAGGCCCACCCAGGAGCGCCATAAAAACGTCTATGTAACATTCGCCCAAATACTACACAGCGACGGAGCGTAGAAAAAGTACCTATTAACGACTGGCAGGCGTCAGTTACCTTAATCCTACTCGTTTTTCACCGTCTCGACCTTGCCAGTTGATTTTCTGGTCTGTTTAGGGCAAGGTAAAAAGTTACCATTTTTAGGCCATCAGTCAAACGACTTTTGATCAGCTTTCGTTTACATGCGAACACAAGCACATAGCTGAGTCTCGGATCCTCAGACTACGTGATTGTCATTAAAAACACGGCTCAAACAACCTATTTTAACATGTTTTTGTGTGACAGTTCTATATTAAATCCATTGGAGATGGATTGACCCTTTCCTTTTTCTAGCTACTCATTTTCTGAAATATCAAACAATAACGGTGTTAATTAAGAGATCTATGACATTCCAGTAGCTATAAAGTTAGTTTATACAGTCCCTTCACATAGAACAGTCTCTGGGGGACCAAGCCTCCGCTCCCGTAATATTCCTGAGATAACGCTCTTATCTCTAATAATTCGTGTCCCGGGAGGGTTCCGTGGTGTATTTCTTCCCCCACTGAAGCCTCCTTCTCCACCAATATCTGTTAACAAGTGTCTTATCGTGCGTTGTTGCCACGATAAGAGGCTTCGTGTTTTCCGTCTCTGGTACGACTGTTTTTCACAATATCTATCGTTGTTCTTTTTTCGTCACTTTTTCAGTCAAAATGGCCGTTTTTCGTATTTTTGAGAAATATTCTTCTTCCAATCGAAATTTTAAAAATAAAAATTCTAGAATATTCCGACCCTCCTTCGCAATACTTTTTCATCAATAAGGCCTTTAGTCGTTCTTTTTTACGTCGCCGGAAGGTTGTGCTGTGCCAGTCTGGCAGAATGGCACAGTTATCAGTCACATTTATGCTTGTGTTTGCGAAGTGCAACTTCGACTCTGTTTAATTATTCACCTAGCAATGAGTTTCTGGGCTTTGGCTTGCAGTAGCTCGCATGTGATATTTTTTTTTGGTTCGGATGAGCGGTTTTTGGAAATTTTTGTCGACCAAATTGATTGTCTCCGCGGGTTTAATTCATGATATCACTCCCCCTATGGCATCTACTAAATAATCTCCACCCCTATACATAAATACAGTTATTTAGCAGCAGAGCTTTGGATTGAGAATTCTAATTTTGCTGCACTCTGATTGGTCGAAAATTCGACTTATTAATCTCCCTCCCTTTCTTGAATGGGGAGATTGTTAAATAGATCCGTCCTAGCTCCTCTAAAAACCTCTTAACTTGGGAAACACCGGTAACAGGGATAGAAAAGGGACTATTTACCCCCCTGATACTGCGTTACGACTCCACAGTACGCTTATAGAGGGCGCAGTACTTTAAATAGATGTGACAAATTTAGTTTCGAACACAATCCAATGACTCCCAAAAATTTGGCTAACCTTCCTCTCTGTAACTGTCTTTGCAAAAAAATCAGATGCCAGCTTCTAAAAATAACAACACACGGATAATTTGTTTATTGTTCACACTAGCGAGCTTTAGTGTATTAGTACGAGCCTTTTTTCCGAACAAACACGGAAGTAAAAGTGTTAATTGAAAGTGTTCACTTATACGGAAGTTTCACTGTAGCATTGGAAATTGCATAGCATCTGTTTTCTGATTTGTTTGTGGCTGGTGTTTGTCAGAAAGTAAGCGTCCGTGGCTGAGTGGTTAGTGCCTGAAATCATAATGTCTAGGTTGCAGTAGGTCTTCTGTTCGAATCCGAGGCTTGAAACTGTAAAGATTTTTGCTGATTCAATTTCCAATATTTCCGGCATGTTAACCTTGAACTTCTATCGAGACATAACGAAAATTTAATTTTTGGTGGAACTTTTTTCAACGTTTTCCATTTTTTCGACTTATGTTTTTTTATGTTTGTGTTTAATCGCTAGTGTTGCGAAGCAAGTGGTTCGAGTGTGTCAATGATCAACATGTTTCCGTGGTTAGCAGTTTAACACACTGAACAAGATCAGTAAACTTGAAATAGCATAGCATGTGGCCTTTCTCCAGCTCCTTTTCTACATTTTTCTGTACACAGCTCCTTTTTTAAATCACTGGCTCCGGTCTGTTTTCCTGGCCTTCTGTTTTGGCATAATAAAGGTTTTCCTTTTTAGTCTTTTGTTCGGGATTTTTCCTTTCGTTGACCCTTTTCCTGCCACTCACATCCTCAGTGAACCCCCTGCACCTTGAATAGACCAGTTTCTTCTTAAGTCCCGGGTTTGCTTCCTTCGCGCTATCAATCACCCGCTTCACTTTTTTGTAAGCCTTGCCATCTAGAAAAATTTTCAGCCCCCTTTCCTTGCTGATCTTTTTTCAAATTTTTTTTTAAATCTGAAAAGAGAAGATTTAATTATTATTTTTTTGATGTTGACGTTATCTTTGCTCGATCCGATTCTTTTTATTGGCGATGCTGCCAGTTCTGCTCGTTGTTGTTGTTGTGTGTGACCGCCTATTATCTTGAAATAGGGTTCTAAAAAAGCCCTCTTCAGAATAAACTTCAGAACGTTCTCGGGGCCGCCTGCAGCATTTTTTTTAACTCGGGTTGATTGCCGAGACAGGTCTTTCTCTCGGCCCCCATCATAGGCAGTAGATGAGGAAGTGTTTTGTGTCTTCTTCGTCCTCCGTCCCGCAGTGCTCGCACGTGGGATCTTCGGCGTTTCCTTTTCTATGTTTTGTTCCTTTGAGTGGTAGGTTGCGGTTCAGTCGGTACTTGAAATAGTGCTGCTCGTTCCAGGTGTCCTCATCCAATCTTTCAGAATTTAAGAAGTTTTATCTCTAACGATCTCTAATTCCGTTTTTAGTAGGCGGCCAAAGTGAACCTCAAACGGCAAAGTTTTTCTTGCTTTTTGCTTTGATCAACGCAGGTCTCGTATGATTGTAGTTGAGTATAACTTGATCGATGCTGCTTTTTCTTCGGGTAGCATTACTTCGAGTCTTATTTTTGGGAGTCGATGAACGTAGTGTAAAATTCTTCTATAGGTTGTGATGATGTTGTTTTCGTTTTTAAGAAAATTTTAAGGCTCAAATTTACTTTTTCGCGGTTTGACTTTTAATTTATTTCAAGTTCAGGATGATTCGAGACTCCCCTTTTCAAATTGAGGGAAATTGTAAAAATGCATCGTCTTGACAATGTGATTCTTTCTTCTTCGAAAAGTTGAGCACAGTGTTCATGAAAAGCTTGGAAACCTGAAAAGACTAACTCTACATTAGCATACTTCTGTAGGAATCGCTTCTTTCCTTCCGACCACCACTGAAATGAATATGCTTGGCTTGGCTCGACTCTCTGATCTACCTCAAAAAAGAACCAAGTTTGGACCAATTTTAGGTCCTTTCTTGCCTCGCGTCTCTCCGCATTCTGTTCGTTGATTTTCATGTTCGGCTTGATCCCTGTTCAAACATTTTTCGGTGTGAGTAGCCAATTTTGATTTGCTGGTATTTCTGGTTTGGTTGGAAGATTGTTGAATACCTCGTCTGGAGCTTTGAAAGATGGTTAGGGTCACAATGTTTCCTTCAGGTAACTGCGAGGAAGAGTTTGCCGATCCAGGTCTCCTATGCTATTGGTGGGCCTGGTGCAGGTTTCGGTCAGAATACAGGTACTCTCAGTAAATCCGATTTCTCCTTATGGTTCAAATTTACTGGCTGCGGCCTCATGTGATATGTCTGAGTATATCTTATGAATTCTAAATTAAGAATAAGAAGCGTCAAAGCAAATTGAATTATTTTTTGATACATAAAATGGCAGTTGAACAAATGTGTCGTTATTCGTTATCTTTCATACGTAGACGAGAAAGTGAAAATCAGCTTCAGGCATTCAAGTGTCAAGCTCGGATACCAGTCCCGACCTTGACGCTTCTTATTAACTAAGTTTCAGCTAATGTCAAATACGGTACGCTGCGCCGTACCACACTGTACGTCAACGGTTTTTGAAAAATACGTTCAAATGCGTTGTCATGGCGCATTCTCTTTTGTTTAATACATGGTTTATGATTTGGGTTAATAATGCTCTAAATGACTATTTTGATTTTAAAAAATACAAAGTCACCACCTCTTGATTTTATAAGCCATCAATTCACACCTACTTTCCTTAAACGTCCCTTTAAATGCTCGGCAAACATTATTAATCTATACCCATTAATTTTTGTACTGGCCCACGTGGCTTAGTCCATGAGCACAGCTGTTGCACTAAAATAATCATGATTGCTTTTTCTATAAAGAACCTCAGAAATCAGCTGTTTCGCTGTAAACAAGTTATAGGGGGGGGGGGTTAGGAAATTAGACGATAAGCAAATTAGACGTGACCAACAAAAACGAATTTAGACGTTAAATTGTTTTTGCAAAACTAGTACAAAAATAGTATGATCCCATTGCATATCAAAATATTTATCACAATTGATTTATAAAATGTTAATTTCAAGATTATAAAACATTTTTGAAATGCATAAATTATACAATTGCGGCATGTGAAAAATGCGGAATGTGAAAATTGCGAAATGTGAAAAGTTGATTTGCATTTAAGAAAGCTCGAACGAAAGTTAATTGTAGTCGGTAAGCAAATTTCAGACATGAACAATACAATTATGTCTAATTTCCCTTATTTGCAATTTTGCATTGACGTCTAAATTCGTTTTTGTTGGTTACGTCTAATTTGCTTTTCGTCTAATTTCCTAGGCCCCGTTATAGGTTATTACGATATATTGACATGATGTATATATTTATTTTTAAAACTAATTAAAATTGTTTATGCGGTGGTTTGTTTGTTTTAGAAACAGACGCCCGAGTGACGAGTGGGCAGAGTTGGACGAGTTGAGGCCCCGATCTGCCTCCCTTCAGAAGAGGAAGGACTTCGCTGACCTCAAGAAGGAAAAAAACAGCAGGATAGAAAAAGCAGGCGCATCTGGAAGGTAAAATACAGCACGCTTTATCATTACGAGAATTTCCAATTACTGGCATTTTTTCTCTAAATTTAGGGAAAACAGGAGGGCGACAAAATTTGAACAGCTGCTGCAAAAAACGTTGTTTTCTAATTAACACGTTTGAAACATTTAAAACACGTTTTAAAAGAGCTTTCACGAGACAGCTTAATTCATGACGAAAAATTTATGAATTTATCGAAGAGGTATTTGGGAGCAAAAACCAACTCTGAAAAAGGAAAAAAGACATCTTTATTTAGCGTAGACTGCTGTTTATTTTACTCTGAAGTATGGTTTCGGAAAATATTTTATTCTGAAAAAATTTAAAAACGATTTTAAAAAAACGTTTAATAAAAACAGTCTGTTTTTGTTTCTAATTAACCCTGCATTTAATAGAATGTTTTGCTGTTTTCGAAGTTAAAGCTAAGAGTTTTCTGCAGTTATGGGAGTTATTCTCTAAGTTTCACCAGAAGCTAATTTTCATATGCACCAAATAATTCAACTTGAAGACTTAATGGATCTTGTTAGCTATCCCCCTCCCCTATGGTACCTTGTAACGAATTGACCCCCTATAAATTTTGTTCCGTGTAACGAATTGGCTGCCCTATTGCAATAGGGGGGAAATAGTTAGCAAGATCCGACTTTTTGAACCCATTGAACGAATCTTTCAAAAGAGTTACTCAAATTTTAGATTGGACACAGCTTCGAGAATGGCCAAGGAGGTACAGGATGCAAAACTGAGGGAGTTTAACAACAAAATCGCTACAGAGGAACAGAAAATGAAGTGAGTTAAAAAAGAGTTTGAGAAGAATTGAAACTTAGTGTTTACTTTCATCATTCATAGGTACTACTATGATAGAGTGGTCCCACGAAAAAGCAACTATGATAGACAGGTCCCGCATGCATTTCGCATGTTATAATTTTGAAAGCTATTATTTTGAAAGTGTGTAAATTATTCATTTCAAAAATCTTGCAAAATATGTTCAGCCAGAAACTTTTCAGATTGAAAAATGTAATCATTATTGTTTATTTATTGAATTTTGCTCGCTTTACTTTATTTTACGGTTTAACAACCATATAATTGGGTTGACTTATTTGTCATCAAAACCCACTATTGGCGGTTTTTGTTTTAATTTTCAACCTTAAAGTGGTGAGGGGGAGGTTTTAAGTGGTAAAAAGAACATGAAATTTGTTTGAAAATATACTGCGACATCTTTTCGAAAGGCGTAATCATAATTATTAAACGATTTGAGAGCTCTAGGTGCTAGGTGTCTTATTCTCGAGGGACTACTCTATCATAGTAGTACCCATTCATATTTTCTACTTTGAAGACTTTGTGGAAAGTCTTTTTTCGATTTTATATTTTAGAAACAAACGTGTTTACACTTGTGAAGCAATATTTTTTACTTTCTTTTTGTGTGCAATGTGTACAAACTTTCTTTTTTTCCAACCTAAGTCGCAATTATTGTTGCGACTTAAAGCAACAATATTTGCTGCATCGAATTGGCAATAAGATATTTTGATATTTAGTTGCCCCTTACAGCTTATTGATAGCATGTGCTTCAAAATTCGAATAGTTATAAATTTACACAGTTGACGCTTTTTTAATTCATCAAGTGAATCGAAGAAAGTTATTTGTTTCAAACAATATAACAATAATAAAATCTCGATTTCAGAAATTTTCTTTTCTAACTCAATATATCTCGCAATTTTTTGAAATGGATCATTTATACATAATGTGGCTTTATGATTTGCGATTTTTTACATGCAAAATTGTGTCTTTTTGTATTTGATGCTACTTTTGCTGCATCGAATAGACAACTTATTAGCATATGTTGTTGCATTATTGGTGGCTAGTTTTTGGGGATTTTAAGCATCCATGGCTGAATGGTTAGTGCGTGAGACTCAAATTTGCTAGGTCGCAGATTTTTGCTAATTCGAGTTTTTGCTAAGCCTCGAGTTTTTGCAAAATCGAGGCTTCTTTCAATTTTTTATTATGTCACTTGATAGAGCTGCTTTTTGATCGTATTCTCGCAAGTGTTTGCGAAGCACAGCTTAGCCTCTGTGTAAAAAAGAACAAAACTTATCCTAATTTTGTACATCGTCGCATTACTTGGTTTCTTTTCATCTTTTGCGGGTATTATATGAAAACTGCAGATTGTTTGTCCGCTAGCTCGTATTTGCTGCACACTTTTCAAATATTTATTTTTTTGTGTAAAATTTTGCCCGTAGCTGAAGATTTTAACATGCATGATCAGACTGCAGGGGCATTCTTTGTAGTGAATTTAGTTTGCATTGATATTTTTACTTGCTTCAGGGACAAAATGCAATTAGATGGGTGGCGTCAAGACTTGCGAGATGTTCAGAGACGCAACTACTACAAGCCAAAAGAACCTCCCTCCCAAAGTATGCTCTTAAAAGTTTCATTTAATTCATGGGATCAAATTAAGCTTCTTCAAGTTAGGGGAGTTAACTTGGTGGTTCGTGCTCTTCAAGTCTTTTAGAAGAAACCAAGGACGCTGAATAATGAAAAGGATGCTGCGGTATAAGGTCATTAGACATGATGGTTTTATGGGCGCTGATTTGATGGTTTTATACTATTTTAGGCACAAGAGGGCAGTGAAATATCGAGTTGAATAAATTTGATTGATAAAAGTAACTCTTTCGATCCTGAGCGAAACACTTTTATTCTCAGGTAGCTAAACCCGAAGTAGCGTCACTATCGCTATCTAACATGAAGCAAGCCGAGCAGGAAAAATTAGTAGTTTAATCGTGATAAAAACTCTAATTGAAAAATTGTACTACACTCATTTTGTATTTCAGTGCTCTCAAGAACCGAGAATTCTCCCTATGCAGTGGAAAAGAAACACTTGAAGTTCAAGAACAGAAGAAACATGTATAAGGTTGGCTTTGCTTTTGCGAATATGCTGTCATAGGTTATGCAACTGTTCTCTGCGATAAACTGCACGAAAACTGAGAAATTAATTGTAAAGTAGGAATTTTTAACCAAAAAAGAACTACCACTAAATACTGAATACTGACGTACGAAATCAGCAGATGATGTAATAATGGCTTTTTTTTTGTATTTGGGCAACTTGGATGTCTAACCAACCAAGATGGTACCTAGTAAATAATTTGTATTAAGTATAAGGGTCTAACTGAATGGCGAAGCATATGCGAAGTTTGTACCCTGTATCGAATCCCCTCGCTTGCGTAAGAGAGAGGTAGTAGACGAGGTCCGTCATCTAAATGGCGCTATAGGAAGACGACTCGAATAAAACAGCTGCCATGAAGAACATGATCTCGGAGGAGGCGAAGAAGGAGATCGAACTAGCCAGAGCAGCCAGAGATGCGGACCTGGAAAAGAGGATCAAACTACACACTCTCAACATCCAGAGGGCGGCTGCAGACAGGAAGAGAGGCCGACGATCCAATACCTTCAGTCGCCCCAACTCAGCTAATAATGTATCGCTTACGATTGAAGAGGCAAAACGCGATCTGGATAAGGTAGGTTTTCGTCTGTTCAAATTTTTTGTTGGAATTTGATTAAATTTAGTGAGGTTTAGTCGAATGTTTTTTTTTTGTGTTCCAGGCTCTACAGCTTCAGCGAGAATTACACACCAGACAAACTGACCTATCAAACTATATATAAGTATAACGAACTCATGGTTTTTTTGTAAATTATTGATTTGTGTACATATTACCTTGTTCAAAGTGTAGCTTATGTACAATATTTAAGAATTAAGGGAGCCTTTCAAAAATTCACGTGTTTGAAGTGTTTGTATCGGTAGCAATGTAGTTGTGGTCAGCTTTCCGTGCTTTTTATTATAAAAATTAGGAAACATACCTTGGTTGTGTGTTAGTTGAACTTTGAGACCTTTGTTTGCGCTGACTTAGTTTCGTATTTGAAGCGTTTTTGAAGTTTCATTTTTGAGCGTAGTTCAAGTTTCGTTCCCATATCAAAACTAATTGCTAAAATGTCAGAATCCAATAAGGTTCAAAAAACGCAATCGATTTGAATCCGCGTAATCGAATATACTTAATTAATTTCGCACAAATGAAGCAGATTTAATCCTCGGCAGCCCAAATTTTGCAGAAAATTAAGCTTTTTATTCCAGAGGAGATCTAGAAATTTAACGACTATTCTTAGGTCGATCGAATTGATTTCCAAGCTCTCCCTAAACACTAAACAAGCTTTACCGGTTTAAAGGGTGTTTGTTGAAGAATTGAAATTTTAATTAATGAAATAAGCTGAAAAGGTTTCCATCAGATTTGCTTTATTTTTTCCCAAAGGTCTACATATGTTATGAGAGATACTAATTTGCTCAGGTCTGGCGTTGGAATGTCAACGTGCCGAAAGGCCAGTTTGCCGAAATTGTCGAGTGTGGCAGTTGCCGAATGCTAGAGTATTCTTTGATTCAATTTTCAAGCGGAATTCGGCTGAATTCAAGCGCCAAGGCATGCTGCTCCTTAGAAGCTTAATATTGTCTTTCACCGCTGGCTGTTTTGCTGCTTAAGCCCTTATTTTTATTTGCATTAGACAAAGGTTTTCTGAAGTAAAGTGTAAGAAGTTCTTAACTACCTCCTAGAATGAGTTACATCCTCTAACTAACTCTGTTTATTGTTCTGAAGTTATAATATAACCTCAAATGACAATTTAAAAAATTTCCCGCATTTTCGGGAGAACTGACAGCTCGTTACCTCGAATCTTGACCGATCTGGCGCCGAGAAAAATTGCATTTTTTTCTGAATTTGAGTTAATCGATACAACAACAGCATGAAACATTTCGTCAGAAGTGACGCGGGTTGGGCGGCGAATATAGTAGCAAACCTAAAAAAGTTAAGAGTGCAGAAGGATTTGCGACGATAGCTGGGTAAGGTACCTCGACAAATCGCAGCAAAAAACAACTGGCAAAAAAACAATTCACAAAGAAAGAAACAAACACGCAAAAGGAGAACTCGTATAAATCTCGAAAGAAAAATAAATTTTCCTTTTATCTAAAAGGGAAACAAAAAAGCGGTTAAACATCATAGCCTTTGAGGAGTCAGAATTTCTTGGATAGAAAGGTTTTTTTTACAGATGAAAGTTTTTTACAAATGAAAAAGCTTCCAGCTGCAATTTTAGATCCTTGCTTTGATAATTTTTAAGATACCCTTTCTTTTAGTTGTACAACTTAAGAGCATTTTTAGGGCTTTTCTCCGAATTTCAACCAAATCAGGTGATTTTTGGTTAAACTCTGCTCCTTCCTTGCTGAATGAACTATTCTTTTTTTAAATTTCATTTACCGCATTGTTGCGCTGGTTTCGCATAGCTGGTTTAAAATTTCGATCTCATAGAATTCCACGTATAATTTCCCAGCTCATGTTTCTGCAAAATAATCAAGAAATGACCGGAGCTGCTCAATCTCAGTTGTTGAGGAGTAGAGAGCTTCTAGTACCGACTTCAAGTCGCATGCAGGAATGAGAGTCAGTGCAACAACGGATTTCTCTTTCTATCTTAAGCTTTTCTGTTTTCAACAGCCTGTCCTACTTAATTTATTTTTTTGCCAATTGGCCTGCGCAAAATGAAAAAAGCACCCTTTTACAGACGCTGTGAATAATTCCGATTTGAAAGCAGAAATTGCTGCTCTTTCGAAACTAATAAGAATTTCTGTTGGCGCTAATAGTGGGTTAAGTTCTTGTAACACCCGAAATGCTTGTTGGTAACGCTCTTCAGTTTTTAGTTGCAACAGAATGTAAGTAAACCATTGGAGGGAGCAGTTGTTCATAAAAGTTTTTACAGTTTATACTAGATCAAATATTGATGCACAACTTTTAATTGTGCCATCAGCGTGCGAAGTTGTTTAAGGCTCGAGAATTTTCAACTTGTCTCAATTATAAACACAAGAAGTCGTTCGCTATCAGCTTTTGCGAAGTGCTTAAAAAACCTGCTTTGAAAATTTCGAAGCACTATGTACTTTAAAAAGAGCAGTTTGCTAACCGTGGGCAACTATACAACGGTTTTGACAACTGACGTGGTTACAAAATATATATGGACAAGGGCGATGATGCCCTTGTTAAATTATAGGATTTGAGTAAAGCATTCGATGCTTATAAACAACAATTTACAAGGACGATCTTAAAGAGTTGGCTACTCAGATAAATATAGTAAAAAAATTAGCTGATCCTAGTGTTTCGCAAGGTTCAGTTAATGGACTAATTTTATTTGTCTTTTATAAAGCTGAGCTACGTTAATCACATGGTTACATTTCTTTTCACACTAGCGAGCAGTAGAAGTGTATTTGTACGAACTTTCTTTTTTTTCCTGCCTAACCCGCAAATAAAAGTGTTCATTGAAAGTTGAAAGTGTTGACTTATTTGGTGGCACTTTTGTCATAATCACGGTAGCGCAATAGTTCGTAATAGGGAACGGTTCGTAAAAAGCGACATATCATAACGAGGCTTTGGAAAGTAGAATACTCTTGCTCAGCTGCGCTTACACACGGCACGAGAGGAATATTGCGCATGAATCAGCTTTCTCCGCTCAATCTGCTGTTACAAATTGTCGCTTGTTACGAATTGTCGCCTGTTACGAGTTATCGTCTCATGTATAATCACGATCTTTAGCATTGGAAATTTCTTAGCATCTGTTCTCCCCTTAATGTGGCTAGTGTTTATGAATTGTTAAGCGTCCGTGGCTGAGTGGTTAGTGCGTGAAACTCATAGTTTCTTAGTGGCATGATCGAATCGGAGACGGCCAAATTTTTACTAATTCGAGGCTTATTTCTACTTTTTCTTATTGCTTTTTATAGAGCTGCTTTTTGTCGCGTTCTCGCTAGTGTTTGCGAAGCGAAACTTTGCTTGTGTGTTAAATTCACTTATGACTTCGCTATTTTAACTTTTTTACCGAGAATTAGAGTTCGTTCGACTACTTTCAAAGTTCGTGCGACTACTTACGATCGAGCAATGGACTATCCTTTCAAATTGAAAATTGAGGTAAATTTTAACATCCTAGTTGCTCTGTTGCCCGAAGCCATCAGCCAAGAAAATCTCTCCCCTTAGAGTTGTTTGAAGTTCCATGGGAATTGCGATGTTCTCCACGGTCTTGGACACAACTCTTTCGAGGCCTCTTTTGAGTAGAATCACTCTTGCAACCGACGTATAATTGGGCACGTTTGCTGCTCAGTTCTCAGAAAGGGCGATGGTTGCGTTTTGAGAATTAGATCCGGGATGTTGTTTTATTCTTTAGAATGAAAATAGTAAAATTTTTCATCTTCCAGTTTTTCACGCTGACATGTAGTCATTTGCAATAATCTTCGAATAAGTCGAAGCATATTTAAAAACCAAATTAATGGTTTACCAATTATTGCAATCAAGGTTTTGGATTTGTTTTGTGTTAAACGAACAAAAAGACTCAAATCCTTCCCTCATATTTGTTCTGAATTAAGCATAAAGTTAACAGATATTTAGTGGGGGATCACAAGTCTTAGCTTCGGAGTATTTAGGGGATTATCTTACTAGTTTTTGGGAGTTATTTGCTTGCGATTTGTATTTATGGCTAATTTATACAAGTTGTCTTTTTTGCGAGTTGTCGAGTTGCGGTTGGGTAAGTAGCACAGATTGATCTTGCTATATAAAAAAAGTTATGAATTTCGAATAATCAAAAAGATTATTGAAAACACATATTATCTTCATTTGTTGTCGATGAATTTAGTTGAGACTCTTATTTGGTTCGCGATGATTGCTTTTTTTTGTTTCCAGGAAAAGTCTCAAAATTTGTTCAGGCTGAAACTTACTTTCGCGGTTTGATTTTTGTTTCCTTTTAAGTTCAGTTTGTTTCCTTTGTTAAAGGAAAGTCAAACTCCACTATCGAAAAGAAAAAGTGATAGGGTCACAAAGTACGTGATCGACTTCTTATTTCGAAAATGGAATCCTACTTTTAGATTTCCCAACGAAACAAAATTTTTACCTTTAGCTCGAGTTTTCTCAAACTTGGTAAATTTCGTCGGACAAATGCTAGCCATAATTTGTTCGTGAAAAGCCAAGAGCTTTTCGACCATCTTTTTTTTAAAGTTCTCAAGATGAAGTTTTTAAAAAAAAAAACAAAAAAAAACAAGTTAGTTTTCTTTTCCGGTTTAATTGCGTTCATTGACTCTTCCAACTGACTGTTGGCTATCTTTGATAAAATAAAGTGCAATTGAATTGGGTTTATTTTTTCAAAATGAGTGAATAATTGCTAGCTTGACCTAAAAGCAGCGTCATGCTTGTTTTCCGTAATTCCGAGTATTTATTCCAAAAAGTAAAATTCATACTAAGTTTTTCGGCATGATACATTGTAATTTCTTGTAAACTTTGCTAAAAAGTAAACTCCGATTATAGTTACTCTGCAAATCAAGCTGAAAATGAAACTTTCAAAAACTTCTATTTCAAGCCTTACCACCAGGATTAAAGTTTACCTGTCAATTTTTTCACCTTGTCTTAGTTCCATTAAAAACCTATTAGAAAAGTTCATGGAAAACCAAAAAATAGTAGGTGCAAAAAAGTAGACCAATAAAAAATTTTCTTCGCACGGAATTAAAGTTTCTAAAATTATCGAACAATTAAAAAGAGTATCCGGAAAAGCTCATGAAAAAAATCTGTTATGTTTTGTTTGATGTCTTGAGAGGAACTAGACGAAAGCTTGGAACACGAGTAATTTAGTCTCAAGTGACGAGTTGTCTTCATAAATCGAAGCACTAAATGAAAAACTTTTTAAAATGTATTTAGCAGATTGTTTTGAAAATTTTTTGAACAATTTTTTAATGCCAAAGACCGGTAAAGGAATTGTCCGTGACTCGTTTAGTCGCAATCAGTTTTTTTCCCTTTCAACACATTTTTTTCCTTTTATAACACCTACTCATCTAACACTTAATTTTTTGAATTCCAAAATATAATTGACTGTAATCTATCTATTAAGGAAAGATTGTTTTCTCCATAGCTTATAAACGGTTTTTCTTTGAACGGTTCCAAAAAGTTCTCTAACAGTTTTTTTTTTTGCTTTTTAAAAACGTATTTAGCTTTGCTCCTACTTGTGACGTTTATTTTCTATTTAGCTGGAAAGTGATTATTCGTAGATGTTTAGGAATCGCTGTCAACAATTTTTTTTTCGTCGACAGGATTTGTAACTTCACTTTTGCTTAGCTGATACGTCAAATCGTTTATACAAAGTAAAAGCCAATTATTTTTTCAGAAACAATAAATCCACTTTCTGTCAAACGAAAATATGATAGATGTTATCAAAAAAATTAAATTTCACTAGTATTATAGAATCAATTTTTAAAAACCAATTTCAAAAAATACAATTCTTTTAAAATCATTTTTCCAAAATTCTGAACAAATGGGTCAAAAATTCCTTTATTCCCAAAACCTCAACAATCATTATAAATGATCAAAACAGAATGTATCAGGGCTACGCCCTGAGTCTGCGGACTACTCTTTAACGTCAATGTAGTGTTGAAAAAATTTGATTAATTTTTCAAAAAAACGAAAATTGTTTTGAAGCTTGTCGAAACTTGATTTTTTCGGAACTTTTCTCTATCACGTGTATTAAGTACACAGTTAAATATTTAGCGTTCAGTAATGTATTAGTTCCAATTTCGCAGAACTTGACAGCATATTTGTGCTCTTAGTGGTAGGTGGTGAAATGGTTGTTTTTCTTTTGAGACAAATTTCGAATTTTTATCTTGCAATTTTTAGCTGTTTTTTTTTCAAGCAAAAGTACTTTTTTTCTGCTCAGTTTTGAATACATAATTTACCTGTAATCATTCTTCGTAAATTTTTAGAGGGCAAAATATTGCCACTTCGGTAGAGTTATCGCGCCATAGATTTCTTGCTATCAACGCGTGAGCGGAGATGTAACCCGTTATAGAAATAGCTCTGAAATAAATCTCGGCAAATCATATCAGCTTGTATTTTACATAGCGTGTGGCGAAAATGTTTTGGAAAACAAATCTCAACAAAATTTGCAATTTATATTTTTTTCAAGTTTGTTCAATAAAGCGAACACTTCGATCTATTGTTAACGTTATTTCATGGTTTTGTATATCTGTTTCGTTTTTTTTTTCGCTTGAAGGATTTGTATTTTCAGTGAAAAAATCAAAACTTTTTAGACAGCAAAATTTTGTTCTGAATAATTCCACAGAAATTGTTTTGGCTCTTTTTCCTTTTCCCCCCACCTCAGGCGAGCTTCAGTTTTTTAGTGTAACGAGTGGTTTTACGATGTTGATTATGAAGACTAAATATGTTTGTCATGGCCTAATTAGTCTTTATGTCAATTTTCATAACAATCGGACAATGTGGTCAGAAAACTTACTTGTAAAAATTTGTAGGTGGGGAGAAAAGGGAAAAGAGCCCTTGTTTTTAGACAAATTTTGCTCCAAGTTTGTTTCTTGAGTCAAAAGATCGACATTCCTACTGAAAAAAAAAATTAATTAAGACAGGACAAAACTAAGAATATCTATAAAATAACACGTGCAATTATCAGTCGTAAGATTCATGCTGTAAGATGAAATATAATTAATTTTTACCAGCCATCTTGCTAACACTTTTATTAATTTCGTTTACAAAGCTCAATTTTTTTTTTCAATATGATACCAAGATACTATGCTGAATGTTGCAGTTTTCCAATTCCTCCATTTCATAAATTATAAAACCGAATGATTCTGAATATTTGTCAAATTTCTTTATATCTATTTTGTCAGCAATAATCATGATTTTTCTTTCGGATAAATATAGCGATACAGGCTTCAATGTATCTTGTATGATAAACCTCAGTAAAAGCAAGTCTCTTTTCGAAAAAAAAAGTACTCATCCGCAAATGAACAGTTTGAACGTGATTTCACAATTTATTTCAAAAATCATTATCATATGATATGAAAACTATTGGATTGAGCACCCATGTTTTACAGTAGCCCAGCAATACTTTGTATCGTCAATTCTTTGGCAGTGTTTTTGTTTTGATAAAAAAATTTGCAAGTAGCTTACGAGCTTCAGTAGAAAACCCGTATGAATCTAGTTTGACTAAAAAAATTTTGATGTCAATTCATGTTGGATGCCCTAGCAAGGTAACAAAAATAACTAAAGAATGATAGTTTGCTTGAAGACTCGATACTTCTTTTTCAACCCAAGACGCAACCGCGTCAATCGATGTTTTTTTGCTGGAAGCCAAGTTTAGCTTCCTGAAGTTTAGTTTAGTTTAATTTTTTTCCAGATATGCATTTATTTGTTTGGTTAGAAAGTGTTCATATATTTTAGATTAAAAAATCGTTACCAAGTTTGGCCTGAAATTAAATGCCTCTTTTAGATCTCTGTATATTTAAGTTATTTGCGCTTGCTTGAGAAAATCGGGAAATGAACTTTCCTTAAGGCACTTGTTTATAAAAAATAAGTGTTCAGCAGTGGCAAACTTTGCAGTTTAATTACCCAGGTAGGAAAATCCATTCGATGTATTTTTTTTTATAATTCGTTTTTGTTATAAAACAAAGAGAAAACTGACAAACAGTTATTTCATTTGGAATTTCTTCCAGAGTCAAGGGTCAGAATGTTTTCCTATTTGTGAAAAACCAAAGTGTTGTGATTTTTTATCTATCTTTATCTATCACTTTTTCTTTTAATTTGCTTTTGCAAGATCCTGTTTTTTTTTTTTTTTACAGTATTACAGTCACAAAAAAGTAAAATGATATCCATTTTTTTTTGTAGGCACCTGATACTTCCGTTGATAGCTAATCAAAAAACAATTTGAGTCAATTTTGTTGGGAAACAACGAAAAATTTCAATTCTAGTGAGGACTTAATTTCAACCCAAAATGACTCAAAACACAAACTTCTCTTTTAGCTCTTTTCCAGTTCCTCCCTTTTGATTTTTTCTAAAATTCCTTGAATGAAAGTCTATTTAAAACCACTTTTATAAACTCATGTGATAAACTCAATATGCAAATTGCCGATTAAAAATTTTTTGAAGGCTTCGTTTTGTAATTTTACGAGGGGGAAAGCTGGAAAAGAGCCCCAATTTATTGACAAGTTATGTATTGGTTTAGCTTCATTCTTTTTTGGCCGACACCACTTTTTTTTAGTATCAGTAGAAAACTGACCTCGCGGAAATTGAAAACAGTTTATTGACTACTCAGTTTGGCTCTTTTCCAGCCCCCCTTCAAATTTAACTTTGAAAAGCTTATTTAACGTTGTCATAATGCAATGAAATTTGGCGTGGTGAACAAATCGACAACTGTGAACAGATTTGTTCTTCATACTTTACAGCGTAACATCACGCGTTTAGCCGTAATAACACGTAAATCAAACATAAAACTCGGTATTTTGAAAAGGGGGGAACTGGAAAAGAGCCATCAGTTTTTTTTTGAAAGTTTCGTTTAAATAATCAAGATTCAGTTGCCATTAAGATTGAGTTCTCATGTATTTGCGGTAAAAATTACAAATCTCAACCAATTTGTTTTGAACGCTACGGCAGTTAATCGGACTAATTGAAAGTTTTGTGCTTGTTCCAAGCTTTTTTTCAAAATTTAAACTTTTATCTTTTGAGGGAGGACCTGGGTTTGTTTCGGTACCTCTGGTCAAAAGTCTTCATTCAGTTGAGCTTAGTATACAAACAAAATAATATACAAATTTGTATGCAAATACATTAATATAGAAATGAGTAAAATGAAATACATAATACAAGTAGCACAATCTGCTTATTCCAAACGTGTTTAAATCCCTTTACCACTGTGTGACAATGTTTCATGGGCAGTAGTGTTCGATCAAAGCAGTAGCAAGAATGTAATACCCGTCAAAAAACGGGAAAAAAATTGATTTTTCGGCTCTTTTCCAGTTCCCCCCTTTCAAATTCAACTTTGAAAAGCTTATTTAACCTTGTCATAATGCAATGAAATTTGGCGTGGTGAACAAATCAACAGCTGTGAACAGATTTGTTCCTCATACTTTACAGCGTAACATCACGCATTTAGCCGTAATAACACGTAAAACAAACATAAAACTCGGTATTTTGAAAGGGGGGGAACTGGAAAAGAGCCGATTTTTCTACACAGTCACTCAGTGTAGCTTTTTTTTTCATAATGTGCGTGGTTCTGTTTCGCTTGTTGCAACCCGGCAACAGCTACTTCTGAGGTTGTTTTAAGTTCGATTCACCATTTCTGAGTCCACTTGTGACATTCGACCAGAATGGCTGTCAAAATGCATCAAAAATTTCGATTTGGGCGTGCAATGATTTTCGCTAAGACAAGCAAAACGTACGAGAAATTATAGCAAACGACAAAATTATAGTTGACGACACTTACGAAAGAAAATTCCAAATATTAACAATTGTAGCTGTACAATCGTCACCGAGCAATTCCCGAGAATTCAGAGGAGAAATGGGAGGAGTTTACTACCCTTCCAGAAGGACGACAAGACCACTCCTCGTCCGAATTTGAGAATCCGGAAGGGTCTCAGAAAGAAATTGAAACTGCTTTTTTACCAACTTTTAGCTTCCGGATATGTCCTGAGTTGAATCAAATAACATTAAAGTTGGTTTTCAGATAATGAGAAGCTAGGAGTTGAGGGAAAGAGTTGATCCATTTCCGATGGATATGATGATTTTTATCTACTCAACAAAAACAATAGTAGGATGATAATAAGTAGTAGCCCTGTTTTTAGGAGTGACCTCGTGGTCTGGAGATACTAAGACCCAGCACTGAGCTCACTATTTCTCATGTAACTAAAATAATTAACGCGATCTGGCGCATAGCCCAAAATAGTAATGACTTTGTGGGCCCGATGTTAAGGAAACACACATAGAACTGGCTTTGGTAGAAAAAGTTAAAAGCATGTGAAGCTGTGTTTAGACGCTAGCCAGTCGTTTCAGAACCTAGCTTCATTTTCCTTCGGTATGTACTTCCGGGCGAATGTTACAACTATCATTTGGGTGAACTCTATCATCGAATATACCATTGGCATTTAAATGGTAGGTAGTTCAAACTAGTAAATGTAGTATGACTATGACGACCATTCCATTCGGGAGCAATTTTGTCCAAATGAGAATTGAAAATTTCAGTGCTAATTTGTTCTGACTACAATAAAACACTTAACTCGAGAAATTTTACATAGAGCACTTCTATTCAATTTATATTGTTGAATAAAAACCGTTGTAAAATCCAACTGCTGCATAGCTGCCTCAGCGCCTTTTATATGATACGTTTATCGAAGTTAATTTTGCGGACGAAGAAGAGTGAACTATTAAATCAACTGAAATATCCGTTTACTTCTTCGCAAATTTTGGAATATATTTAGCATAGATTTGCATCCTTGTTCTCTTCTCTCACAGTTTTTTTAGTGTTGACTTTTTGTAATACAGTCTGCAACCTCAAGAGGTCCTTGTTTTCATTTATTAGTTTTTAAATCTTTTTTCATAGATTGGCTTTTTTGCTCATTGATTCCAAATTTTGAATGCTCACTCTTTCAGTTTTGTTTTTTCTTTCAATGCTGGCTCATTGACTGCTTTCCAATTTTTGTCTTCTGCTATTTAGATTTTAAGGCTCTTTACCAGTTTCCCACCACCCTCATAAAATTTCAAAATAAAGCTGTTTAGAAGTTGTTCACACGGCATTTTGCATGTGAGAAATGTTGTGAACGTTTGTTCACCTGTTCACGCTGACACGTTTTAATGCAATTTAAAACACGAATAGTCATTTTAAACAAGTTTTCATCTATTAAATTTCCGAAAAAAATCAAAGGGGGGAACTGGAAAAGAGCAGATTTTAGTTTTTCAAAAACTAGTGTTTGCTTGAAAAAATTTCCCTAAGATTTAAATAGCAAAGTCTCGAACATACCAAATAGCATGCCTCTTGAACGCTTTGATTTGAACGCTTTCTAAGACGGATTAATTTTCCTCCGGTGGCAGGACAATCTTTCTTGTTGCAATGTACCCAATGCCATTTTTCTTCTATGCCACTGTACACTACCCCATATAGCAATTTACCGTACGTCTAATTTACCCTATAGAATGACTTACACCAAAAGGCCACCAAATAACGAGGCGCGCTGAGCACGTACACCAGTGACCTTGAACCGAAATTGTGTACGTCCTCGCCAATTGAACTTATAGAACATAATAGGTTGGAATATAGGGTAGATTAATATAGCGTAAATTGTCATAAAACTGGCTCACGCGTAATAATACGAATATGCTCACGCGTTAAAAATACGGAATATATCGAGCTTTACTTATCCAAAATCGGCCAAATTGGAAATGTTCAAACTCTTGAACGTCAATTTACTGAACTGAAGACAGTTTTCGGATGATTAAAAAAATCAATCAAAAATGCTTACTTAAAAATACACTTGTAAACCTAAAGACAAACAAGACTGCTCGTATCAGGGCGAAGCCCTGAATGTTCCGACTGCTTTTGAAGGTTTATGGAGCAGCATTAATAACATAAAAACATTATATGAAATAAAATAAAATGAAAAAAAATTTTCCTAAATTTTTTATGAAAATCATCCCCCCACACGCCATATAAAGTACAAATAGATAGTTTTCGTTCCTTGTAACACATCAATTATGGCAAATAAGCTTCGTTCAACCAATTTGGAACGATTTATAAGACGAATTAAATCTCCGCTTACGCGTTAATAGCGCGAATTACATCGCGCGTTAAAATTGTCCCAAATTGGTCAAAATGGCAATCTTTAAATCCTCATAACTTTACGAAAAATGATCACAGGTGAAATATCTTTTCAAATCTAAGCTCAGCACAACAAAACCTTTTGAATGATTCCGTCAAAAATGGTTAGTTAAAAAGTGAAATTTGTCTGAAGAAAAAAAAACCCATCCCGAGCACAAATATTCCGTTACTTTCGTATCGAAAGTCGAAACAATAAACGTAATTAACGTAAGTTAAAAATAAGAATGTTGCTGAATGGGAAATTTCGCCATCAGAAAAGTTTTGTGGAATCAACACGATGCCGTGGATTCCATTGCAATCATTCGGACGATTCCGCGGTGTTTATTACTAAATAGTGTGGAAGTAATGGAACAAGGATAATCGGAAAACAATTTTTTTCAGGGCTTAAATCAGTAGCGGATTTAGGTCGCACGGGGGGCGGGGGGGTTGGCGCTCCGACTATTTTTTGGCGGACTGACCTTAATTTTTCTGAAGGCGCCAATGGCGACAATAAATTTTTGAGGGGGACCTTTTTGAGGGTCTAAGTTATCCTAAGTTCCTAAAACGCCTTTTGGTCTGCTTTTTAAAATTCTGTTGCGCAAGAAGGTCCTTATAAGGATTCGGCAGAGCTCAGAAAACAAGACACTTAGTTCACTTGGATCAATTCCCATTATCTACCTAAATCACTAACACAAGTAAAATCGAAAACGTGCCAGAGCTCACTTAAACTGAAAGCTTGTTTTTAAGTTATATACGCATTGACTTATTTATACGCATGTTAGTCGATGCGGTTTCCTCCGTGGGGCAAGGATCGCATCTTATTCTCAAAATCATCTTAACCCAGTAACTCATCAGATAGAAAGTTATGAATAATAATTAAATTCACTTGGTTAAAAAGCATAATTTCATCTTCACCTTTTAGCAACTGGGGTCAATCAGCTTTTTAGTTCCAACCTCAGGACTGGCACAGACACAGTTGAAAAAACGGTCGGGGAGGAGATTACTTTTCAGACAAGTCCACTCTATAGTAGTTCGACAGATTGTCCCGTTGGCACATCCAGTAGAACAAGTGCTTTTGCAACCATCAAGGTAGCAAGGAGGAAGAGCTGCGCTTGAAAGGTGTTCACAAAGCACTACCAGAGCAAATGCACAAAGCACAACTTTGAAAGATGTCATGACGTTAATAAATTTTTTTGAAAGTCAAACAATTTTGAAACAAAAAAATGAGTTTTGAATTTTTATTTTTGATCAATATTGATTTAAATCTTTTAATTTTAATTGCAATTTTTATACATCAAATATACCGCGTTTTGGAACAATTTTAATAGAAAACAAAACATGCCTCGCGCAAAATCGCGCCATATTTTTGTTTGCCTGTGATTTAAGGTCAATAATTTGCTTAATTAGTTTGAATTAGTTTGAATTGATGCTGCTGCAAAGTGGAGGTGGCAATGGAAGGCAAAAAGAGTCTACTCCCCCACATTAAACATTCAACATCATTCTTACGTTGTAGCGAGTGGCTCTTTTTCCTTTCCCCCCACCTGCAAAATTTTTATGATGTGAAATTTTGTTCACATCATCCGAATGTTGCGAAAATTGGCATGCGAACTAATTAGGCCATGACAAACATATCTGGTCTCCATGTTTAACCTTGTGAAGCTCCGCGTTACACCATAAAAATGATGCTGATGTGAGGTAGTGGTGGGGGGGGGGGAGCCTAACGAGCGAGTTGTTTACCAGTACCAGGGTCTATGGAAACAAAACCTGGGCACCGAGTATGGTGACAAAAAAATTCTTTACACAAAGAAGTAAAAGTCAGTATGTAGAAATTTTGACTTGTCTGGGTCATTTTTTTATCAAATCATAATGGTGATTTGATAATTTGGCTCTTTTTCAGTTCCCCTTTGATTTTTTTCTGAAATTCACTTCAAAAAAATTTATTGAAAATGAATTTTCATGAAATAAACTGCATCAAAACCGTGTCAGCGTGAACAGGTGAACAAATTTTTACATGAAAAATGCCGTGTGAATAATTTTTGAACAGCTTTGTTTTGTTATTTTACGAGGTGCGTGGGAAACTGGAAAAGAGCCGAAATTTTGCATGGTGAACAAAATAACTGTTATGAACAAATTTGTTCTTCATATTTTACATCATCGAAGCTTCCCGAATTCGGCCATAATAACACGCAAGACAGCTGAGAAATTGTAACTTTTGAAGTGCATGGAGGGGGCGTAGAAAAAAGCCACAATTCCCAACCCCCTGTAAGCAAAAAAAAAACAAATTAAAATTGCTCATATATGAAATAAGATTATAAGATTGTAAGATTGTGTTCACTTGTTCACGCTCACAAGTATTTTACAGTTAAAAAATCGGCTCCCCCATATTTCAAAAGTTCTTTTTCCATAGTTGTTTTATATTTTTACGGCTAAAAGCGCGATGGGCTCTTTTCCAGTCCCCCCTTTTCAAATTCAATTTTGAAAAGCTTATTTAACGTGAACAGATTTGTTCTTCATACTTTACAGCGCAACATTACGCATTTAGCCGTAATAACACGTAAAACAAACATAAAATCGATATTTTGAAAGGGAGGAAACTGGAAAAGAGCCGCGCGATGTTACGTAGTAAGGTATCAAAAACAATTTTTTTACACAATAATTAGTTTTTTCACTGTGATAAAACTCATTGCATTAAGATTATGACAAGATGGTTTCTCAAAACTGATTTTCAAATAAGAGAGAGAAAATGGAAAAAGCCAGAACATCAAAAATCATTATGAAAAAGCTGTTATAAGTTGTGCTTGGCTTTTCTTACTCCACATCCCCCACCTCTACTGAGCATCAAGTTTATTTTGCACAAGATGGTTCTACAAAGATACAGTTGATTTGAAAATGGGAGCGCTAAATATGTTTGCTATGATCTCATTAGTCCGGATGTTAATTTTCATATCAATCAGACAACTTGAACAATCTGAGTTAGGACCGAGGTGGTTAACTCATAGAGTAATTTCGGATAGGGTACACCGTCTGCTCGTCACGCTATCTTATTTTCGGCCGGATAGATTCGTGCAACTTCTTAGTCTAATACCGATCCTAATCTTACTCTTATACTATTCTAGTCTCAGGTTGTTTAACTAGTCTCTGCTAGGCTCAATAGATCTAGGGTATACTGGTCTATTGCGGCTGCTGAAGTTCTCTTGGAGAGGCAACTAATTTCTAAGTTAAATTCAAATCTCTCTGGTGCTGAAATTACAAGTAATTTCAGCACTTACAAATAAGTGGGTTGTTAGTTAGATGGATCATGATTGGTTAATATTAAATACTTTACAGTGGTAAAATATCTAATTTATCCAATCATAAAATGTAGTTTAGATCAGGTTCCACCCATCCGGGTTTTACAGAGTTTTTTAGAATAGTCTTTCTGCAATTCAAAGGATGGATGATGGACGTTGGTATTTGGCGAACATCATATTTCTTCTGGGTTTTCTTGTTAGAGAAGTTCCAGGTTCAATCGTTGTGTCTTCTTATGACAACGACTGGGTTTTCGCAACAAACTCAAATCTGATTTCAGAATGGTTGGCTATGACAGGTTTTTCTGTTCCATGTAGAGAACTTCTTTTGTGTTCAACCTAGTCTGGGAATGGCGTGGAGATTGTGCGTGGAGGGGATGCCTGGTTACTCGGATCTGTACGTATACTTGAACATCGAGGTGGTCATTGGTCTAGTTCAATGAAGTCCTTTTCTGCGAAAACAAGTCGTACTCTAAATCCTTTGAGTTGTGATTGTGGGCGGCATATTGATTGTGGTTGGCCATTCTTTTTCGAGTGTAGTGGGGTCATTTTGTCTTTGGATGTTCGTCTTTGGTGTTGTATGCTGATCTATATACTGCAAGGTGTAATTTACATTTTATAAAATTTTTATTAGTTTGGTGTTTTAATTATGATTTTGGTTAGTTGTTTTCACAAAAGCTTTTTGTTTTAGTTCGGTTATTTTGAAGAGTTACTCACCTCTTATTAAAAATAGAAGTGTGGTCACAAAGCGTGGATGTAGAGCGGTGGGTTAGGCCGGCTATAGAGCATGCTCAGGACGTCCTCTCTGGTGGGTTAGGCCAGGAGTGGGAGTATGATTTCGTACAGTTTCTGTGAGAGTTCCTGTTATGTGATAACTTTTTATGTTGGGTTTATTGTGGTTTTTCTTATGTTTCGTTGGTTGTGTCCTTTTTTCAAAAATCAAATTGATTTTGGTATGGGTTTGTCTTTCGACTTTTTTGTGTTTTATTATTTCTTTCTTAGACTTTATAATAGTCTTCAAAAGAATTAATTATCCAGTTTTAAACTGGGCTAATCCGGTTTGGGTACCGTTGGTTTCCTTTTCTTAGTCATGCTGTTATTCTATGTGTTGTGGTGTTTAGTAAGCTGCGTTGGTTAGTTTTGTTTAGTATATAATTCCTTTCCAACCGGGTTAAAGGAAAGTTTGAAACTTGTTATCGTGTGTTAGAGTTGTTGAGTGTGAAAGCTTGAAACTGAAATTCATTATTTAAACAATTCTTCGTGGGCGAGCTGTGCGAGTATGGATAGAATTCTTGTGCGAGTGAATGGAAATATCAAAACGTTAGTACTGCATTTTCGTCTTATCAATTTACTACATAGAATTTCAATTTTACTGCTAGTTTTGGGGAAAAATTAAGTTACAAATTTTCATCATTATTAGAATTACTGCTTTTAGGGAAATAATTTATAAATTAATTTACTACATTTGTATGAACTTTATTTAATTTAGCTGGTGCAAAAGATTATTAGATTTTTGAACAATTTGAAGAAGTTTTCTAATTTTTCTTTTTCTTTTGTGTATTTTGCAGATGATCGTGAGATGAAGACTAAAAATCAAAATGAGACATGGATAAAGAATGGTTAGTTTTTTAATTTGAATTTATTAGTTAAGAATATGTATAAAATATACTTACCTGTTAGTCGTCGGGGAAAAAACCGTGGGGGAAGATGTCGTGTTTTATGTCGGAGTTAGTTAGTAATTTTGCTAGTATGCGAATGATGTTTTTAGTTTGAAGCAGTGGCCAAAGCAATTGAAGTGCTTTAATGGTTTTTAGTTCTTCAGTGCCAACTGCAAAATCATAAGGTGTGTTTTGGATGAGATTATATAATTTGTGATTGTATTTAGTGTTGTGGATAAATTCTAATATTGGGATTTCTATAGGTTGAACAAATTCATGTGGGATAAGGAAGGGTCTGTATTCTTCTGCGTTGAAGGTCTTTGTGATGGGACAAAAAATATACATTTGGGTTATGGGATCATAATTGCGAAGAATACCGTGAAGGTTAGTATCTTTGATGCAATATGTGAAGTTAAGAAAAAATGGTGAAGTGTATTTAGAGTTAATAAATTGAAAACGGTGGTGTGGTTGTCTTGATGGAGTGTGTAGATCAAAGTGATTTTGTATGAAGCGATAATATGTATATGTGTGGGTTTGTTTAGTGCGTAACATAATATCGTGTGAGCAGTGCAAATCTCGTTCGTGTGGTGCAAGGAAATGAAAGGTTAGTGAAAATAATTGAAATTTTTCTTTAAAACTTTCGTAAGATTGTGTGTCGGTTAGTGCTTCAGAAATGATGTGATCGAATTTGCGATCAAATATATTGAGTGTAAATACATATGGTGTTTTGATGAAAAATTTTTCTGTGATTTGTGGGTTAGCGAAACGGTCATCATCTAAAAATTGGTCTTGGTTAGCTCGGATGATGTTGTGATCGTAATATTCTAGCGTGTATTCGTTAGCTCGGGGTGCAATGTATGTTTTTAGTGACTTTTTATATCCTATATAAGTAAATTGTCTATGTGTTAGTGGTGTGGTGAGTCGATATAGCATATCTTTATTTCTTTCTATATCTATGTGAGTATTAGATAAAGGTAGGCAAAGGGGGTTAGTAAAATGATAATATGATGTCCAATGAAGTGTAGGCATTAAAACTTGTTCATCTACAAAATTACGTGTGTCGTTAGTGTTGTTAGGAGTGTTCAAAGTATATTGTGGAAATGAAGGTAGGGTGATTGCTAAAAAATCTTTCGTGTTAGTGTGATTTGGATGATTAATATATTCACGGGCTGTTCCTGGTTTTGTTGGAAATGGATGATTCGGGAATTTTCTTTTGAAAGTGCGATAAGCTCTATTAGTGCTATTTGATGATTCGGTGAATGTGGATGATGGTGCTAATGATGCGGTATAAGCTGAAGAGGGTGTAGGGGTAGGTGGGTTTGATGATTCTATTGTGGATGAAATCTGGTTTATAGTGGGGTTTTCAAAGTGGAAGGGTTGTTGTTGTAGGGTGATAAAATTATCTAGTTCCTGGGAGATTTGGGGAGTATCTGGAGAATTGGATGATCGGTCTGAATGAAATGAAGAGTAGGTTGGGGTGACTTGTGAAGCATAAGAGGGTGTAGAAATGGATGGGAGTGGGTTATTTGGTGGGATTGGTTGAAAAGGGGGTTTTGAAAAAACTGAGGAGTTGGTTTGAAAATTATTGGATGGAGATGGTTCAGAGTCTGCAAATTCATCAGGGGTTTCAATATTTGGGTTATTGAGTTGTGAAATGGAGTATAAAACTGAGATATGTGAGTTAGTGTCTGAATTCATGCCTGATGTTACATTATTGGTTTGGAAATCGGGTGGCGGGAAAGCAAAAAGTGGAATTATTGTAATTGGAGTGTTGAGGTTGGTGGGTGGGAATTTGAGCGGTGTAGGGATCCAAGTTGTCGGCTCATCGTGGGCTAAAAAAATTATTATTTTGAGACTGAAAAGCGGTGGTATGGGGTTGTTCTATAATTTGTTCATATGTATTTTCATCTAGTGAATGATGTGTCATTATATGTTGAATGGGACTTTGTGATATGGTTGGTCTAAAATTTGGATTATGTGTTATTGCTAAATTTCGAAAATTTCGTGGGACTAGTGATAGTGGATGGTTATGGGTTAAGTGGTAGGGGTGGTAACTTTGGTGCTGTAGGCGTTATGTCTACATTGTTATGTTCTTCGTCGTATGTGTTCTGTCTTGTTGCTATTTTTGTGTTGTATTCTTTTATTTGTGCGTCTAAAAGAATTTTGTTTATTGATGATGAAAAAATTCCAAAAAATCCTGCAAATAGTATGCGTGCTACACTTGCTTGTCTATTTACTTGTGTGTGCATAGCGCATGTATTAAAAATTCCTTTTAAAAGCGAAAAAAGAAATCCTATAAAGTTAAACATTGCGTATAAAATAGTCAATTTTTCTAAGATGTAGTAGGGCCATCCTAGAAAATCGAGAATTTCATTTTTTAGTGTAACAAAGCTAAAAATATTTATAGGTGAAATATCTTGTGGTCTGTATTTTTCACCGTTTAGATATATATAGTCTTTAATGTCTTTAAAATATCCGCTATAATCTTGTGTATAAATATCTGCAAACCCTGCGGTTTCGGCAAGTTTGCGTAAGTTTTGGTCAATTGATTGTCTTTGTATAGTGTCCATTTGTGTTAATAATTCTTGGAATTGTTGTGTTCTAATGTGATGTTGGATATCGGATTTTGAATATATTCCAATTGATTGTAGGTCAATATTTGGGTTTCGAGCAATAGCTCTTATGCTTTCAGGTGAAAATGTTTTGAGTGATTGCATTAATGTGGGATATGGGGTAAGAAGGTAATATTTATCTTCATCAGGGTTCAGTTGAACTACATTGTGGCTATTTTCTGATCCACATGGGACTGCGGTATCCCAAAAATTGGTTCGTCTTGAAAGTGTGTCAACGAAATGTACTTTATTCTTATAAAAGATAGGGATTCTTTTATAGCATCGTTTATCTTCAAAAACATATAGTGGTGATACTTTTTTGGTACATGTATAAAACCATAAAATGTTTCCTTCGTAGTCTAAAAAATTTGATCTATTTCCTGATAGTAAATATCCTGCGTAGGGTATTTTTAATACTGCTAGTGCAAGTGATTGTAGGATTTGTGTCCTTTCTAATTCGCATAGTTGGTGAAGTGTTTCTAATTCAGAGAGTGACATTTCTTGAAAAATTCGGCTAATTGTGTAGTCTAATTTCATATCTAGGTGAATATCATAGTGGATATTACCCAAATATGTACTATTCATTAGTGATAGTTCTTGTAAACGTGTGCTTCTAGTGTCATGGGGCTTTAGATGTCCACCAGGTTGACTTTTACTTTTTTGAAAATCAATTGGTATATATGATGTTCCTTCGTTTATAGGGTGACCTGTGGCGTATGGGTCGATTTTTACTTTTCCAGTGGTCATGTCGAATCCTTTTTCGTATTCAACTAATATCTCGGAGTATTGTGTTTTGTGAAGTGGATTTCTGTATTTACATGCAAGTTCTGTTTCTTGATATATTTGAAAACGTGTCAATTTATTTTCTATATTGTGTATGTTTCTAAAATTAGAACTTTGTTTTCGTGATGGATGGACTTGTTCATATGGAATTGATTGTATAAAATATTTTTCGTGAAATTTTATCATACGAGCGTGTATTTTTGCTACTTGAAATGTTGTACATGTGTCTTCGGGGAACCAAACAATTGTTGCTTGTGTTCGTGTTGTAGGGTCACAATAGCCTTGATCGTTTTTACAAGGTAATCTAATTCCTTGATAGATCATTGTGTTGTCAGATAAATTGCGTGTGAGTTGTATTTTTTCGAGTTGTATTTTCCAATCGAAAAACATGATTTCTTGATATCCTTTATTTTTTGTGTCTGCTTTGCAGTTTGATGGGTCATTTATACCAATGTGTGGTATCCAGTGTTTATCGTGTATATCATAAGTTAATCTGCCGTGTGCGCCGTTGTATGGGTATTTTTCATCTAGTTTTATATGTCCTTGATATCTTTCATGTTCTGCTTGATGTACAGAATCTGCAAAAACTTGGAAATATACTAATTTTCTATCTGTGTTTTTATTTCTTGTGATATTTAGTCTTAGTAACTCGTTTTTACAATCTTCGGGATTGAGATGTAAAAGTCGTTCGATATTACTCTGGTAGAATGATTCGTGGTCAAGTCGGTTTTTATTTCCATTTGAGACTTGTGAACAATGTACTTTCTTTTCAGAAAATGTTGCTGTGAATTTATATCCTATAACTGTTGTTGCTCGGGCTTTTGAATAAAGTGTCGCTATTACATTTGTAGTTTCTATAGCTTGTGGTTCTGTTTCGCATTGTGATACTTGATTTATTGCATATTTGTGTAGTGTTTTTTGTTCGTTTTCTTCACAATCGTAATGTGTTACTAATAAATCTTGGGGTCCTGTGCGGGGGGAAGGGTTTATGTTTTCATTGGAGGTTACTAGAAAAAGGAGTTGGAGAAAAAATAAAATTTTTAGAATATACATGTGTATGACAATCCTGAGTATGGGTTATAAAATGTGATGTAACCAATTGTCTTTTTGGTATATCTGTCGTATTTGTATATCACTTCAGTTGTTATAAACGGTGGTGGTAGGGATTGAGCTGTTATATTTGGTGGGTTTAATGGATAGGGATGTTGAGTAATGTTGTTTAATTTAACCGTGATTTCAAATTTTAATTGTAGACTATTTTGTTGGAGTAGTTGGATGTTATGATCACGAATGTCTTCGTGAATGTCTTGTCTATATTGTAGTCTATTTAGTGCCCAGTTGTGGAGTCGGTTACTTTCTGGGTGTTGTCCAAATAATGGTGGAGGTGCTGTGAATGTATTCCAGTCAAATCTTAAAGGAATATTTGTTGATGATTGTTCTCGGTATCTAGCGTCGAGGTTATTTGTGAAATTGAAGTTAAAAGGCGTTGGTGAAATCTGACTGATTGATGGTGTTGATGGTAGTGATAATGTTTCTGGTAGTGATGAGGATGTTGTTGTATCCGTAGAAATATCTATTGGATCATTGATTAAATTGGGTTCACCTTGTGTGAATGAATGTGTTGTCCAATATGGTAGTCGTGATGTTTGGTTTGCAGGGTTAAAGGGATTTTCACGTATTTGTTCAGATGTTGGTGTTGAACCTAAGTAATCTGAGGGTAGGCTTGAGGTGCTACGTTGTGAAAGAAGCGTAGGGGTTTCTGGTAATATACCGATGGGGTTTTCTGGAGTACTTTGTGATGGGGATTGGGGTATATCAAAATGAACTCGGGGAGTTTGAAAATTTCTGTTTCGTCGAGGATGTATAATTTGTCTATTTATTTCGACTGTATTTTGGTTTTGACTAGGATTTCGTATTCTACTTAATTCTTGTGGTAGTGTTGGGTATAAGTTATATGTTGGTTCGCTTAGAGGTGCTTGTCGTTGAACTGGTTCTAGTGGTTCGGATAAGCGAGCGTGTCGTTCTTCAAAGGTATATGGGTTATCTTGAAAAGAAATTCGTGTGGATGTTTGGAGGTTTTGGGTAGTTGAAGATGGTGTTGGGTTATCTTGGGATGATGTCGGTGAAGACTGACTGAGTGATTGTTGGTTAGCAATTTTTGATGGTTTTTTATTTATTCTTTTAGTGGAAAAATTTATGTTTATTATAGTATTTTTCTAGAAAAAGAATTAGGAGGATTGTTGCTAGGGCGAATGTGATGATTGCTTTCTTTATACATTTGCATATTGTCAAGATGAGGGATGATAGAATTGTTATAAAAATTACAAATAGTAAAAAAATATCTGTTCTACTAAAAATGGTTCGTATCATTTAGATAAGTTTTGTGAATCGTACCTGTGGATATAGTCAATAGCTTTTGAAAGCTGGAGGTATAGTTCAAATATGGAATAGAAAATTTAAAAAATATTGCAAAAAATGATTAAGATTATTACAAAAGATTCAAAGGTATTAAAAAGAAAAATGATTAAAAGTTTAAATATCGTTAAAAAGTTTATGAGAATGTTAAGAATTATGTTGACTGGTCGAGAGAAGAGCATTTAAGAAATGGCTTCTCGATCGAATATTTTTTGGTGTTTGGGGCAATTTTCAAGTGTGGTCGGATTATTTATTGGTTTTTTGACAAGTGGGTTGAGTTTTGTGAAAAATTGTTGGGGGCAAATTTTATGGTGATCGGGAGGTCTTCTTTTTCTTTATTTTTATTTGTCAAATAAAAATTTTTGAGATTTTTATACTTTAGGCTAATTAAAATGGTCGTTCTTTTACTTTAGGCTAATTTAACATATTTGTTTGGGGGGTATTTGAGGTCTGAGTTGGGGAAATATTGTTGATTTTTGGGTTATTAGATAAGGGAGGGTTATGATATTATGGTGGTATTTATTTTAGTTGTCAAGTTGGAGTGGTTTGCTTATTTTTGACCTGGAGGTCGCAAAGTTATAGTTATAGATATGCCTGGAGTTTTATATCGTTCGTCTAGTTGATCTGTGTTAGAGTTAGAGAAAGTGACGGATTGGATGAATCCTATTGGCTAATTATGAACTAGAATCGCTGCGTGTTTGTCAGCATGTTATTTTGAAAAATGAAAGTTCAAAATATTTCAGAGGTGCAAAAATTATTAAATATAAAATTAAAGCTGTTTTTGAAATTCGACTTTCTTTAATATTTTAGATTGTGGAATGAATGTTTTATAGTTTTTACGTGGTTGATTTCTAAGTCGTGATGTTTTGATTTGTCGATTTGTTCTTGGGGTATTTTTTTTCTGTCAATTTTCTATTTTTTCTTTCTTTTTGAGGTATATTTTGATCTAGCTTTTTTGTATTGTTTTTCGTTATAGTTGGTTTTTTATTTTGGTTCTCGAGATGAATGTCATGTTGTTCCTTTGTTTTATTCTCCGTATGTGGGTTATTTTGAATAACTTTTAAACCTGTGAAAGAATATAATTGAGTTAGTTCGCGTAGTGCGTATTCTTTTGGATAATAAGGTAATAGGTTGTTTCGATGTTGAACAATTTCTTTTTTGTCTGAGTCGGTGATTTTATATGTGACATCAGTGGGTTTGGCAATTATTTGGTATGGTCCTTTACGAAGGGGTTGTAATTTTTTAGAGATTCCTTTTTGAGTGTTAAAATTGGGTATTAAAACAAATGTTCCAATTTTTAAATCGGAGGCTGGTGTAAAGCGTGAATTTATTTGTTCATTAATGTTTTGCCTTTGTAACAACTTTTTTGTTACTTTTTGGTAAATTTCATTGTGTTTTTTATCTCTGATTAAAATCCATTCGGTGTGTGTACTGGAGGCTAATTTAAGAATTTGTGGGTGATGAAAATGATCTTCATTGTAGGTATGTAAAGGTAAGTTATAACAAATTGAGTCTTTATTCGGTTGACAATAACTTTGTGCATTTTTATGAGAGTTTGCTGTAAACATAATTGGTTTGCGTGGCTTTTGATTAAAAACCATTTCATATGGTGACATTCCTAGAGTTGTCGTGATTTGTGAATTATATGCTAAGGGAAATAGTTTTACATCTGCTGACCATTCGGTGTATCTTGTATCATTTCCATTGATGATACATCTAAGATATTCTTGTAGTGAACGGTTCATACCTTCGACTAAGCCGTTTGTCCAAGGTGCGTGAGATGTACGTGGATTGTGTTTGATGTTATATAAATGACATAGTGTGATGATTTCATTATTTATGAATTCTGTACCGTTGTCTGTAACTAAAATTTCTGGTAGTCCGAATTTGGCTATCCACTGTTCATAGAGTGTTGTGTAAGCGTAATAAGCGTTACAATATGGTACTGGGTTAAGTGCTACATAATGTGTAAACGCGTCAACAATTACCATAATGTAGGAGTTTCCTTCGGATGAGGGTGAAATTGGTCCTTTTGTATCAAATGAAATACGGTGGTTAAAGTACAAACTTTGTCCTTTAAAATCTTGTTTTTGTGCTATTTGTTTTTGATTTGGGTAAGGTTTATTTAGCTGACATACTATACAATCATTGCATAGTACTTTTATCCAAATTGGTGCATTTGGAAAATAAAAGTTTTGTTAATTTGGAAAATAAAATAAAATTTGAATATGTTTTCTCTGATCCAGAGTGTCCTTTTAATGTTTTGTGTATGTGAAATATTAAAAGCTATAAGAATCATACTTAGGGGGAGACAGGGAACTGTAGATTCATTTAATTGGTATTCTAGAAGGTCTGTGTTTTCGTTAATTGTTGTATTATTGAATTTTCGAAAATATCGGATGAGTGTTTTATTTCCTAAAATAGTTGTATCTGCCTTGACGGGTTTAGTTTTATATTTGTGCCATGATTTTAGTTGTCTAATTACTGGGTCAAGATTTTGATATTGTTTCAAAGTATTAATTGTGACTTTATTCGTTGGGGGGAGAAAAATGTTTTCAATTTCTAATTTAGATAAAGGAATTGTATCAAGTGGGTCATGGAGGTCAAAAACTTGATTTATTGTGTATTTTGAATCGTTTGTTTGTGGTCCTGATAAATTTATTTTATCAGTTAGATTTTCTTTTTCAATTAATGGAAAAAGGTCTTTTTTATGTGGGTGTTGTTTTACTCTTTTTTGTTGGGTGTTATTTTTTATCCATTGTGAGTATGGAATTGGTTTGAAAGTTGATGTTCCAAGTAGATCAACTTCGTAGTGGTTATTTTGGCAATCTAAATAAAGTGGGAAGTGTTGTAGATTGTTTATCTGTGATTGTTCAACGTCATTTTTTACTGCATATTTGCATTCTAGTCGGGGTGATGTTTCGTTTTCTGCAAGGTAGAATTTTATATTTTTGGGTATTTCTACTGTAGTTTTACGTGTAAGTAATTCAGGTGGTGTATTTCGACTTAAAGTGTCTGGTAATGCAAGAGTCTTTCCTGCTGTCCAAACTATATGTAAGTTTGGGAATTTCATTAGAATTAATTGAAATCTATAAGCTCGGTGATTTGGGTTGGATTTTTGTGTAAAGAGAAAAATGATTGGTTTGTGATCTGTAAATAGAACTGTTGGATGTTTTGATCCAAGTATCAGAAATTCATATTCTGTTAGTGTATATATTATGGCTGTACATTCTCTCATTAGAGTCGAGAGTCGTAGCTCTGCTTGAGCGAATAGTCGAGAATTTGCTGATATAAGGTTCATTTTGTTTCTACCATTGTGTGATTGTAATAATGCTGCGCCGATGCCAAAATTCGAAGCATCGCACATTGCATAGAATGGTTGATTTGGATCTGGAATTGTATTCGAAATTTGTTCAGTTAAGAGTTTTTTAATTTCTTCAAATTGTGCTTGATGTTCTGTGTTCCATTCAAAATAATTTTGTTGTCTATGTATATTATAGAATGGTCTTAGGTATAATTGCATTTTATAGACATATTTGCTTAAAAAATTTAACATTCCAAGGAATTCTTGGATTTTCTTTTTGTTTGTTGGTGGTTGGAGCTTTTGAATAGCATCAATGCATGATTTTAATGGAGTGATTGTTTTTCTTTCGATATTGTGTCCTAAGAATTTAACTCGTGTTAAAAAGAAGTGTGATTTATCGGGGGCGGCCTTCAGATTTTCGTTCTGAAGTATTTTGTGATAGTGTTCTAAAACTTTGAACATTTCTTCTTTTGTCTGTGATTGCATAAAAACATCGTCTAAATAGGTGATTGCGTTTTTCTTGAGTATTAGCGGTCTAAAAATTTTGCTCATAAAAGCTGAAAATGCTGCTGGTCCTATGGATATTCCATAGAATAGGCGGTTGAATTCATATTGCTGATTTCCAATAACAAAATTTTGTTAAGCGTCGCGATTGTTCATCTAGTGGCATTTGATTATATGCACTATTCATATCTGCGGTTGTAAAATATTTTCCGTTTATTTTTGTTAAAATAACTTGTATTGGTTCAATAGGCCAATTGCATTTTGATTCGTCTATTAGTGAATTAAGATATCTAGCGTCTAGAACTATTTTTAATGATTCTCCTTTTGCTAGGATGATAACAGGGTTGATAAATGTGTTACCTTTTGGTTGTTCTTCTTTGTTTACCGGTGAGATAATTTTGTATTGTTCTAAAATATCGAGTAATCTGTTTACTTTATCGTGTAAGTGAATTGGTACTTTACTTGCTCTTTGTTTTTTGAAAACTGCGTCAGGTTTTAATGGGAGATGTAGTGATGAGCTGATTTTGCCAACATCAAATTTGGATGTTGCATAGACTGATGAATTTTTTATTAGCTGTTTGGCTAACTTATCAAATTCGTCTTGTGTTATTTGTGAATGTTGGAAGTTAAACATTGTTAAAAATTTCCGTTGATTCTCTGTATAGTTGTTTATGTTGAATCCTTTGAGTTGTGATTGTGGGCGGCATATTGATTGTGGTTGGCCATTCTTTTTCGAGTGTAGTGGGGTCATTTTGTCTTTGGATGTTCGTCTTTGGTGTTGTATGCTGATCTATATACTGCAAGGTGTAATTTACATTTTATAAAATTTTTATTAGTTTGGTGTTTTAATTATGATTTTGGTTAGTTGTTTTCACAAAAGCTTTTTGTTTTAGTTCGGTTATTTTGAAGAGTTACTCACCTCTTATTAAAAATAGAAGTGTGGTCACAAAGCGTGGATGTAGAGCGGTGGGTTAGGCCGGCTATAGAGCATGCTCAGGACGTCCTCTCTGGTGGGTTAGGCCAGGAGTGGGAGTATGATTTCGTACAGTTTCTGTGAGAGTTCCTGTTATGTGATAACTTTTTATGTTGGGTTTATTGTGGTTTTTCTTATGTTTCGTTGGTTGTGTCCTTTTTTCAAAAATCAAATTGATTTTGGTATGGGTTTGTCTTTCGACTTTTTTGTGTTTTATTATTTCTTTCTTAGACTTTATAATAGTCTTCAAAAGAATTAATTATCCAGTTTTAAACTGGGCTAATCCGGTTTGGGTACCGTTGGTTTCCTTTTCTTAGTCATGCTGTTATTCTATGTGTTGTGGTGTTTAGTAAGCTGCGTTGGTTAGTTTTGTTTAGTATATAATTCCTTTCCAACCGGGTTAAAGGAAAGTTTGAAACTTGTTATCGTGTGTTAGAGTTGTTGAGTGTGAAAGCTTGAAACTGAAATTCATTATTTAAACAATTCTTCGTGGGCGAGCTGTGCGAGTATGGATAGAATTCTTGTGCGAGTGAATGGAAATATCAAAACGTTAGTACTGCATTTTCGTCTTATCAATTTACTACATAGAATTTCAATTTTACTGCTAGTTTTGGGGAAAAATTAAGTTACAAATTTTCATCATTATTAGAATTACTGCTTTTAGGGAAATAATTTATAAATTAATTTACTACATTTGTATGAACTTTATTTAATTTAGCTGGTGCAAAAGATTATTAGATTTTTGAACAATTTGAAGAAGTTTTCTAATTTTTCTTTTTCTTTTGTGTATTTTGCAGATGATCGTGAGATGAAGACTAAAAATCTAATTGAGACATGGATAAAGAATGGTTAGTTTTTTAATTTGAATTTATTAGTTAAGAATATGTATAAAATATACTTACCTGTTAGTCGTCGGGGAAAAAACTGTGGGGGAAGATGTCGTGTATTATGTCGGAGTTAGTTAGTAATTTTGCTAGTATGCGAATGATGTTTTTAGTTTGAAGCAGTGGCCAAAGCAATTGAAGTGCTTTAATGGTTTTTAGTTCTTCAGTGCCAACTGCAAAATCATAAGGTGTGTTTTGGATGAGATTATATAATTTGTGATTGTATTTAGTGTTGTGGATAAATTCTAATATTGGGATTTCTATAGGTTGAACAAATTCATGTGGGATAAGGAAGGGTCTGTATTCTTCTGCGTTGAAGGTCTTTGTGATGGGACAAAAAATATACATTTGGGTTATGGGATCATAATTGCGAAGAATACCGTGAAGGTTAGTATCTTTGATGCAATATGTGAAGTTAAGAAAAAATGGTGAAGTGTATTTAGAGTTAATAAATTGAAAACGGTGGTGTGGTTGTCTTGATGGAGTGTGTAGATCAAAGTGATTTTGTATGAAGCGATAATATGTATATGTGTGGGTTTGTTTAGTGCGTAACATAATATCGTGTGAGCAGTGCAAATCTCGTTCGTGTGGTGCAAGGAAATGAAAGGTTAGTGAAAATAATTGAAATTTTTCTTTAAAACTTTCGTAAGATTGTGTGTCGGTTTGTGCTTCAGAAATGATGTGATCGAATTTGCGATCAAATATATTGAGTGTAAATACATATGGTGTTTTGATGAAAAATTTTTCTGTGATTTGTGGGTTAGCGAAACGGTCATCATCTAAAAATTGGTCTTGGTTAGCTCGGATGATGTTGTGATCGTAATATTCTAGCGTGTATTCGTTAGCTCGGGGTGCAATGTATGTTTTTAGTGACTTTTTATATCCTGTATAAGTAAATTGTCTATGTGTTAGTGGTGTGGTGAGTCGATATAGCATATCTTTATTTCTTTCTATATCTATGTGAGTATTAGATAAAGGTAGGCAAAGGGGGTTAGTAAAATGATAATATGATGTCCAATGAAGTGTAGGCATTAAAACTTGTTCATCTACAAAATTACGTGTGTCGTTAGTGTTGTTAGGAGTGTTCAAAGTATATTGTGGAAATGAAGGTAGGGTGATTGCTAAAAAATCTTTCGTGTTAGTGTGATTTGGATGATTAATATATTCACGGGCTGTTCCTGGTTTTGTTGGAAATGGATGATTCGGGAATTTTCTTTTGAAAGTGCGATAAGCTCTATTAGTGCTATTTGATGATTCGGTGAATGTGGATGATGGTGCTAATGATGCGGTATAAGCTGAAGAGGGTGTAGGGGTAGGTAGGTTTGATGATTCTATTGTGGATGAAATCTGGTTTATAGTGGGGTTTTCAAGGTGGAAGGGTTGTTGTTGTAGGGTGATAAAATTATCTAGTTCCTGGGAGATTTGGGGAGTATCTGGAGAATTGGATGATCGGTCTGAATGAAATGAAGAGTAGGTTGGGGTGACTTGTGAAGCATAAGAGGGTGTAGAAATGGATGGGAGTGGGTTATTTGATGGGATTGGTTGAAAAGGGGGTTTTGAAAAAACTGAGGAGTTGGTTTGAAAATTATTGGATGGAGATGGTTCAGAGTCTGCAAATTCATCAGGGGTTTCAATATTTGGGTTATTGAGTTGTGAAATGGAGTATTAAACTGAGATATGTGAGTTAGTGTCTGAATTCATGCCTGATGTTACATTATTGGTTTGGAAATCGGGTGGCGGGAAAGCAAAAAGTGGAATTATTGTAATTGGAGTGTTGAGGTTGGTGGGTGGGAATTTGAGCGGTGTAGGGATCCAAGTTGTCGGCTCATCGTGGGCTAAAAAAATTATTATTTTGAGACTGAAAAGCGGTGGTATGGGGTTGTTCTATAATTTGTTCATATGTATTTTCATCTAGTGAATGATGTGTCATTATATGTTGAATGGGACTTTGTGATATGGTTGGTCTAAAATTTGGATTATGTGTTATTGCTAAATTTCGAAAATTTCGTGGGACTAGTGATAGTGGATGGTTATGGGTTAAGTGGTAGGGGTGGTAACTTTGGTGCTGTAGGCGTTATGTCTACATTGTTATGTTCTTCGTCGTATGTGTTCTGTCTTGTTGCTATTTTTGTGTTGTATTCTTTTATTTGTGCGTCTAAAAGAATTTTGTTTATTGATGATGAAAAAATTCCAAAAAATCCTGCAAATAGTATGCGTGCTACACTTGCTTGTCTATTTACTTGTGTGTGCATAGCGCATGTATTAAAAATTCCTTTTAAAAGCGAAAAAAGAAATCCTATAAAGTTAAACATTGCGTATAAAATAGTCAATTTTTCTAAGATGTAGTAGGGCCATCCTAGAAAATCGAGAATTTCATTTTTTAGTGTAACAAAGCTAAAAATATTTATAGGTGAAATATCTTGTGGTCTGTATTTTTCACCGTTTAGATATATATAGTCTTTAATGTCTTTAAAATATCCGCTATAATCTTGTGTATAAATATCTGCAAATCCTGCGGTTTCGGCAAGTTTGCGTAAGTTTTGGTCAATTGATTGTCTTTGTATAGTGTCCATTTGTGTTAATAATTCTTGGAATTGTTGTGTTCTAATGTGATGTTGGATATCGGATTTTGAATATATTCCAATTGATTGTAGGTCAATATTTGGGTTTCGAGCAATAGCTCTTATGCTTTCAGGTGAAAATGTTTTGAGTGATTGCATTAATGTGGGATATGGGGTAAGAAGGTAATATTTATCTTCATCAGGGTTCAGTTGAACTACATTGTGGCTATTTTCTGATCCACATGGGACTGCGGTATCCCAAAAATTGGTTCGTCTTGAAAGTGTGTCAACGAAATGTACTTTATTCTTATAAAAGATAGGGATTCTTTTATAGCATCGTTTATCTTCAAAAACATATAGTGGTGATACTTTTTTGGTACATGTATAAAACCATAAAATGTTTCCTTCGTAGTCTAAAAAATTTGATCTATTTCCTGATAGTAAATATCCTGCGTAGGGTATTTTTAATACTGCTAGTGCAAGTGATTGTAGGATTTGTGTCCTTTCTAATTCGCATAGTTGGTGAAGTGTTTCTAATTCAGAGAGTGACATTTCTTGAAAAATTCGGCTAATTGTGTAGTCTAATTTCATATTTAGGTGAATATCATAGTGGATATTACCCAAATATGTACTATTCATTAGTGATAGTTCTTGTAAACGTGTGCTTCTAGTGTCATGGGGCTTTAGATGTCCACCAGGTTGACTTTTACTTTTTTGAAAATCAATTGGTATATATGATGTTCCTTCGTTTATAGGGTGACCTGTGGCGTATGGGTCAATTTTTACTTTTCCAGTGGTCATGTCGAATCCTTTTTCGTATTCAACTAATATCTCGGAGTATTGTGTTTTGTGAAGTGGATTTCTGTATTTACATGCAAGTTCTGTTTCTTGATATATTTGAAAACGTGTCAATTTATTTTCTATATTGTGTATGTTTCTAAAATTAGAACTTTGTTTTCGTGATGGATGGACTTGTTCATATGGAATTGATTGTATAAAATATTTTTCGTGAAATTTTATCAAACGAGCGTGTATTTTTGCTACTTGAAATGTTGTACATGTGTCTTCGGGGAACCAAACAATTATTGCTTGTGTTCGTGTTGTAGGGTCACAATAGCCTTGATCGTTTTTACAAGGTAATCTAATTCCTTGATAGATCATTGTGTTGTCAGATAAATCGCGTGTGAGTTGTATTTTTTCGAGTTGTATTTTCCAATCGAAAAACATGATTTCTTGATATCCTTTATTTTTTGTGTCTGCTTTGCAGTTTGATGGGTCATTTATACCAATGTGTGGTATCCAGTGTTTATCGTGTATATCATAAGTTAATCTGCCGTGTGCGCCGTTGTATGGGTATTTTTCATCTAGTTTTATATGTCCTTGATATCTTTCAAGTTCTGCTTGATGTACAGAATCTGCAAAAACTTGGAAATATACTAATTTTCTATCTGTGTTTTTATTTCTTGTGATATTTAGTCTTAGTAACTCGTTTTTACAATCTTCGGGATTGAGATGTAAAAGTCGTTCGATATTACTCTGGTAGAATGATTCGTGGTCAAGTCGGTTTTTATTTCCATTTGAGACTTGTGAACAATGTACTTTCTTTTCAGAAAATGTTGCTGTGAATTTATATCCTAAAACTGTTGTTGCTCGGGCTTTTGAATAAAGTGTCGCTATTACATTTGTAGTTTTTATAGCTTGTGGTTCTGTTTCGCATTGTGATACTTGATTTATTGCATATTTGTGTAGTGTTTTTTGTTCGTTTTCTTCACAATCGTAATGTGTTACTAATAAATCTTGGGGTCCTGTGCGGGGGGAAGGGTTTATGTTTTCATTGGAGGTTACTAGAAAAAGGAGTTGGAGAAAAAATAAAATTTTTAGAATATACATGTGTATGACAATCCTGAGTATGGGTTATAAAATGTGATGTAACCAATTGTCTTTTTGGTATATCTGTCGTATTTGTATATCACTTCAGTTGTTATAAATGGTGGTGGTAGGGATTGAGCTGTTATATTTGGTGGGTTTAATGGATAGGGATGTTGAGTAATGTTGTTTAATTTAACCGTGATTTCAAATTTTAATTGTAGACTATTTTGTTGGAGTATTTGGATGTTATGATCACGAATGTCTTCGTGAATGTCTTGTCTATATTGTAGTCTATTTAGTGCCCAGTTGTGGAGTCGGTTACTTTCTGGGTGTTGTCCAAATAATGGTGGAGGTGCTGTGAATGTATTCCAGTCAAATCTTAAAGGAATATTTGTTGATGATTGTTCTCGGTATCTAGCGTCGAGGTTATTTGTGAAATTGAAGTTAAAAGGCGTTGGTGAAATCTGACTGATTGATGGTGTTGATGGTAGTGATAATGTTTCTGGTAGTGATGAGGATGTTGTTGTATCCGTAGAAATATCTATTGGATCATTGATTAAATTGGGTTCGCCTTGTGTGAATGAATGTGTTGTCCAATATGGTAGTCGTGATGTTTGGTTTGCAGGGTTAAAGGGGTTTTCACGTATTTGTTCAGATGTTGGTGTTGAACCTAAGTAATCTGAGGGTAGGCTTGAGGTGCTACGTTGTGAAAGAAGCGTAGGGGTTTCTGGTAATATACCGATGGGGTTTTCTGGAGTACTTTGTGATGGGGATTGGGGTATATCAAAATGAACTCGGGGAGTTTGAAAATTTCTGTTTCGTCGAGGATGTATAATTTGTCTATTTATTTCGACTGTATTTTGGTTTTGACTAGGATTTCGTATTCTACTTAATTCTTGTGGTAGTGTTGGGTATAAGTTATATGTTGGTTCGCTTAGAGGTGCTTGTCGTTGAACTGGTTCTAGTGGTTCGGATAAGCGAGCGTGTCGTTCTTCAAAGGTATATGGGTTATCTTGAAAAGAAATTCGTGTGGATGTTTGGAGGTTTTGGGTAGTTGAAGATGGTGTTGGGTTATCTTGGGATGATGTCGGTGAAGACTGACTGAGTGATTGTTGGTTAGCAATTTTTGATGGTTTTTTATTTATTCTTTTAGTGGAAAAATTTATGTTTATTATAGTATTTTTCTAGAAAAAGAATTAGGAGGATTGTTGCTAGGGCGAATGTGATGATTGCTTTCTTTATACATTTGCATATTGTCAAGATGAGGGATGATAGAAATGTTATAAAAATTACAAATAGTAAAAAAAAATCTGTTCTACTAAAAATGGTTCGTATCATTTAGATAAGTTTTGTGAATCGTACCTGTGGATATAGTCAATAGCTTTTGAAAGCTGGAGGTATAGTTCAAATATGGAATAGAAAATTTAAAAAATATTGCAAAAAATGATTAAGATTATTACAAAAGATTCAAAGGTATTAAAAAGAAATATGATTAAAAGTTTAAATATCGTTAAAAAGTTTATGAGAATGTTAAGAATTATGTTGACTGGTCGAGAGAAGAGCATTTAAGAAATGGCTTCTCGATCGAATATTTTTTGGTGTTTGGGGCAATTTTCAAGTGTGGTCGGATTATTTATTGGTTTTTTGACAAGTGGGTTGAGTTTTGTGAAAAATTGTTGGGGGCAAATTTTATGGTGATCGGGAGGTCTTCTTTTTCTTTATTTTTATTTGTCAAATGATCTGGGGTATTTTTGAGATTTTTATACTTTAGGCTAATTAAAATGGTCGTTCTTTTACTTTAGGCTAATTTAACATATTTGTTTGGGGGGTATTTGAGGTCTGAGTTGGGGAAATATTGTTGATTTTTGGGTTATTAGATAAGGGAGGGTTATGATATTATGGTGGTATTTATTTTAGTTGTCAAGTTGGAGTGGTTTGCTTATTTTTGACCTGGAGGTCGCAAAGTTATAGTTATAGATATGCCTGGAGTTTTATATCGTTCGTCTAGTTGATCTGTGTTAGAGTTAGAGAAAGTGACGGATTGGATGAATCCTATTGGCTAATTATGAACTAGAATCGCTGCGTGTTTGTCAGCATGTTATTTTGAAAAATGAAAGTTCAAAATATTTCAGAGGTGCAAAAATTATTAAATATAAAATTAAAGCTGTTTTTGAAATTCGACTTTCTTTAATATTTTAGATTGTGGAATGAATGTTTTATAGTTTTTACGTGGTTGATTTCTAAGTCGTGATGTTCTGATTTGTCGATTTGTTCTTGGGGTATTTTTTTTCTGTCAATTTTCTATTTTTTCTTTCTTTTTGAGGTATATTTTGATCTAGCTTTTTTGTATTGTTTTTCGTTATAGTTGGTTTTTTATTTTGGTTCTCGAGATGAATGTCATGTTGTTCCTTTGTTTTATTCTCCGTATGTGGGTTATTTTGAATAACTTTTAAACCTGTGAAAGAATATAATTGAGTTAGTTCGCGTAGTGCGTATTCTTTTGGATAATAAGGTAATAGGTTGTTTCGATGTTGAACAATTTCTTTTTTGTCTGAGTCGGTGATTTTATATGTGACATCAGTGGGTTTGGCAATTATTTGGTATGGTCCTTTACGAAGGGGTTGTAATTTTTTAGAGATTCCTTTTTGAGTGTTAAAATTGGGTATTAAAACAAATGTTCCAATTTTTAAATCGGAGGCTGGTGTAAAGCGTGAATTTATTTGTTCATTAATGTTTTGCCTTTGTAACAACTTTTTTGTTACTTTTTGGTAAATTTCATTGTGTTTTTTATCTCTGATTAAAATCCATTCGGTGTGTGTACTGGAGGCTAATTTAAGATTTTGTGGGTGATGAAAATGATCTTCATTGTAGGTATGTAAAGGTAAGTTATAACAAATTGAGTCTTTATTCGGTTGACAATAACTTTGTGCATTTTTATGAGATATTGCTGTAAACATAATTGGTTTGCGTGGCTTTTGATTAAAAACCATTTCATATGGTGACATTCCTAGAGTTGTCGTGATTTGTGAATTATATGCTAAGGGAAATAGTTTTACATCTGCTGACCATTCGGTGTATCGTGTATCATTTCCATTGATGATACATCTAAGATATTCTTGTAGTGAACGGTTCATACCTTCGACTAAGCCGTTTGTCCAAGGTGCGTGAGAAGTACGTGGATTGTGTTTGATGTTATATAAATGACATAGTGTGATGATTTCATTATTTATGAATTCTGTACCGTTGTCTGTAACTAAAATTTCTGGTAGTCCGAATTTGGCTATCCAGTGTTCATAGAGTGTTGTGTAAGCGTAATAAGCGTTACAATATGGTACTGGGTTAAGTGCTACATAATGTGTAAACGCGTCAACAATTACCATAATGTAGGAGTTTCCTTCGGATGAGGGTGAAATTGGTCCTTTTGTATCAAATGAAATACGGTGGTTAAAGTACAAACTTTGTCCTTTAAAATCTTGTTTTTGTGCTATTTGTTTTTGATTTGGGTAAGGTTTATTTAGCTGACATACTATACAATCATTGCATAGTACTTTTATCCAAATTGGTGCATTTGGAAAATAAAAGTTTTGTTAATTTGGAAAATAAAATAAAATTTGAATATGTTTTCTCTGATCCAGAGTGTCCTTTTAATGTTTTGTGTATGTGAAATATTAAAAGCTATAAGAATCATACTTAGGGGGAGACAGGGAACTGTAGATTCATTTAATTGGTATTCTAGAAGGTCTGTGTTTTCGTTAATTGTTGTATTATTGAATTTTCGAAAATATCGGAGGAGTGTTTTATTTCCTAAAATAGTTGTATCTGCCTTGACGGGTTTAGTTTTATATTTGTGCCATGATTTTAGTTGTCTAATTACTGGGTCAAGATTTTGATATTGTTTCAAAGTATTAATTGTGACTTTATTCGTTGGGGGGAGAAAAATGTTTTCAATTTCTAATTTAGATAAAGGAATTGTATCAAGTGGGTCATGGAGGTCAAAAACTTGATTTATTGTGTATTTTGAATCGTTTGTTTGTGGTCCTGATAAATTTATTTTATCAGTTAGATTTTCTTTTTCAATTAATGGAAAAAGGTCTTTTTTATGTGGGTGTTGTTTTACTCTTTTTTGTTGGGTGTTATTTTTTATCCATTGTGAGTATGGAATTGGTTTGAAAGTTGATGTTCCAAGTAGATCAACTTCGTAGTGGTTATTTTGGCAATCTAAATAAAGTGGGAAGTGTTGTAGATTGTGTATCTGTGATTGTTCAACGTCATTTTTTACTGCATATTTGCATTCTAGTCGGGGTGATGTTTCGTTTTCTGCAAGGTAGAATTTTATATTTTTGGGTATTTCTACTGTAGTTTTACGTGTAAGTAATTCAGGTGGTGTATTTCGACTTAAAGTGTCTGGTAATGCAAGAGTCTTTCCTGCTGTCCAAACTATATGTAAGTTTGGGAATTTCATTAGAATTAATTGAAATCTTTAAGCTCGGTGATTTGGGTTGGATTTTTGTGTAAAGAGAAAAATGATTGGTTTGTGATCTGTAAATAGAACTGTTGGATGTTTTGATCCAAGTATCAGAAATTCATATTCTGTTAGTGTATATATTATGGCTGTACATTCTCTCATTAGAGTCGAGAGTCGTAGCTCTGCTTGAGCGAATAGTCGAGAATTTGCTGATATAAGGTTCATTTTGTTTGTACCATTGTGTGATTGTAATAATGCTGCGCCGATGCCAAAATTCGAAGCATCGCACATTGCATAGAATGGTTGATTTGGATCTGGAATTGTATTCGAAATTTGTTCAGTTAAGAGTTTTTTAATTTCTTCAAATTGTGCTTGATGTTCTGTGTTCCATTCAAAATAATTTTGTTGTCTATGTATATTATAGAATGGTCTTAGGTATAATTGCATTTTATAGACATATTTGCTTAAAAAATTTAACATTCCAAGGAATTCTTGGATTTTCTTTTTGTTTGTTGGTGGTTGGAGCTTTTGAATAGCATCAATGCATGATTTTAATGGAGTGATTGTTTTTCTTTCGATATTGTGTCCTAAGAATTTAACTCGTGTTAAAAAGAAGTGTGATTTATCGGGGGCGGCCTTCAGATTTTCGTTCTGAAGTATTTTGTGATAGTGTTCTAAAACTTTGAACATTTCTTCTTTTGTCTGTGATTGCATAAAAACATCGTCTAAATAGGTGATTGCGTTTTTCTTGAGTATTAGCGGTCTAAAAATTTTGCTCATAAAAGCTGAAAATGCTGCTGGTCCTATGGATATTCCATAGAATAGGCGGTTGAATTCATATTGCTGATTTCCAATAACAAAATTTTGTTAAGCGTCGCGATTGTTCATCTAGTGGCATTTGATTATATGCACTATTCATATCTGCGGTTGTAAAGTATTTTCCGTTTATTTTTGTTAAAATAACTTGTATTGGTTCAATAGGCCAATTGCATTTTGATTCGTCTATTAGTGAATTAAGATATCTAGCGTCTAGAACTATTTTTAATGATTCTCCTTTTGCTAGGATGATAACAGGGTTGATAAATGTGTTACCTTTTGGTTGTTCTTCTTTGTTTACCGGTGAGATAATTTTGTATTGTTCTAAAATATCGAGTAATCTGTTTACTTTATCGTGTAAGTGAATTGGTACTTTACTTGCTCTTTGTTTTTTGAAAACTGCGTCAGGTTTTAATGGGAGATGTAGTGATGAGCTGATTTTGCCAACATCAAATTTGGATGTTGCATAGACTGATGAATTTTTTATTAGCTGTTTGGCTAACTTATCAAATTCGTCTTGTGTTATTTGTGAATGTTGGAAGTTAAACATTGTTAAAAATTTCCGTTGATTCTCTGTATAGTTGTTTATGTTGAATGTAGGTTTGAAATATGGGGTTTTTGTGAAATAATCTGTATTTCTTTTTTCATTACTTATTATATTATTTATGGATAATTCTTCATTAAGAATTGTGGATTGACAAATATCTAATAACTGAAGTATATTATTTACGCGGTATGCTTTTTCGTGTACTGGTGATATCGTAGCGTTGGTTTCGCAATATCCCAAAAGTCCTAAAGGTAATGTTACTTGATAGGGTGTATTATTGTATACATGTAACGAAATAATATCTGAATTCGAGTTTTTCAAATATTTTATGGATGAAATTGTGATTTTGAAAAATTTATGGATAGGTTTAAATTCAAAATCTGACATATAGAGGTGTTGTTTGTTTTGTTTTTTATCATATTGGTGAACTTGTTTTATTGAAAAATTATATATCTTTCCTGATAGTGGTTTCGGGTGTTTTCTTTGTTGGTTATATATTGGATAAAATTTTGAAAAGAATGGTGGTTGTTTGTTTAATCTTTGGAAAAATGTTAGGGATGTGTCTTTTGTTTTTGTGTATTTATCTTTGATTAGTATTTGACTATTCAAAATGTTAATTGTTGGTATATATTTAGAGAGAAATGGTATTCCAATAATATTGTGTTTAATATCAGTGATATGGAATATTTGTTTAAATGGTTTATTTAAAATTTTTGCTCTATTGTTCTTGTGGGGAGAAGAAATAATTGGATTTTTCCATAGTTTACCAATGTTGATCCTTGTGCTGTTGCTAGTTTACTGGAGGTTTCAAGAGGTGTTAGTTTTGGGTGTAATCTTTTTATTTCATTCCATGTGGGAATGTTTATTATGTTTGATTCTGCTCCTGAATCAATTAAAAAATCAATTTCAAGATCTGGTGGTTGAAATTCTTTGTTTCTTGGGCTTTCTAAAAGAAATGGTATTGTCCAAATTTTTTTCTTTAGGTTATTCTTTTTGTATATTTTGATAGATGTGATTTGTATTCAAGCATTTTGTTTTGTCAGTTTCATTGGATTGATTTGTAGTGTTGATTTCGTTAGTTTCTTGTGTTGTTTGTGTGGAATGGATGGGTTCAATATAATAATTGTGAAGGAGTTCTAATTGGTTTTCATATATATGTGATGAAAAAGGTTGTTCATATATAATAGGTTCGTAGTCATTTTCGACTGCTATCATATTGATGGAGATAGTGTTTTCTGTATCACTTTCTGAATCTGATGATTCACAGTTTATTTGATTTAGTTGTAATTCGTTATTTCCTGTGTCATCAATACCTGGGGGGTCTGATGTTGTTTCTGGATTTGATTGTACTTGATTAATATTTCTTTGATGTTTAGGTGTACTACTTCTGTGGCGATTATTAGAATTATTATAATGGTTATTATTCCTGTGTGGTGATTGGGAATAATTTCTATAACGGTTATTATAACTTGAATGTCGATTTTGTGAATTATTTCGTTATCTGTTTTGATAATTATTGTTTGGTGTGTTATAGTTTGATCTATTATATGAGTTATTCTTTGATCGATTGTTCGGGTAATTCTGGTTTCGGTTGTTTGAATAACTTCTATTTCGATTATTGGAGTAGTGTCTATTTCTATTGTATGATGAGTTTCGTGATTGATTGTTTGGATAGTAATTATTTCTTGATTGGGAATTAGATCTAGAAACAAATTGTGTTGTATTTGAATTTGATCTGGAGTAGTTATTTCGACTATTTGGTCGATTGTAATGATTTTGTGAAGAATTTTGTGTATTTCTTCGTTCTGGTGATCTTCCTCTATAACTTGAGTTATATGGTGACTGGGTTCTCGTGTAGTTGGTATTGTTCGGAAGTGGTTTTCCTGAACTGTTGTTGCTGTATACATTTTTGTTTGGTAGATTTTGATCTTTCTTCATGTATTGATAGAATGATTTATTTGGTTCTTTATATTTTTGAGGTTTGTTTTGATTGTCCTGCTGTTTTTGTCTACATTCAGAAATACTATGTCCGTATCGTCGGCAATAATTACACCATTTTTTGAAAGATGGTTTGCCCTTAAAGTTTGGTTGTTTTTCATAAATATTGAGTATTTCAGTGATTTTTTCAACGAGGTCTGTATCTGATTCCTGTATATTATTGATATTTGTGGTATTTGTTTCAATTCGGTTAACATATTGTAATTTCAGATTTTCTGTTTCTTCAAGTTTCATTGTGATTTCTGCTTGCTCTAGTTTGTCTACTATTTTTCGAAAATCTAAATCGGGCTCTCGAATTGAGGAGGGATGGGATGCTCTCTGTTTTATTGCTATTTTCCTTAATTGAGGTGTTAAGGTCATCATTAAGATTTCTGTCATTTTTGTGTTTTTGTAGTCGTGTGTATTTAATGAATATGCTTTTCGAACTAGTGTTTCGATACGTACTGCTAATTGTTTGATGGTTTCATTTGGTAATCTGCGAATTTCATTACATAAAACTCTTTGTTGTTGTTTGTTTTTTTCGGAGTCAAACATTTTTGAAAATTCTTGTGTAAATCTTTTCCAGTTTGATTTTATTTCTATAGGCAATACTGAAAACCATTTTTGGGCTGCGCCGTCTAAGGTTGTCTGTATCAACGCTGTGCGTCGATGTATCCAGTTTTGATGTAGTGGCGTATTAATTGGTTCAGGTCCTATATTTAAAATTAAATTTGCTGTTACTGCATTTAAATAATCTTCTACAGAATATTCAGGGTCTGTTCCTGTGAATACCATTAATGGTTTGTTTGATGTTATTGATGATCCACCCATAAGGTATGGATTCATTGTCATTTGTAATGATTCTGCTGCATTTGGCATTTGTGAAAAATTCGAAAGTTGATTTTTTGTTATTTCGTGTTGTTGAAGGTAATATGGAAGTGGTATTTCATTTTGCATTTATGTTGGTTGATACGAGTGTGTAATCATTGGGTTTTGTGGCTGAATTGGTTGAAAAGATTGTGTATTAATTGGGTTTTGCATTTGCATTGGTTGTTGATTTTGTGTATCTGTTGGGTGTGGAGAAAAAATTCTATGATATGTATACCGTTTTTGCACTCCTTGTCCGCGATATTCTTGGGTATATGGTGCAAATATATCTGGTTGTAAATAATCATCATCAGAGGATAGGTAATCCGTTTGATGAGGTGCTTGTTTTTTATTTTTATTCTGTTGAAAGAATGGGTAATTTTCACTACGATCCTGTGGAGGATGTGAATTAGTTTGAAAATTTACTGAATTGGTTGTTACCATTGGGTTATCCCAATATCGAGATCTTATCTGATTATTATTATTTTTTCGTGGGGGATAGTTTGTTTTTGATGAATGTGCGTAATTATAATTGTGTTCCGCAAAAGTGTTTCTTGTGAACGTTCTGCGTGTTTTTGACGGTATTGTCATGGGTCTATATGTTTGATAATCCATTTGTGAATATTTTGGAGCAACCGAAGGTTTAACGGTTGATTGTAAGGTTACCTGTGCTAGTGAAGTGTTTGTATTTCTTGGTGTTGTTAAATTTGGACGTATCGGTGAAATACTTTGTTGTGTAGTTGTTGTTGTTTGAACAATTTCTTCATTTATGAAGTGTGATGGTGTCTGAATATCTTGTTGAGTGAGATTCCTAGTTCCGTTGAGGTTTTCATTGTGTATGACGGTCGAGTTTAAGCTGTTATTTCGCGTATCGGGTAAAAATGTATTGTAGTTTAATGGTGTTGCATCAATTGTTAATGGTACTACTCTTACATAATCTCTTGTATAAGATATTGTACTTATTGCTTGACTTGCAATTGATTGTGGGATATTTATGAATGCATAATGAGACCATTCGGGGTCCCAATCGTAGTCTGACTGTTCTGTGATGGCGGTATCATCGTTTGAATTTTGAGGTCTGAAATTTTTTCTTGCTTGTGAAATTAAATCTATATTAAGTGTGAAATAATCTATTATAAACCATGCCAAGATTTTTTGTAAGTCATGTTTTGTATGTTGTGAAACATCATCTTTAGTGAAATTTTCTTTAATTATATGTAGAAAAGTTGAAAATAGTGTGATTTTATGTCGTACCCTTATATGTTTAGATGTCTCTGTCGGTGAGACACTTGGGATTGGAATTTCGTTTTCTAATATTGAGATATAACTATATATTATGGCAAAAACTTCATTAGTGAATATGGAGTTTGCTCTTCTTGAGTTATGATATTGTATGCTTTTTATGTATTCTGGGAATACTTTTGAAAATTCTAAATCAAGGTCGTCTGTTTGAATTACATATTTGCGGTGATTCGGGTTTGGTGAGCTGAATTCTATGGTGTAGATTCCGTATTGTTGTGTCAAATTACATATATCTTTCAGATAGTGATCAATAATCTGGGAACTCTGCTTTACATGGGCTGATTCCGGGTTCAAATAAATTTAGTAGTAAATTCTTGCAAAGTATATGCTGTCCTCTATCATTGGGTGGAAGGGGAAGATATCGTCATCATCTGGACTATCTTCACTTGGAGTGTGTGTTTGGCTCATTTTTTCGTTTAATGACTGTTAATAGGTAATTGTCGATGTGTCTAATTGGTTGATTCCAGTTATATAAGTGTACTGGTTTGTGTTTATATTGCTTTTTTATTCGTCTTTTTCCTCTTTTTGATGAATTTGAAGTTGTTTCTGAGTCGGAAAAATATAATTGATCGTGAATGGGGCAATTTTTATCTATAGATTCTTTTAATTTATAAAGTTCGTCTAAATTGTTGGCTTCTGATTCTGAAAATGCGTTTCTATTTTTGGAAAATCTTTTTCGTGTTATTTGTCTTTGTTTAGTTATTATTTTCCTTTTTAGTGTTTGTCGTTTTGTTCTGATATAGCCAACTGTTTGTGTGTGTGGTGTGATTACAAGGTTGTATTTTTTGTTATCTATTTCACAGTTGTGTAAAACGATTGTTTATTTGTTTCCTAGATTTTTAAATGACATAAGGTTTAGGATGACGGATGCAAAAAGTTGTTAGATGATTTCTATTTTCTTAAATTGTTAGTCCTTACGATTTTTTGGTTAGCTTAACCTGGGTCTATTGTTCAGGGTTGGAGAGAAAAGTATATCGATTCCGAAGAATGATTTTTTACTTTCTCGTGGCTAGTATAAGTTAAGGTGTTAACTTACCTAATCTTACTTAAGGGTAGTGATTGTGTTCAAGGGTTGGAGAATAGTAAATCGATCCACAAGGTTCAGGTATAATTAGAACGCGAGTAGTTCGTTAGATACTATTTTAAACTTACTAAGTCTACGATTTATCCTGGGTCTGGTAAGAGGAGGGTTCAAGTGAAGGATGAATAACTGAAGTTCTTCACTGTTTATCCTAACTTGAATGATTAGTTTTGTTCAAAAATTTCTATTAGTCTTGGGTTTTTTGAAAGGGTTGGATAGTGAATCGACGTCTGAGGTCGTTAGACACTAGCTAAGTGGGTGGGGGAGAACAAAATTGTTCTTTTTGATCCAAGGATAGGCCTTGATGATCAAGTTTAAATTTAATTAAATAGAAAATGAATTAAGATCCAAGGATAAGCCTTGATGATCTGATTTTAAAATTAAGTGTATTTAAGTTTAAAATGGTTTAAATTTGTTTAAGAAAAAGATTTAGTGTTTTAATGATATTAGTGAGCTTATGATTGCTGTTATGTTTTAGGTGATGAAGCTGGGACAACTGATGATTTTATGATTACTAACAGTTTATTGTCATGCTACTAATTTTTATTTTGATTTTCAATAAATATTTTCCAAACATGTTTTATATAATACTGCAGAATTTTAGGAAAACGATCTGAGATCTTTTTATCAATCGTTATTGTATATTAATAATTTTGTTTAGCGCCTGAAATGATTATGAAGATTGACTTCAAGATTTTATGTTTGCAAATGAAAATCTAAATTCATTGCTAATAAAATTCTAAATATAAAAGTTTGTGTTGGCTTTTGTCGTACTATCATATAACTATTTGGTAAGTTTCTACTTTGTCGTATGTCGTCTCTGGTTCGAGGTCTTCTTTCAATTCCGGGTAGTTCTGTTATCGTTCGGAATATTGGCTCTGATCTATTGAGTCGTAGAGACATTTCGATTAAATTATCGTCGTATAACATTTTAAAAATGTTTTGTCTAAATTCTAATCTATTTTTGGTTAATTCTAAGCTATTAAGGTCTTGTTCGAGACTTATGGTCGCACCAGATGAGTTAGGACCGAGGTGGTTAACTCATAGAGTAATTTCGGATAGGGTACACCGTCTGCTCGTCACGCTATCTTATTTTCGGCCGGATAGATTCGTGCAACTTCTTAGTCTAATACCGATCCTAATCTTACTCTTATACTATTCTAGTCTCAGGTTGTTTAACTAGTCTCTGCTAGGCTCAATAGATCTAGGGTATACTGGTCTATTGCGGCTGCTGAAGTTCTCTTGGAGAGGCAACTAATTTCTAAGTTAAATTCAAATCTCTCTGGTGCTGAAATTACAAGTAATTTCAGCACTTACAAATAAGTGGGTTGTTAGTTAGATGGATCATGATTGGTTAATATTAAATACTTTACAGTGGTAAAATATCTAATTTATCCAATCATAAAATGTAGTTTAGATCAGGTTCCAAATCGTTGTACTTCTAGAAACTTACGGCTGCGGTAAAAGGCAAAAGAACCTTGTGCTTTAGAAAAAACCAAATCGGGGTGTTGCAGCGCAATTGTAAGTGTTTTAAACAGAATACACGTGATTTTAAATGCCATCGAGTTATTGACTTAAAAATATTTTGGGAGCTTTCCGTATTCAAAGCTGAACAAAGTAATATGGTTCGATGGAGTCAAAAAATGACTTCATAAGCCCAAGTACGTTGATAAAAATTCTGAGTTGTTTCGATGTAAATTCTAAATTTGGTTCTGATGTAACAGATAAAGAACAAAATTCAGTTGAGGTTTATAAATTATTCTACCCATTCTGAGCAGACTGAGATGCCAGAAATATGGCCACCCGAGAGGCGAAATCTGATTGAAAGTGAGAATTGGTCTGATATGAGAACTCGCAGTTTTTCGAAAAAGCGACAACTCGCACCAGCGACAGTTAATAAGATTTAACTGGTATGCCGCAACCGTGCTGATACATGTTGCAAGCTTGCCTGAACCGAGACACGAACTGTTTACAAAAACGCCTGGCGGTTATTGACGCGAAGTGCCGTTTCGCGCGTCGCGTCCACCACCAGGCCTCTGGGAGAGAAAGTCTACTATGTGTGGCTGGGTGCGAATTGTCGTCTTGTTTCAAAAAAAATAGTTGTCGCTTTCGACGAACTGTCGCCTCGCCGTAGCGACCACAGCGGTAACGAGATGAGGCAGAAACATTGTCCGCCGACCGGTTTCACTAAGCTCTCACCTGTTCTTGCTCTGTTCGATGAAGGGGGAAGAGGATGTACTCGCTAACTGTACGTTTAAGCGAGCAAAGTTAAGATCTGATTTTTGAGTTATCTGGTAAAATAAGAATGGAGTGTAAAAAATCATCTAATTTGTCGAAACGAATTTCCCCTACTTTTCAGGCGCTGATTCGAAATTGATAAATTATAGTTTTGAACTTGCGTATTTTATGATATCATATTCTGCCTTTAGGATCCAAAATTTATGGAAGTTCTCGGCTCCATTTTTCCCCCTCACCTCTGAGTTTTTACAAGTGAATGTTTGTTCACATTGTTCGATTGTTACAAATATTGGCCAATGGACTAATTAGACCAGGATCAACGTATTTACGCTCCGTACCTAGCCTTCTAAAACTCCTCGTTACACCATAAAATTGAGGTGGCGGAAGGGAAAAAGATAACAGTCCTTTATTTTTTGTTGACTTGTTATTTCCGATAACTAAGGTTTATTTATGTATGAAACGAATTCTTGTAAATCAACTAGCTATCCGAAACCGATCTACCTCGGGACTGAAACGAGGCCGAAACGTGAGAAACTGGAAAAAAACCCGTAAGGGCATGGAAAAGCTAGCCTCCTATAAAAATGAAATTCAATCACTTCGTGGGATGTCTTTTTGCCTTCTACCTGCAAAATTTAGCTTTTTGTCATACCCCTTCTCATACTAAAATTTGAAAAATTATTGGCCGCTACGCTGGGTTTTTTTATGATGGGCTCTATTTTGATTGTAGGGGCTGCCCCCAAACTACTCTTATGCATGTTCAAAATTTCCGATGGCAAAACTTCCCAAAAACTCACTAATACGACTTGCTTAAACGGTCCGATTGGCACTATTTCCTGTTATTAGGTTACAGTCCAAACCTAATCGATTTTCTTACTAACTCCTGCAAATTCACTTGTTCACAATGAATTTGCCCCTCCACACTTAACAGTTTTATAATTTTTATTGTGGTTTTACAAGGTTAAGTTCTCAAGGATTCGACCCCGGCCGACTCAAAGGGTCCCCCTTTGCGCTATTTTTAGATATTCAATTTTATTTTGACGCCAAAACATATAAATTTTGAGGGGAAGCGCGTGCCGAAAAAACGCAAATTTTTAATCACAATTCTTAAAAAGTGCTCAAAAACGCTTTTTTGGCATGTTTTTTTTTAAACTTAGCGTACGGCGCAGAAAATTTGATATAACTGGGGTCTTAATAGCGATTTGTCACAGCTCGAAAAATCAGTTTGGTGGAAAAAACGCAATTGTGTGGTCAAAACTCTTAAACAGTGCTCAAAAATGCTTTTTTGGCATGTTTTTTTTAAGACCTAGCCTACGGCGCAGAAAATTTGATATAACTGGGGTCTTAATAGCGATTTGTCACAGCTCGAAAAATCAGTTTGGTCGACCTGAAAAAAAGGGTCGATAAAGTTTTGGACGTTTTTTGAAAATCCTCCCCCCCCCCCCCCCCCGTCATCCGGCACGGGTTGACAAACGTAATCACATTTATATATATAAACACACTATGATGAGTAAACCTTTCTGATGGGTCAGTTGGCCTTGTTAAGATGCCAAGCGTTAAGAATACGTGCTAAAGCTCAGACAACACTAAGTGGATTCAAAAGTCAGTTCTTTTATCTCGCTTTTGTATGAGACCTCGTTTATCAATCCGTTTGGATTCAGTATCAGACACGATTATACACAGCGGTTTGACATGGCGCAGTCAGCAAGATATTCGAAAAACCCGATAAATTTTAATCTATTTTGGGAGAAGGCGTCAGCTGAATCTTCACTAGAGTGGTCTAAATGGGCAGCGATACATGAGATGGCGGCGTTCACAAAAGATGGAATCGAGGGATGTAACTTGATAAGAGCTAAACTTGCTTTATTCGAATCCGCAGAACCCATGTATGAAGACAAACTAACTAGTGAAACGGAGGCACAGAAAAAACTTGCGACGTAATCAAGATAAACGCTTCCGTTGAGAAAATCGCGTTCAAGAAAGCCAAACAAAAAGCGTCCCGTGTCACTCGTATCCTTGGGACGAGGCTGATGCAAAAAAAGTTCGCAGTTATCTGTTTCTATGTCTCGGCGCGGAAAACTACAGGTTCAACAAAAGTGGTCTCAAGTTCGACTTGCACAGGGTCTCAGCAAAAGAGCTCATGACAATTTTAGAAGATAGCTTCGTGACCACACGGATTATAGCGTTCGAGCGGTACAACTTTATTTGTAGAAAACAAAAAAAAATTGAAAGCCTAGAGCTTTTTCAGATCTCGTTGAATTGGCTTTGCGAGCCGATTGTGGAGATCGACAGGATGAGTGGGTCAGGACGAATGGGTCATTGTGCATGTTGACATGTGTAATGCCAACATGCACAATGACAAAACCGCAGAAGAATTATTAGCGGAAATGCGGATTCCTCAAGATACCAACGATTTCACCGTTCAGAAAAAAAATCGCACATATTCGAATCAAGAAAACAAACCCATTTGGAGGACAATCAACAACAAAAACAAAACAAGATCCGGTAGATAATATCAACTCGCGAGGTAGAGGTAAATTTACAAACAACCAAAATCCACAAAGAGGCCGTTGCGGCTTCAGTGGTTGACCATATGGCGCTATGGGACACAAATTACAAGAGTTAAACAACCACAAGCTCACAACAGTCCACAACAGGAGTAATGTTAGAAGTGCGGCAGACAATTCGGTCCAAACTACTTACAATCGTGCCCCAAGCAGAATACAAAATTTGCTACGAGCTAGATGTAAATCTACGAACTTCAACTACCTGGAGAATAGGAACGACGAACAACAAGAAAAACTGGAAAATGACAATGAATTGACGGAAATGACCCAGATGCGCTTGTGTAATTCATTTGGATAGAAATAATTCCAAATAGATAAATTTTCCTTTATGGCAATGTCAGAAGCATTCGAAGTAATGGACTCGGCCAATTGGACTGAAGATGACCTCAATGGTCACATCGTAAAAATTAAAGCAAGGACGGATATTTGCCATCGCCGACTCGGGAAGCCCGATGTCACTTCGAAACAAAAAAACGGTGCTTTGACTGCAGGAAAATGAAAAATCAACGATATTCAAGTATGTTCAATCGGTACTTGCCGCTCGAAATTTAGCATGCTATAACAGTGAATACATCTATGACATAGGAAGACTCAATCTCTCAATTGAATCCGGAGGCTGGACAATACAATCCGCACCCACCATTCATCATAGTAGATGATCAAAAAGCAAATAGGAAAGTTAGAAACCTATTACCACAACTTGGAATCAAACTGATTCAACAAAAACCAAAACAATACCAAAAGTTAGGTATAAAAGAATAAAAGAATTGGAAAAATCAAACATTGAGTTGAAATAGTGGGTCAAAAACAATTTCAAATAATTGTGCATACGAATCGGAAAATCAAAAAATCATGTAATGCGAACGCAATTCAGCCATGACGCAACCCCAATTCAACAAAAAGGGCGCCGAATTTCAATACATTTGCTTGAGTGGATGAAAAAGATTTAGCAACAGTCGACCAGAACCAGATAATCAAACTGAGCAAGTTTTAGGATCGACAATATCAGACAGTCAAATTGGCACTGGATTCCAAAAAGAACACAAATTTATCCTCAAAAATAAATACCAAATTCCAAACACAGATTTCATTTTGAATAAAATTGCACAGATGCAAAATCAGATAAAACTCAACAAACACGATTTTCAACACTTGATCCGCGGTACGCTTACTCAGAAATCCCGTTGGATAAGCAAACTAAAGAACAATGCAGCTTCAAGCCTCATCAGAGGCTTTGTACCAGTACTTAACAATTTCAGACCGGACTTTACGGCCTCACAGACATGCCGGCCGAATTTTAAAAAGCAATTGATCTGAGCCTCACGGACTGTAAAAATACATATGTTTATTTGTACGACATTTTGATAGTAACGAACAAATCACTCGAAAAACATAAAGAAAAAATAAAATACAAATAGTTCTGAAAAAATTAAATGAAGAAATTCTTGCAATATCTCTGGACAAACAGAAGTTTGCATGTAAGCAAGGGAAAAATATTAACAATGAGGGAACTAAACCACTCATAAAGAAAACAGAAGCTAATGAAAAACTACACCAACACAAAGTTTCAAATAACTGAAAAAAATCATGGGCTCTATACTCCACCTCACATGTTATATCTCTATTTTAGCACAAAATGCAGCCGCCTTCCGCCGACTTCTATGAAACAAGAAAAAAAACCACTTGAATGGAAACCTGAACGCAATAAATCATTCAATGACATTCTGAAGTTAGTTTCAGAAATAACTCGTAATAAACACTTTGGCCAAATTCTAGATACCCACGTGGTCTGCGATTCATCCACATCCGGACTATGGGCAGCATTGAAAGAAAATTCTCCGGAAGGTTGGTGTGCCATAGCCTACGCGCCATTTTCATAAATTATTTACAAGAAAAGGGCTCTGTTAACGAGCTAGAATTATTTGAGGTAGTTTGGGCCGTCGAACATTTTAAATATTATCTAAACCGCAAAAACTTTATCATCATCAATGATCATCAAGCTCCAACCAGCGCATTAAAAGCAAGCGAAAGACCCAAAACCAGTCAAAGCAGGCTAATCCGAAGGATTGACCGACTAATTTTCTTTATCTTTGACATTAAACACTTGGAGGGGAATAAAACGGGACTAATTGACTATATGTCACGGAGTCCTGTTGGTACATCAAAACCCCAAGCGCGTACGACGAGGAATTTATAGTAGCATCATTAAATGTAATCATAAACAATCTCGAGTTGATTGACAACATCATACAGAACAATCTAGCCAATCAGAACAGGGCACTAAAATTAAAAGAACGCTAACGCGCGGAAATTAAAAAAACGCTAACAAGCACTTCAAAATCTCAATTGAAACTTAAACGTTCGGCGCAATCCGAAAGCGGTCATTACCAAACATCCATATGAAATCAGTTCCGCACAAAACAATCTCAAACTAGGTCAAACACAAAATGCAACAAACACTCTGAAGAATTCATCCACTTGATTCAAGATAATCAAAACAGATTGAGACCTCGAAAGAATTTGAAGGCGTTTAAAGGTGGTGTCCTCCCGGAAGACATAACCATACTCGACTCAAGAAGCAGGAGAAAAACACAATGGCAAGGCGCATCAAATTGGGAGGAGAGATTGTCCGATCCACATTGCCACAAGCGAAAAACATCCGCATGCGAAAAGCATACGAAAAAAAAAACAACAACGAAATCACAATCAGCAACTACACCCCCGACAGCAATAGGAGTCAAAGTTGCGCGGGAGCTACTCACAGCTCCACCTAAGAAACAATCACTTTTCGCAAAGATTGTTTTCAGCGACAATTCACCGTACACCACAGCTCAATCGACAACAACACTTGAGAAAATCACTAACAAATAATCGAAGACAGTAGACCTTGCGACCTCAGCTTTCAGAGAAACCTATCTCTTCATCGAAGTACATGAAACGTACGAGTATTGCCTAAGCCGAGTGAATCCAACACAATGCAGCCACGAGGAACTCACACCAATTATCGAACCTCCCACCATGACGAATACGCAACAGACACAATTAAAGGCCAGTCACAATCGTCGCGAAAAAGGAACAGGGTACAAACACCAAAATGGAAGAGGACACGCCCCTGTTTCGTGGCAAACTACAAAAGGTTATTGGAGTGCGATTCATTGCCGCCGCCACCAAGAAAGGTCAAAACATGGGGCCGCTCGTCAAATTCGTCAAGAATGGAGACTGAGAGGCCATCAAGACCTCATATGTACAATTCTGGTCCAAAATACGGAACAGACTACATGTGCGAGAAGACTGTCTGCTGATCGATGAAAGAATCATCTTCCCGACGCAACTTCCACAAACAGTGCTAGACAGCATACATTTCAAGCACCCCGGATCAGCAGCTACGTTGGATTTGTGTCACCAGCATGTATGGTTTCCACACATACATCGCCCTATCGTCCCGATGGCATAAAACTGCCGACATTGTACGGAAAAAGATAAAAACCGCAAACCAATAAGAGGAAAACAACATTCGTTCCCAATGGATCCAGTGGTAGAACCAACTGAAGAAAACCAATTAGGGGCTTCACCGGCCCCCTCCCTGACGAACTAAATAAGGAGGCATACATTTTGGCTGCAATAGAATGGTCGAAAAATCCCACAGCAAAAATTGTCTCAAACCAATAGCAGATATTGCCATAAAAGTTATGCAAAAACACGTCTCGAACATGTGGTTCCCCGAAGATAAAAATGTGACCAAGCACAAAAATTTTGGGCTAAAAATTTCCAACTGTTCTTTAACACAAATAACATATAATTATTCTTCCTGCCGGTAGACGATCATAGATCAATAGGGGTAGTAGAACGAATGATTAAAACGTAGATAAGGGTTAAAGAGAGTAGAGCAAAACAACCGCCCGTTTGAACTAGCCTCAGAAGTAGCCGAAATTATAAAAAAAACTAGGCATCACGCCACACGGTTTAACAAAAACCTCACCATTTGCATTACACAAGGGTAGAAAATCAAATACTCCCCATTCAAATATGGCAACAAGTAGCTCCCCTAACAATCTATATTAGGAAAGTGCAAAATACGCATGTTTACATCGGAAAAATCTCACACAACCGCCGCTACAGCTGAAATTCTGCACGACTTGTAGCAATTGTCAGAGGATGAAATTACAATAAAACGACTCCCGGTACAACCTCCAACTCTCTAACCGGCGGACTTAACACTTTCTGCAAGACAACAACATCAATCACCATGTGTGAAAACCAGACGAGCAATAGCGTTAGATAGGGATAAATTAAACAAAAGATGTAAGGGATTGCAGGATGCAGTAGATAAAAACATCAAAAAATGGTTAGAGCAGATAGCAAGAAAACTAATCCACATCGCGACAAAAGTTAAAGACCCAAAGTTTTTTGAACAAAAAGATATAATCATCCACGGAAAAATTCTGGCATATGCACCACACACTTCGTGGGTTAAATAATTCGGTAAACAACCCAGACTACTAAGGAATAATGGATTCGCATTCGTTCCTAATCCTTTAAAATACAGGCTTTTTACACATTGAGCAACCCAATGCCCCAAGGCATCCGACGTTCAAGAAAGGTGAAGCAAAAGGTCTCCCTAAGCGTCTAACGAGAAAGGAGCAAGAGGACAGCAGAGCAGTCCAAAGAAGAGACGTGCAAAGGACAATCGGCCGTCCTACAGACAAAGTGCTACCCACACGGGAATGAGCCTGCAAACGGAAGAGAAATTTACCACAAGATCAATCAGAATTCCACGAAAACCTCATCCAGCAGAAAAGACGATAAAAAACAGTCCTCGACAACGTCGGAAAACTCCGCACCGTCACCGAAGCGACTTAACCAAAAAAAGCAGACCCCCAATAGCACCCGCCAAACTGACCAGAAAATCGATACGCAATCGTCAGTCAACATCGCTCACGCTCTAGGAAGTCCCGTACTAATCAACACAACCGATACAGTGACAACTAGTCCAAAGAAAAGGATACAACGTAACATCGATTCACCACCAGACAAGACACCATCACCAAGAAAGCCAAGCTTGAAGTCACTGATATAGGAAATGGGTTTCACTGACAAAATACCGGACTATCAAGCATTCATGAAGATCCTCGAGGCAATCAGCCCCAAAAACAAAGACAAAATTCCAGACAAGTCAGAAATCGCCGATCTATTTTCCCCGATGGAAAGCCCAATTAGGGACCAGACGGATGATATTTATCGGCAGAAAATGCGGCGAATCAGAGATTATGGAGAAAGAAAAAGTTGACGACGCGACAAATGAGGAACATCAGAAACAAGTGTGAGACGACAACAGCAACGAGGACGGCATGAAGTTTGTATAGACAAGAGAGTGAAACAACATCAACAAAGAAGGATGGAGAGAAAGAGAGTCCACTAGGGACTATAAACTCAAACCAATCACACTGGGACTGTATAAACTTTTTTAGTCCACTTAGGACTTAAAACTTTCTGTTTTTAATTTTCCTCCAGGAGGAATGTCGTCCGGCACGGATAGACAAACATTATCATATTTATATATAAACTCAACATGATGAGTAAACTTTTCTGTTTGGTCGGTTGAGCTTGTAAAGATGCCAAGCGTTAAGAATACGAGCTAAAGCTCAGACAACAATAAATGGTTTCATAACTCAGTTGTTTTTATCTCACTTACGTATGATATATCGTTTATCAATCCGTTCGGTTTCAGTGTCAGACAAGCTTGAGGTATCAGACAAGCTTGCATACTGGTTTTAAGAGGGCCCGAAGAAACTGCATTATTTTGGTCATAACTCTCCAAAAAGTGTTTTCCAAAAGTTTTTTTTGCCTGTTTGTTTAAAAATCATCTGTGGCGCAGCAAATGTTGGCGAAATAGGATGTTTACAAGATTTTACGAGGGCTCAGAAGATCAACTTGGCTGACCACCCACCCCCCTCGAGACAATCCGCCCTTGTTTATATATGTACTTCAGCTTCCTTAAGAGGCTTCCTTAAGAGGCCTACCGTTTCATTCTCCTTAAAAGACAGTTCAAAAACTCAGGGCTGCGCCTTGACAAGAGCCATCCTGTAAATAAATCATTTTACATTACGCATTTTAAGTAAACGGTTTTTCAAAATAGATACCTCAATTTAAGTTTTTTGAATTACGTAATTTACATTAGGTATTTATGAGAGCTATTTGTTATCATACGGTTTAGTTTAAGGCAAGCAACAGACATTTTATAAACGTAATTTACAGAGCTTCATAGTCGCTTTGAATGTTTTCACGATGCAGAAATATCAATTTCAATTTTGAGGTCATCTTATTGATTTGCATCCTGACGTAACGATTGTTGCAAGCAAACAGAATCGGATTCAAAAGGAATGTACATCCAAATTGGAAGAAAGTTACCAAACTGACCAAATTCATAATTTGTTTGTCAATCTTTATGTAATGAGCTACTATCCTCATGATACAATTTGGAATAGAAAGAAGAAGAAAAATGGTTGCAACGAGCAGAAAAGTTGATGTCATTTTGAGTCTTTTGGTGTTCATCGGCTTCTGGACTTCTTCTTCTATGGGTTCAACATGGCCTGAAATTGAAAAACATAATAAATTTGGTCCTCTTTAGACTGATCCCCCCCCCCCACAGGGATCTGACCCCTATGACACTATTTTACCACATCTGTTTTTGGCCGACGGACCCTAAAACGTTTCTAAAAGCTCCTTAGTTGCGATTGCATACTGGTTTAAAAAAAACTGGCCCGAAGAAACTGCATTATTTTGGTCATAACCCTCTAAAAAGTGTTTTCCCAACGTTTTTTTTTGCCTGTTTAATTAAAAATCATCTGTGGCGCAGCAAATGTTGGCGAAATAGGGTTTTTATAAGATTTTACGAGAGCTCGGAAGATCAATTTGGCTGACCTAATAAAATACGTTTTTGAAAATGCGCCCTTTACGAGAAAATCCTAGATCGACCCCTGATTCATAGAGTCGAAATTTCTTAAGTACCGTTTTGTTTCTATACGGTGACAAAGTTTTGAATTGTATTGTGTGCCTGTAAAATTTTTTGTCAAGAACGCTCGTAAGATTAACCCAGCTGTCAGAAATAATTATGGCAACAGTAACGCTAGATCTGCAGGTTTTTGATCAAGTAACCGCTGCTAAATGGAGTAAATGGAGTGTGTTATTACGAGAAATCATGAAAACCTTTCAGAATTTGGTCGTGTAATTTCTGTCATTGGGTTAGCCGAAAATCTGCTTAATGTTATTCGGAACAAAGTTTCTTTTAGTCACAATTTTTTCAAGTCCGAGATTAGTCTGACTCGGGTTGCTCACAAGATAGTATCAGTGCTAAGTACAGTGCTGATTTAAATTAACCGGACAAAACGCGTTAAACTTGAAATTTAAAACGCAGTTTTCTCAAATTGGGTTGACTCTAGGTGAAAATTTATGATGACAAAACTTGCTTAAAATTTTAGCAGGATTAATATGGTGTAATTTGTTTTGCGAAATTCGGGTGCGAAATTTTACCCCAAAAATGGGTCATTTTGGCTTTTCTTAGTTTATCAAAAATTACGCCAAAAATACCCAGTCGATCACAGACATAATTATAACAAAGTGAGCCCCTTACGTAGCTCAACAAATTTTAAGAAGGGTATTTTCTCCAAAAAAATGCATATTGTTTAAAAATTGTTTTTAAATAAAAAGTTGGTATTTTATATAGTAAAAATGACCTTTTTTGTCTATCAAACGAAAATAAATTAATTTATACAATATTTTGGAGATTATACCCTTCTTAAAGTTTGTTGGGCTACGTAAGGGGCTCACTTCGATATAATTATGTCTGTGATCGACTGGGTGTTTTTGGCGTAATTTTTGATTAACTTAGAAATGCCAAAATGACCCATTTTTGGGGTAAAACTTCGGACCCGAATTTCGCAAAACAAATTATACCATATTAATTCTGCTAAAATTCTAACCAAATTTTGTCTCCATAAGTTTTCACCTAAACTCAACCCAATTTGAGAAGAATGCATTTTAAATTTTAAGTTTAACGCGTTTTGTCCGGTTAATTTAAACCAGCACTGTACTTTTAGCTTATAATTGGCTGATCAAAAATAGTTGATGTCCTAAAAACTTGTTAGAAATGAGTGATAATCTTTTCTCAATTTTTTCAAAAGTTTTTCAAGGTTGTGCCTACGTAATATTATGCAACTTTTTTCAATTTTGTTTCATTAGTAAGTTCATGTCCCTCACAATTGTTCTCTCAGCATTACCCAGGGTCATTGCTCGTTGTGTTGAAACACTCTTCAAGGATCCCTCCAGGCAGTTTATAAATTGTTAAAATTGTATAACTTTTGATTGCAGCTGGTAAATGAATTCAAGTTCAAGTCAGAATGAGCTGTCTAATCGTAACCGATTGATAGTCCGTGTGAGCTGTATGTTCGTATAATTTCGGATGGATCGTGTAATAATCATAATAAATTGTTGTCAGGCAGAAAAGTACAAAAGTTCACAAAATGAAACTTTAGTAAATTTACAACTGCCTCGGAGATCACAATTGGATCTACAGATCCGTCTTCAGGTGCCTAGTATTCGTGTACTCCTTAGTCCAACCTTCACCACCAGCCCACTCTTTATATTTAGTCACAGTATATGTGAAGACACATTGGTTTAAGGGGGAGGGGTGAATCATGCGATCAATTGCGTAACTTAAAATGGTATGATCGGATAATGATCAGATAAACTGACCAGAAACCATAGTGGTTTTAAGGGTTTTGTTATGGATCAAGATAGGTTAGTACTAAATAGTTTAATGTATATCGTATAAAAAACTAGATGACCGTAAAAAGTGACGTTCCAATATGTGCTTTGTCAAGCTCTTGGATTTGACTTTTTTGACATCATAGTGAAGTTATTTTAATTTGATGTAGTGGACAGCTGTATTTGTGGTGGTGTGTTTCGTCAACAGTCTGAAGTTTAAAGATACACTGGTTCATTAAACATATTGGTGAGGTATAGACGGTCAGTGATATCACCACTAATGTTTCTTATAGTGAATCCTGAAATAAAGTAATTAGAGAATTATCGATAGAAATGCTGGCTGGGAAGTTCTTGTTCACATCACTGATCTGGTGCAATGATCATTCATAACATGAAAGTGGTTGTTCGCGAAGAGATGTCATCGATGTTTTGGATTGTAGACTGATTTCAATTTTGGTTTTTCCAATGAGTTTCACTAGTCAAAGCAACAGTTTGTAGCAAAATTTACAAAAACGCATCACTAAAGGTTTTTTGTTAATTGATTATTGTTCCGACTTTCGATACGAAAGTAACGGAATATTTGTGCTCGGGGTGGGTTTTTTTTTCTTCAGACAAATTTCGACTTTTTAACTAACCATTTTTGACGGAATTTTTGGCTCTTTTTCCTTTTCCCCCCACCTGCAAATTTTTATATTTGAAAATACTGTTCACTTTGTCCGATTGTTGTGAAAGTTGACATGCAAACTAATTAGGCCATAACAAGCGGAAAAAGTGCCAAATTTTTTATATCGTTCGAAAGATATTGCTGTCTTGAGCTCAAGTTTGAAAAGATATTTCACCTGTGATCACTTTTCATAAAGTTATGGGGTTTAAAGATTGCCATTTTGAAGTTGGGAAAATTAACGCGCGATACATTTCGCGCTATTAACGCGTAAGCGATATTTAATCCGTCTTAAACTTGTTCCAAATTGATTGAAAGAAGCTTAATTGTCACAATTGATTTGTTACAAGGAGCGAAATATATCCTTTTGTACTTTATATGGAGTGTGGGGGGCTAATTTTCATTTGAAAAATTGCAAGTTTTAGAAAAAAAGTTTCCTTTTTTTTACATCATTTATTTTTTTAATGTTATTACTTCTCCATAAAACCTTAAAAGGAAGTCGGAACATTCACGGCTGCGCCCTGATACGAGAAGTCTTGTTAATATTGGAGTAGTTTTACGCAATTTTTTTTAGTTCGGCAATCTTGAAAGATCTACTTTCCCTTAAATAAGACTGCTTGTATCAAGGCGAAGCCTGAATATTCGGAAACAAAGACAACAAGACTACTCGTATCAGGTCAAAGCCCTGAATGTTCCGACTGCCTTTTAAGGTTTATGGAGCAGTAATAACATTGAAAAATTCAATGAAATAAAACAACCTGAAAATTTTTTTTTCTAAAATTTAAATTTTTTTTTAATGAAAATCATCCCACCACAGGTCATATAAAGTACAAAAGGATATATTTCGCTCCTTGTAACAAACCAATTATGGCAAACAAGCTTCCTTTAACCAATTTGGAACGATTTCTAGGACGGATTAAGTCTCCGCTTACGCGTTAATAGCGCGAAGTATATCGCGTGTTAATTGTCCCAAATTGACCAAAATGGCAATCTTTAAATCCCCGTAACTGCACGAAAAATAATCACAGGTGGAATACCTTTTCAAATTTGAGCTCAGGAAAACAATACCTTTCGAATGATAAAAAAAATTCCGTCAAAAATGGCTAGTTAAAAAGTCGAAATTTGTCTGAAGAAAAAAAAAAACCCACCCCGAGCACAAATATTCCGTTACTTTCGTATCGAAAGTCGGAACAATAAGTACGTCACTTTGTGGCTAACATAAACTTGTGAAGGGATAAAATGAAGAAAAAATAGAAACTGATTTTGTCAATTGTTTCGTCAGTTTTTCAGCCAATTTTTTTTTAATTGGCCTTGAAACAAAATTCGATCAAAATATAATCAATTCAAAAAGGATCATATACAAAAGTAATCAGTCAGCAGAAGCAGTTCAAACTGAGAAATAAGACAAAAACACGCATCAGTTTGTTCTACGCCAAAAACAAGGCACTTCGCGAGTTATCACTATTTTATTCGATACAGAACTCAACCAAGAAAAAAAACAATTGACGCAATCACTGTCATATTTTTTATCAAAAAAAAAACAAATTTCAACAAAATTGATTGTATCAAAATGAAGCCCTGAATGTTTTGACAGGCTTTTAAGGTCTATGGAGCAATTTGTTTTACTAAAAACAGATGAATTTTTCTTAAAATCAATTTTGCTTTGTTTTGAGATTTTTTTTAAAATTTGAACTCACAATAGCAATACTTATCGATTGATTATCAAAAATTTGTCAAAAATGGCTATTTGAAAAGTCGAACTTTGTCTGGAGAAGAAAAAACACCCCGAGCACAAATATTCCGAGCAAAAATAAAAAAAAATGCAAAACTATAAAACTCTAAGGTCAAATTTGATGCGAAAAACAATGACAATTCAAACTATTGCGAGTAAACAAGAGCACTCACAACTACCAAATTAATCTCGGCAAATTCATCAAATAACAAATTAATTACAAACTCCATAGCAATCTGGAAATTTAGCAGGAAATTTTTTTCCAGAACGTAAAAAAAATAAATAAACTTTGAAAATTTACACAATTTTTTTTTATCAATAACGTGGCGGATTTTTGTTTGTTTTAGATCGACCAACTCAAACTTTCGATCGCTCTCAGAACACTATAAAAACCCTATTTTGAGAAAAATTTTTGGGCCGCTGGCAAATTAAAAAAAAACAGGTTAAAAAGTTTTGACCAAAAAATTGCGTGATTCGGCGCGACCCTTCAAAATTATATATATTGGCGCGCAAGCATCTTTAGAAAAAATTTAGAGTTGGTTGGCCCACAAAGGATGTCATAAGAACCTGAAGAGAATGTTCGCCGACATCCCCCCGCCCCCCGCACCCTTTAAATTCGCCCCTGCCTACCCGGGTCGAGATCCCGCTCAAAAACCGCTCAAGATTTGAGCGGTGTGAGCGGTTTTCCAGCAAGATTTGAGCGGTTTGAGCGGTTTGGGCGGTTTGGGCGGTTTTTTTGGAAAAACCGCTCAAACCGCTCAAATCTTGCTTAAAAAACCGCTCAAAAACCGCTCATTTCTTGCGGTGATTTTTGAACGGTTTTTCAAGCGAGATTTGAGCGGATTTTGAGCGGTCTTCCTTTTTGAGCGGTCTTATGATTGGGTTGTACGGCATTCTGACAATTCCGGGAACATATTGTTAGAATTCCTTAGACTACATCAGTTTTCGCATCAATTCGGTCATCAGTGTGAGGTCTTTGTTAGAGAGTTTTCTTATTTTGTCTTCTTATTTTCTTTAAAGGCTCCAATTCTACTGGTTCTTCCATGTTTACTCGTAATGGTTTACAGCATTTTTGACCAGCTCTTCACGTCAACAACCCCACCCCCCCAAACCCCCCCGCCCCAACTTACTCCCCCCCGCCAACGTACTCCCTCCCCCCAACGTACCCCCTCAACGTATCCAACATCCAACAAACCCCCCACCAACGTACCCCCTCCCCCAACGGGGGACATCAACTCTAGTAAGAGGTGGGGGGGGGGGTTATAATCGATTATTTTTGTTATTTTGTAGAGACTGACAATAAAAATTCTGACAGTATATTTGTTGTGCATGTCTAAAACATTGAACATATTCAGTAGAACAAATACAGCGAATGTTAAGATTCCAGCAAGTCCGCATAGACGAACGGATAAGGCGTCTGACTTCGAATCAGAAGATTGCGGGTTCGAATCCCTCTGTGGTCCACTTTTTATTATTAAATCTTGCGCGGTTTTTGAGCGGTTTTTTTAGATAAACCGTTCAAAAACCGCTCAAACCGCTCATTTTGAAGCAAGATTTTGAGCGTAATTGTCTAAAAAAACCGCTCAAACCGCTCAAATCTTGCTTCAATTTAGGTGAAAAATCTCGACTCGGGTATATTATTGTTTCGGTGTGCAGTTTTTGAGTCTACTTACTGTTTGGGTTCAGACACGATCTCAGAAAATTAATGAGTTCTTTTGTTGCTTTCAGTGCTGGCTGCCAAATTGATATAGAGAATTGCTTCGATATAGTACTGTACACTATTAAAGTGAAGACACCTTCAATCAGAATCATAGCTAGCCTAACAAAATGCCAAATTAGGTCATACTTTTCTTGATCTTGCGTTTTACGTATTTCTAAATAACATAAACTTGATGAAGCGCCGATAACGAGGATCACGATCAAAGCAAAAACTACCCTGCAATAGGTGAACATTTTTCGATAAGTCAGTGGCCTCATAACTGCTATATAACGGTTAAAGTTAACAAAATTATGTAATAGGAATGTGCAAACAGAAAGGCTAAGAAAACTGAGACTGTTGAAAACGCCCACCCATTGGGCCGAATAATACAGACGAAATGAGGAAAAAATCGTGATCCATAATCCATATATTGAATCAATGAGAAGTGAGAAAATAACTAGCAGTTCAGAGGGTCGTTTTTTACTCTTGCTGAGTAGAATGCCAAAAATGGTAAAATTTGACAAGAAAATCAGAACACCTAGCGCCATTAATGAATAGTAGAAAGTTTTGAATAAAATGGTTGATGTAGGCTCCATAATCAAAAGATAAACAAAAACAAAAATAGAGAACTAAGGATTTTTCTTATAGCTGCATGATAATCTTTTATCGTTTCATGATAGGGTTTGAAAATACTATCAAATTAAGTTGTTTACTTCCATTTTAGTCATAAAGAAATATAAACTTTATTAGCCATCATCCGATTACAAGGAGTTTAGAGTTGGTGAATAAACATATGATGTTTGCAGTCCAATCAATACAATGTTGCTTAGACCAAATTTTTGAGACCTAGGAGTTTTACTAAAAGCAATGAAGTTTCTCATTTCTATTCTTGATCACCAAAAGATAGACGGCAAAGAGATGATTTTGCATATAAACATTGTATTTATTGAACAGTAAATATGTCCAGTGAACTTGAACTTGAACAGTGAAAGTAGTATGCTCTGTTCACATAAAGAAAATTTCGGCTTTCTAAGTCTATCGGCGATATTTTTCCCAAGAAATAGTTTAAAAAATGCCAAATAAAACTAACTAATATCAAGATCCTAAATAATTGACTGCAACCTACTAGGTGGCCCTCAGTTCTTGAAGAGGTGTCAATTTTGGAAACGTGGTAAACTTGTTTTGACCTCACCTCGGCTTCACATAACCTGCGGGGTTTCTTTTAGTTTAGCTTTTTGATCAATTTTCCCGCCACTCAGAAACTTTAGTTGTTTGCTTGAGCTAAAATCGTATTTCGCTCACTAGTAATTGCAATTATTGTTCCGATTTTTGGAAAAATTTAAGGTTATATGTTTGAAGTGATTTGGTTTTTTTTTCAGCCTATTTTAAGAAAAAAAAACGTCGAGTTGGAATGAACATTCTGGTGTCTACATCTTCTAAAGAGGGTGTGCTGCACACTCTCTTAACCACCTTTTGATTCTAATGGTTCTAATGATTTGGCACTAATGATTCTATTCTATTTAGGCACAAAATAGTGGTAAGGCATTCACTACGAGAGTGTCAGATCGTGTAATCGATCCCCTGCCACGGGAACGATAGTGGGTGAGGACGAGTTTGACCTCTAGCTTCAGGTCTACCACAGCGTAAACCATTTCGGCTGCAATAGTGGTATCGCATGTGTTCTAATTGCAAAAAATGGCCTTGAGCAGCAAAAAGAGATTCGATCAACAAAATAAGTCAAGAACGTGAGGAAATAACGGAATCGAACTATGCTTAGACAGGCTGCATAGCCTTTATAGATCATTTGCGAATAGCAGAAGCTACGTTTTCTTACGTAAACTGCTAGTTTAACTTATTGTTCCGACTTTTGTAACAAAAGTAACGGAATATTTGTGCTCGGGGTGGGTTTTTTTCTTCAGACAAAATTCGACTTCTAAGCTAGCCATTTTTGACGGAATTTTTCAATCTCATTCAAAAAGTATTGTTGTCTTGAGCTTAACTTTGAAAATGTTTTTTACTTATGATCATTTTTTTGTAAAGTTATGGGGCTTTAAAGATTGTCATTTTGGCCAATTTGGGACAATAAACGCGCGATATATTTTGCGCTATTAGAAAAAAAGTGTCATTTTATTTTATAACATTAAATTTTTTCATGTTATTACTGCTCCATATACCTTGAAAGGCGGTCGGAAATTTCAGGGCTTGGCTCTGATACGAGCAGTCTTGTTGAAGACTTTATCTTTGCTGCTGATAGCGTAACACAAATTAGTTCCCGCCCAAAAACTGAAAAATGTTCATGAGCTGCAATCAGGCAAACTAATTGGTCGTATTATTTTTTTATACGACTCGAATATTAACACTTTATATTCGATAATGCCAGTCCAAAATACATGTATTATCGAAAGGTTTTCAACTTAAAGTTATTGTTGATGATTATTCTTCATTTATGTTTTCTGATCCCATTGTAGAACTTGTGATTATAAATTTTCTGAATGACAATCTTCGATATTGCCTTAACTCTCTAATGGCGCTATTTGCTGATGCTGATGACAGCAAAATGCGCGGAATTTTTGTGTTAGCTTACATCAAATGTGTACCGTATAATGAAATCAGTACGCAGAACTCCGTGAAAATAAACGCTTTTTTAACAGTCGTAATGACTTCCAACCTAAACTTTTGATTTGGTGCAACTACCAAAATGAACTTCGAACTTCGTTGATCTTACTTATGATGAAATCATTATTTCGAATCTAAAATACAATAACAAATGAACAAAGCGTTCAAATTCGGATATTGATCATTTCTAACTAAAGTAAATAAAAATTTTAAAAAAATCGTTTCATATAATTTTAAAAAGATCATCAAATTACTTAAACATTCTCATTGAAAAAAACCGCATATTTTAGAGCTCAAAATCTTAATGGGCACTAAAAATTGGAAACAATTCAGATGTATATTGTTATATCAGATATACATTTTTCTAATATAACTAGGCTAGTAGCACAAATCTATGAACGTTTTAAAAACAAAATGAAAAAAACTGATTGTACATATTGAAAAAATGTTGGTAGCAAACATATTACAGAAATCCAACTATCTCCAAAAACTACGAAACTCGAGCAGTCAAACTTCCAGGTTGCTTTAACAGACTGTTTGGGTAATTTAATGGAGCTTAACCAGTCAGACCTACAAAAAAAATTGAAAATTGGAATGTCTCCAAAAACACCGAGACTTGAGCTGTTATAAGGACCAAGTTTTAGCGCTCCAACAACTAAATCCGAATATTGATTGACTACCAATTTTGAGGAGACCAACGCTGTAAAGTTATGAAGGTCTGAAATTGGAAATGAGTCGCCCAAATCATTTCGATTGAATTGGGACACGCAATTAGCTTTTTATTACGTGTTTGACGCTCTTACTTTTTTATACGGCATACGTGGGAGTAAAATGACAAAAAAATTAATACCCATTTCATCGACGTTAAGTGAGAGTCAAAACAAATAGGGTTTCGCCCTGATACGTGCAGTTTGGCTAGATTGTCAATAGATTTATAGTAACAGAGCAGCTTCCGCGCCATTTCTTTGTTAATCTGAATTCCAATTAGAATCGAATTGACAGTTTTGTCATTTTTCAATTTTTGTTTGGGCTGATTTGGTGAACAAGTTCAAATACAAGCTACGTTCAGAAACTTTTCCTAATTTTTTAGTTTCGCTTATGTTTTTTTTTTCAAATCGCTACTGCTGAACGTTCTCAAGCTCATTATTCCTTTCTTAACAAAAAATGTTTGGTTATTGCTTACAGCTCCCTTTCTGAAATTTGTAGTTAAATTCAAACCTGGGCATCGAAAAACATACAAATTCCGTATCTGTATCAGTCCTGTGGCATGTTTCTTTTTTCCTTGTACATGTCTGAACCAGACATGATATTCATTGAAAAAGTCAGATCTTGAGTCAGATATGGTCATACCTGCACCAGACATGTTCATGTCTGAAATAACATGAACAGGCCTGAAGCAGACATGATCATATCTGACTTTACATGATCATAGCTGGACCAGACATGTTCATGTCTGAAATTACATGGTCAGACTTGAAGCAGACATTATCATATCTGACTTTATATGATCAAACCTGAACCAGAAATGGTCATGCCTGAAATTACACGATCATACCTCGATCAGGCTTGATCATACTTGATAATACATGATCTTACCTAGGATGATCAGAGGTAAAGTGATAAATCGAGGTGCTTTCTTAAAACTCCGTAGGCCAAATTTCAAATCGTCAACTAATAAAACAGAACAATAATCAATTTCTGAAACAAAGTGATTTATGCATGAGCTTATCCAAGATTTATGCAAGATTGAAATGAGAATGAGTATAACATACCCAATGTATAACATAGCCAATTTTCTTTTCGAAAATTTACCAGAAAAAAATCTTTTTTTTTTTTCATTTTTCATAACAGAAATGGTTTATTTCTGACAAAGGAAAAAAATATATCTTTTCTGCACAAAAAAATACGTCATGTCTGACCAGGTGTAGCCATGTTTAACCAGGTAGAGTCATGTCTCTCCACGTGTAGCCATGTCTGAATAGTCATGTCTGACTCAATTATAGTCATGTCTTACCAGGTATAGTCATGTCTCAATCAGGTAAAGTCTGCAAACGGCATTGTTTGCGGAAGTTTTCACATGTGAAACAAATATGCACAGAGCTGGAAAACAGCTAATGTCTGAAAAATGTATGATCAGACGTGAATTTGTGAAATTTTTTCTGAAAAATTTTCTGTTCCCTCACCAATTCTTTAGCTTTAAGCAAAGCAAAACGCTAGACACCCAAAGCTTACGATATAATTTGTAGACTTTCTACCCAACTTGTAGATTTTTGCGCTACCTTTTTTTATTTGTGTAAGTTTGAGATAAAGCAGTTAAAGTAAGCAGTTAAAGCAAAAAAATTCAATGAAATGACCATCCAAATTTACTTACTTTTCTAAATTTGAAAATACATATTTTTAGAACGTTTAGTTCAGAAACTGAATCAGAATTGAAACAAATTTTCTTGTGGGTGCCCACAATTGAAGGGTAAAACTGGGCCGAGCTGTACAACTACCAGGATCACTCGTCGTATCATTTGTCTACAAAAATCTTTCATCCGACAAGGCGCAAAAAACTCAAATTAGAGGGACTTCCATTTTCCAAAATTAGCAACAAAAATTGCGCAAAAAACCGATATATCTACAAACAATAGTTTGCACAAATCTGTTTGATAAATTTTGCTGAGATCACAGTTGAAAAAGTTTAATAAAAAACCTTTGAATTATCATTTCTATGCAACACTTGAGCAAAATTTTCCGCATAAGAACAAACTTTGTCATAGTCCTGCATTTAGCTGCACTCAATTGAGGAGAGCTAATTAGAGCAAATTAGGAATTTTGGATGTTCCTGTAGAGAGTTTGAGATATAAGGGGTCCGCAATGGAACACAGTTTGACCTCAGCAAATCTTTTGCAGGCATCAATCGTTAGTTTGATACAGGATTTCGTACTCGCTGCTGACGTTTCTGCGGCACAGGCAAACGACCTTTATCTTCGAAACAAACTTTTTCAATATTGTCCTGATGTAACTATTGTTATAGGCAAACAGACATGGGTTGAGGAGAAAGGTACATCCAAACTGTAAAAAAGTTACAGGTTTGATGTAATAGAGAAGAAACTCTCGGTTTTTCACAAAAGGGTCTGACAATGCCGCAATGCAGTTGGGAATTGACAAAATCAGAAACGTAATTCCAACAAACAGAAATGTTGATGACATTTTCAGTCGTTTCGCACTCTTTGGTTTCTCCCTCACTTCGTCTTCATGGGGTACCTCATTTCGTCCTTGAACTTTGGTGTAAGAAGAGTAATTCTTGGTCCTCAATTGTTAGATTATGATTAATTTCCAAACAATCAGGGTAGATTTGGTAGTTTGTTGAAATCATTCATATATGTTTAAGATTTGTTGAGAAAAAAAATCGGTTTCCATCAAACTGTTTGCAGTTTAAGTTTAAAACTTGATTTATTTTAGTTCTTTGACGAAAGGCAGTTTTTTTGCTTTTTCCATTCCAATTTTTTTAAACTTGGAGCTGAGTGCATCTCAATTTTTTTTAGAGCTTAGCATTTCAAAATTTCTTGACTTAAAAATTGATATTGTCAGTATTTTTGACGATGAAACCAATAATGTCAGTTCTGATTTTAAAAAACAGGGTCATCGGACATAAAATTTGAGAGGAATTCGCCAGAATAGATGAAAACAGTGAAAAGTATTATGATTGTGAATGTTCGTATACTTCGGCGAGGGTAGTTAAAGACCTCAGAACATCCTAGCTCACGCTTTTTAGGCATTAGTAACAATCATGGCATTTTTTGGAAGCTGATCAAAAGGACAAAAACTCGAAATAAACCCCTCATCAAAAAAGTATGAGTAGTTCTAACTTTGAGGTACAAATTTTTATGCATTTAGTAAAGTTTAGCCAAAAACAACGCAGAAAGTGTTTTATATAAAAAATTAGAAAAAAAAATGAAAAAAATGCTTCAAAATGTAAAAATGTACTGAAAAAGGGCTAGCGCAAAGCGTGCAAAATGCGTAACATCTAAATTTTAAAATTATGCTTACTCAAGACAATTTCAACATCCAATGTTTTTTTGTAAAATTTGAAGCAATTAAATCCTAGTAAAGAAGGTGCAAAAAATAAAAGAAATCTCTTGATACCTTGTTCACAAAGTTTCTCAACTGATTTTTTTGAAAAATTTGATTTATAAATAAATTCAAAGTTTTTTGTTGCAATGTTTAAGACCTGAAATTTAATAAAACACGTTTTAAAGCTTTTGAAACTTTACTTAGTTTTTCAATTGATCGGTTTTTCTGAGTTGAACATAATTTTTGCACCGCAATTGAATTTTTTATTTGATTTGCGATTTTTAGAAAAATGGTCAAATAATTATGGAACGTGATTGTGGATCATTTATTGCTACGTTGTTCCTTTGCTAAGTAATAAGTTTTCTACAAAAAAGTTACTCTTCGGGCTCAGGCACACTCGTAGCAAATCAGTCATCTCTTTAACTGGTGTCATCGCTGGTTGCCATAGTGATACGGCGAACTGCTTTGATATGCACTTGTACACTGCTATAGTGAGCACTCCTTCAATCAACACCATAGCCAGCCTCAAAAATCTCCAAGTAGTTATGTATACTTGAGGCTCATCGGTTTTTAAGAGTAAAACAAACCATAAGAAACTGGACGACAAGCTTATCATAAAAATGACCAAAAAAGCGAAAACCACCTTGAAATAAGTGAAATAATTTTTATATGAAAACGGCTTTAAAACTGCTATGTAACGGTTAATACTAACAAGAATATGTAGCTGAAAGGTACCGGTGGTAAGGCTTATAAAACTGAGATCAAGGAGAAAAAAGTCCCATACATAATACTCCCACAAATAATATATAGAACAGTTGAAGATCCATACTCCATATAACGAATCAATGAGAAGCGAGAAAATAACTAGCAATTCTGATGGTCTTTTTCCACCCTTTGTGCATAATATGCACAAAACTGTAAAGTTTGATGTAAAAACTAAAACGCCAAGAATCATTAATAAATAGACAATTAACTTACGCAAGTACAAAAAAAAGTCGAATTCTTCCATCAGCTCAAAAAGCCTGTTAATGAAATGATTCCACAACGAGAGAAAAGTATCAGTAAATATAAAAAAGTTTTTGAGGTAGTTAAGTCTCAATATTTAAGGGCAACTTGAGAGCATGCAAATTTGATCACAGAGCTTGCGTTTATATTCCTAGTTTTTGTCAATAGTCGAAACAATTAAACGAATCAAAATTTTACAATCATGAAGAGCTTAAATATAATGCGCGAACGATGTTGAAATATTTCTGATGTGCAGAACAATTAGTTTTTGTTCGGTTGAAAATAAGTAGTGAATGTTCGTGAATCTTAAGGATCCTTGAACTTATATCAAAATACATACTATTGAATGTTGTATAATATGCAAATATTGTGATTGCAAAAGATTGGCGTTCAAAAATTATTGCGGCGGTGAATGTCAAGGACTTTTTCACCCCAAATTATCCTAAAAAACAAATTTTGGGTGTTGCAAGGGGTCATGTCCTTTTTTTGGAGGAAAATGTAATTATTCGCGGTGTGTTTTTATCTAATAATTTTAAACTTTTTAACTAGCCTCTTGTTACGGAACTTTTCAATACCATCTGAAAGGTATCAATGTCCTAAATTCAATTTTTTGTCAAGTAATTCGGTTCATATCATGCTTTTGTCTAACTCACACATAATTCCAAAATGAACTGAGGTAAAATATTTGGTTTTAGTTATGCTTTTCTAGACGCTGATTACATCACTGAAAATTCCAATTGGCCTACAAATAAAAACGATACTTCACACCCGACTAGTGTTAGTACAGTTATGAGGGTTGGATGATTGGAAAACTTTAGTCCAACGGTATAGTTTTGAATTATATTTTTTTTGCCTAAAATAGGCAGCGACTTGATACGGCGCAAGTTTGTTCGAAACTGAATAGCGGCAAGCTAATTGGAACGCTTTATTGTGTCCGTGGAATCCAGACGCGTGAAAGCATAAAAATGTTTTAAGAAAGTCAACGCATTTGAAGACTTTGCCCCAATACAACCTTTTTTGAGCAATTGTTTTTTGCTTTATCACTCGCAATTGCAAACCATGAAACATTCTAATAATGCACTTGTTTTAGCTGCACTTCAGTGAGTCCGAGGAAACTTTGATCAAATAAATGATGAAATTTTCTTTTAAAAATGGAATTTTCTGATCAAACATCCCCGCAGGCAGTTTTTTTTGCAGCCCACAGAGCGTTTTTTGGCTCTATAGCGTACCTCTTTCCATTTGAAAAAAAAGTAGGCGTAATATACTTACAGTAACGCGGGGTTTTTAAAGTCATCTGAAAAAGTTTCTGCCTTGAATACAAAATTATACAAGACTGCTCGTATCAGGGCGAAGCCCTGAATGTTTCGATTGCCTTTTAAGGTTTATGGAGCAGTATTAACATCATAAAACTAAATGTAAAAAAAAAAAATGAAAACTTTTAATGAAAATCATCCCCCCACACGCCATATAAAGTATAAAAATATAGATTTTGCACCTTGTAACAAATCAATTGTGGCAAATAAGCTTCTTTCAATCAATTTGGATTGATTTCTATTACGGATTAAATCTCTGCTTACGCGTTAATAGCGCGAAATATATCGCGCGTTAATTGTACCAAATTGGACAAAATGGCAATCTTTAAACCCCCGTAACTTTACGAAAAATGATCACAGGTGAAATATCTTTTCAAATTTGAGCTCAGGACAACAATACCTTTCGAATGATATTAAAAAAATCCGTCAAAAATGGCTAGTTAAAAAGTCGAAATTTGTCTGAAGAAAAAAAAAGCCCACCCCGAGCACAAATATTCCGTTACTTTCGTATCGAAAGTCGGAACAAAAATTATATTTCTCCCGAGATCATTCTGCGCAGAGTAAGAAGGTTTTTTATATATATGTTTTGTTTCGTAGCGACACCGAGCGAAAAATTGACAATCGTCGAGTTAATTCTTTGTTCAGTACAATGTTTGCTTGTTTGTTTGTTTTTGGGAAAAAATTTGTTCATTTTTTTGACGTTTAACTTCCTCCAATTTTAGTCAAATTACTGTTTAGTGGTATGCGTTGAAAAAATTAGTTTTGAGAAATGTTTAGGCAATCTTAAAAAAATTTTACTTTCAACACTGTTGTACTGCCACAACAGTGCCAAAAAAAATAGCTTGTCAAATAGCGGAATTTTGTTCGGAGAAAAAACACAAATTTTCCGGTTTTTTTTTAATGTAGGTTTAGGGGACTTCTTTTCAAGTGGTCTCTTTGGCAGTGAAGTCAGCGGGGCGACCGAGATTCACTACTATCTACAATCCCGAAAGGGTTAATTTGGTGGCAACTATTCTGTACTGCTCTATGTTGCTTGCTCCTGTGTATTGCTCTTAGGGCTGTCTCGACAATACAATCGTAAAGATCTCCAAATAGAAATTGTTCAAATGATTATACGTCTAATTACAGAAGGATCTGAATGGCCACGATATAATCTATCAGTCTAACCGAATGGAAAGGGTCTGCGATTTTTTAGGCAATTGCTTGATTGCAATTTAACTTCCACTAATTTCACCATCACTAAACTATTCTCTCTCTGAGAACCAATTATCTACTTTTTATACTATAATTGTTCTCTTACTCTGAGAACTAACTACTCAACTCACTAGCAATAATTGTTCTGACTCTTACAAGCTCTACGGTACCCTCCAATTCCTTATCTTTCTTTACACTCAGTTTTAGTTAAGTCACGCCTTTCACTATCAGTCCTGACATACGCTTTAATCACCCGTCCGCACTTGTTTAAGACTATATCCTTTCCCCTGTCAACTGTACCACGTGCCAAAATTGGTTTCTTTCATCAATCTTTTCACGCTTATTAGTTACCCGGTGTGCAGTAGGTGTCACAATTTGACCAAGCAAACAAATGTCATATGATTCTAATTAGCTAATTCCCGACCTCAGTGACTTCAGCCCTCGAGTTCAACTCAAGCTCCAAACCATGATATGTTTACTCAGTCACCCTCTCAAGGTATTTGTTTTAAATACCCCGTTAGCGTTCCGACTTCCCAAGGTTAGGGGGAGACCCTTTTCATGGGTAGCTAATTCGTTCCAAGCAACTTAAATTTCTATCTGTACTCTGTTCGAATCCCGACCTTCTAGCTATCAGGGGAACGTAATCAAACCAAAAAGTCACATCCGGGAAGCCAAGTGAAATCCTCGTCCGTTCATGCTGTTTAGGAGTCTTAATTCTCATGCCGCGGTCCTATTACTATCAATTTTCTCTGGGACTACTCTCTAGGACGTCTTTTTTAGAGTTGCTATTAATAGATCATTCGCCAAGCTAAACAGAAACCAAAGTTTACCAAGTCCACTTTGAAATAACTCTACTACCTCAAGGTTGCAAAATAAAACTGAATCTCTATCAGTTTCTGCTCTAGTTCTCAATATATAAGTTTTCTCCCTATTATTTTAGCAAGGTGACCCATTCTTGTTTCCAGGGGTAGGGCTGGGGAATACGCCACTTTCCGGTGTTTATCTTGGGGTTTTCCATGCAATTTCGTGGTAAAAACGCCCAAAGGTTAATTTAAGGTCACCCAGGGGTGGACTGGGGTCAAACTACTCTATTCAAAATCCCATGGGGGTCCTAACTACCAAATTCCATCTATATCCCAATGGTACTTCACTATTTATCCCATTTCTAAGCTCCCTTATCACTTTTTCCGCAAAAAAGCTATTAACACCGGAAGGAGTCGCCCGAAGGTTTTACTCCCAAGGGGTCTTTTTTCGGGGTTCGTATCTTGTGTCGATTGCTGCAATAAAATCATTGTGCTTGCTGTGTTTATTGGAGACCAAAAAAAAGTCCGGAATTTAGGGGTGGGTTTGTTTACTTAGGGCATAAAACCGGAAGTGGGGTCCTTGTGGTCTGGGTTTCCAAACTTAAACTTTCCTCAACCAACTAGTCCTACAAAATACTAAAATTTGAGCCCCTTAACGCCGCTAGTTTCCGAGTTCTGATAGGGCCATTTACACTTCCGGGGACCGTTATCACTTGCTCCCCAAGGGTCTGAGGGGCCCGTTTTTCGTATGCCCGGGTCAAATCATCTGATTTTCATAACATTAGCTTTCTTAGTTCCAATTTTTGGGGGTAGGGGTTCGCCAATTCGCTATTTTGAGCTCGATCCTTTCTTTGCTGTACTACTTAACTTAATGACGAATCAATCTTATGCTCAGGTTACTATAGCATGTAATACAGTAAAATCGCCAATTCTACATCCAATATTTGAAACATAAAATGGTCAAAACTTTGTCAATATGGCAATTTGTGCAAAAAATATATGCACAACATATATGTGCAAAAGTAGAGATGTTTCTTTCGTGTTTTGAGAGTCAAAAAACATCTTTTGTAATGGTTGTAATGGTTGTTTTGTGGAATGGTTGTGATATTTAAAAGTAATGCCTAGAACTGATTACAGAAATTTTAAGGCTCAATATATCAAATTAGTACAAATTGAGCCGGCTTTCTTGTAATAAATTTAAATAATTTGTTAGCGAAACAATACCTTCATGCGCTAATTTTTTTCCAGCCAAAGTTTTTGCTTAATTGCCAATCATTTGATGCTCCGACCCTTCCTTTTTTAAATTTTCAGTTTGTTGGGAAAATTTCTGTTTTTTCAACTGCTTCCACAGGCAAAGTAGAGATAGAGAGATGTATGCTGGATCTGGTGTCAATTTTTTGCAGCAGTTGCGTTTACAGGAACTCAGTTTAGTTCAGAGTTTAGTTCAGAGTCCATAAACTTTAGTTCAGAGGCCCATAAACTTACAAACAAAACTGTTCACATCTGTTCAAGAGTTTGTATGTTTTGACTGCCTCCTATTTAGTCTCGATTTGTTTTAGTAAAACTTGACTTTCAAAACTTGAACGTTGATTGTTTTTTTTTTCTCATCCAACTGCCACAATTGAATACTAAGAATTATAATTTGTGTCAATTAGACAAAAAATTAGACTAACTAGTTTCAATTTTGCAACCAAATTGAGAGCTAAATGAGGCACCACACTTGAATATCTTGCATTTAAATTTTCACTATCATAGATAAATACTTAAACGCGTGCACAATTTGGCCGAAAAGTTTTTGAACTCAGGATTCCATAGTTTCTAAGGTGTTCAAAAGTGTCTGGTTGAAAACTATGAACTTGTTCACTAAAATTGCTCTGAACAAATAAAAATTACCCCAAGCAAGTAAAACTTCAATAGAATATGCAGCTTAAATTTAAAAGCAAAACTTAGTTATCTATTTTCGTTCGAAGAGAATAACGAAGTTTTTGTGCTGGAGGTAGTATTTTTTCTCTCCAGACAAAATTTGACTTTTTAACTAGCCATTTCTTACCAATTTTTTACATCATCCATATCATTTATTTAAAAAAATTTCCGCCTGTGATCCAGTTTCAAAGTTATGGGGGTTTAAATATTGACATTTTGGCCGATTTGGGACAATTAATCAGCTATATATATATATATATATATATATATATATATATATATATATATAATAAGCTATATAGCAATTAATAAGATATATATATATATATATATATATATATATATATATATATATATATATATATATATATATATATACATTAATTGTCCCAAATTGGCCAAAATGTCAATATTTAAAACATATTCACAATTTTGACGAGTAAGCGGAGATGTATTTTTTCTAGAAATTGTTTTTTTTTCATTAAAGCATGTTAATTAAACTATTCAAATTGACTATTTTGTACATACCACAGACGAATTTCGATTTTTTTTTGCTGAGAATTTTTGAAAAAAGGTTATTTTTGAAATAGCCGAAAAGTATTTTTGCCATAAGCTCAAATTTTAAGAGATATTTTACTTGTGATATTTTTGTGTAAAATTGTAAGGTTTCAAATATAGCTAATATTAGATAGTTAACGCGTGATATATTTCGTGCTGTTCACGCGTAAGCGGAGATTCAATTCGTCTTTCAAATTTTCGAAACTGAATTGAGGCATCTTGTTTGGTCTATACAACGCTTTGCTACATGCAAAAAGCATCACCTAGCAAATGGCTGGAAAGTTTTTGAAAAAAATTTTTAAATTTTTTTCAAAAATGTTTGAAAATTAGATCATCTTTTTAAAGCGAACACTACTCATTAGAGCTTGAAAGGAGTCGGAACATTCAGGGCTTACCTTTATACGAGTAATCTTGTTTCATTTTTTTCGCCGAAAACAAACTCGAGCTGACTATATCACCTCACGAAAACTCTCAAAATACATTAGCGAACATTACCATTAGTTCATGAAAAATATCCAAGTGATTTCTTTTGTTAGAAGACAGCTAAATGATTAGTGCGAAGTCAATGAAAATTTAGAAAAAAAACTGATTTTTTTAATTATAAAATTGAAATGGTTAAGCTGATAAATAATTAGTAGTTCAAAATGAAAACTTCAAACCAGACATGTTTTTAAATTTCACTTGAAAAAAAAAGTTTTTTTTTTAAGCTTTCAAACAGTTTATCGGATTCCTCCTATTGACAGTAAATCAAAGCATTCTTAATTCGGCAATCTAGATTGAAACTGACAATTTGAAAATCCAAATTTCCAATTTTGGAGAGTTTTAAATTTTTTATCAAGGATTTCTCCAACAAAGTGCTTGCAAAAACTTTTCAGATGCTTACAGACTGGGGCTAAAAATCAAGCCAAGTCTTCTATCCGCTACCATTTTCTCGAAAAAGGGTCTCTTAAATACGAATGCTTTTACATGAAATCACACTAAGCTGTATCTGCATTTGAAGAAACTTTTATCCGTTATCTCGAATGCATGTGTTCTTATAAATCAGTATGAAACACAATTGCGCTCTCCTATATTTTGTCTCAACTTTATCAGGTGAAAACGATGTTTAGATTGGGCTCTATCAGTCGAAAACACTCAATTCAATAAAGTCTTGCCAATGAGGACCTAGGAAAAGCCTAGGAGAGGACCTAGGAAAAGCTAACCAGTCTATCTCTCCTCTATTTCCCCACACTCCAGACTGGTTTGTTTTGTTTTTTGAAGCTCTTTTTGCCACTCAAGGTCCTTTTTGCGTCTAGAACATTCACGTGGTATCTAATTATTGCAGCCGTAATTGGTCAAGCTGGAGTACACCTCAATCTAGATGTCAAGTGAGAGCTCGTCGCCTTACCATGATGCTAGGTGCTTAAGTTGCTATACTGTCGCTTTTATACTTGGGTTTTAAACTCAAGTTTTGACATTTTCAACCTTTTTTGAGTCCAAATGGTTAAAAATTGTTCGTAAAGGATATATAAAAAGTTTACATAATAACTGCAGCAGAGCGAAAAAACCAAAAAATCATTACTGTTCCAAACCAAGAAGTTCTCTAGTCTCTGCCTTAAGACATTAAAATAACATTAAAATGACATTAAAATAAGAGAACCTTCCTGCCCATGATTTTGCTTGATAGAAACTGATCACTTTTGATTTTTATTGTCAGTGTCTATGAACAGGAAAATTTTTTGGTTTTGATTTAATTGCAACAAATTATATCGCTTACAATTAATGAGGCACTATAATCCATTGCAGAAACAATCTCGCGTTTTTCCTGATTACTTTCTAAAAGAAGAACTTGAATGTTTTGCGTTCATCTTGATTTTCGGTTTTGTTTTGTTTGAGCTGCTTGACAGCAGACAGTTCAGCTAATGAACAAAAAAATAACTTTTTAAAGCACAATTTTAGTTAGACCTAATGATTTTTTTTGAAGGACGTTGTGCACAAACCCACTATCGATTTCTTAATTTTGTTATAGTTAATTATTTGCTGTTGGTGACGCAAATTATGAAGAAACTGCTGTGTTTTTCGTAGCCTTCTTGCATTTTTTGTTCACAAAATTTGATATTTATGATAAATTTAAAGTTTTCATATGATACCACTTGCGACAGCACGTGTTTTGTAAGCGTGGAAACATATTTTAAACCATAGACAACTTTTGTTACAAATCTAGAGAAATTTAACTTTCTTTGTTTTAGAGCTGTGGCCATTACTAGGCTTCCTCTTACTTAGTCCAGACTAAATGCAGCTGCTTTTGCACTCGTATATTTGAGGTTTGAGTCCTGGAAGGACATTTTACGAAAATCAATATTTTTCAGGGTTGTGTCAAAACTTTTGTGTAGGTTGTAGGGCAAAAAGAAAATTTTCAGTTTAGAAAAAATTTCAAGTTTGTGGTAAAAAAGTGGGAAATTTTTTTAATACTCAAAAGGTGTCTTCCCAAGTTTTGTTGACTTAGTGGCCGCTGGGTAAACATGCGTGTATACTTCTAATGCCTGCTTACTTCTAATGGCTCTTTTCTAAATTAATTTTTTCATTTTTCAGGAAAACGTTTTTTCGTAAAATTTTTGGCTTATATCCTTTTCATTTTCTATTTGATATCTTGCAATGCTACGTTTTATCGAAAGCAATTCGTAGCTCCGCTAAGCTTTCGTAACTTAGTTGCTTAATTTTGTTGTTGGCTTACATAGTTTTTTTATTTCATCTTTATTGTCGTGTTTTTAAAAAAGGTAATTCAATTTTTTACTTGAGCCTTCCTTGGATTACAAAACATTCTAATCTATCAATTATAATCCCTTATAACAGAACCGTAAACAAAATTAATCATATCTGACCTCAAAAAGGTTATTTTATTTAATT
>NC_087064.1:46832030-46886154 GCF_963678635.1 Symsagittifera roscoffensis | reverse complement strand
AGAGAGAGAGAGAGAGAGAGAGGGGGGGGGGGGGGGGGGGGGGAGAGAGAGAGAAGGAGAAGAAAGAGAGAGAGAGAGAGAGAGAGAGACATAGAGAGATTTTTAAAAATCGTGTAGCAATTTTATGTCTAAGTTAAGATCAATTTCTTTCTGCAATTTTTTAGATTGAATAATTCGATGAGTGGCAAGTTTTGGACAATTTGGTTGCTGTAATTGAAGAACAACTGCAGCAATAGCAGCTGTAATATTGAAATGGCGTTTCTATTAGACAGCAATGTAGTTGTTCCGACTTTCGGGGGAAAGGGAAAGAATATTTGCGCTCAAATTTAAAAAAAAACCAATTTCATTGCTGATCCTTTTTTAGTAAAGTTATGGAGGTTTAAGGTTGCAACACAGCTATCTTGCAACAATTGAAACCTTTTGTCTTAAATGATTTAGTCCGTATTAAAAATTGTTCTGAGTTGAACTGAGGCATGAAATTTAGTTTGTTTTATACTTTGCTTTCTTAACATATTTTCTGATATATATTATTCCATTATTTTTTAAAGCGAACAGTACTCCATACTACATAAAAGACAATTGGAGCATTCAGAGCTTTCGCGGCGCCTTGATACAAGCAGACTTTCGAAAGACTTGTTTTTCCGACTGTCTGGTTGGTTTTTTCTCGCTATACGTCGCTCAGTTTGGTGATTTATAGATTTACCTCGTAATTGATTTAAAAAACAAAACATTTTTCTGCTATCACGTTTATTACAGAGAAAACATTCCGTAGCTATGAAATGGAAGAACGTTTTTTTTCTGATGTTTGCTTCTAAAGCGCACTATTTGAGGTTCAACAAGAAGCCACGCAGAAGAAAAGAAGAACAATCTGTTGCTAAAAATGTTCACGCTAGTCGCTTCAATATGTGTTTGTTTCTTCTCTTTCGGTTGCTTGTTTTTGTTGTTTATTGCCTACTGATGCAGACAACTTTTTTGACTACTTCGACACACTTCGTGGCCTCCTGGATGGGATCCATGCCGTCTTCTACTGCTGCTACGTACACTGCACATGTAGGGCAGCAGTATGTCCAGCAGCATGCCATGATCTGGAATAAAGTCACAATGTATTCAATCCTTTAACCATAGAAGATCAACACCTAATCATGGACTCCCTCTAGAATCAGGAAAATAAGTTGCCCCTAAAACAGTTTCTCCAAATTAGTCAAGTTTCTCCATTTGGCCCCACAGTTAAGACCCCAATTTCATGCTCGCAAAATCATACGTCAAAGCGCTAAAGGATTTTAATTTAAATATGAAAGCTGATTCATATAGAATATATGCTCTTAATGGACAAAAGTTGACCGAAGTCGAATACATGCAATGAATAGATGTGTTGTGCATACCTTAGTGCCCATGTTCTCTGGTATTTTGTCGAGGGCCTTCATGTACCACCAAGCGAACAGACAGGGACAGTAGCAGGCGAGACACATGCGGAAACTGTCCTCTTGTAGCTTCTACAACACAACATCATTCATCGTCAGAACATTGCAATTAATTGGCGGCTCCAATAGACATTTAGATTCTAATATAAGTTAACAGATTGTTAATGATGCTACGCTCAGAAAAGACAAACGAAGTTTTTAAGCTCAAAAACGAAGACAAACGAAATGTCTAATCACTTTATAATCTATTTCAAACATACTGCGCTGGATACAATTCTTGACATTTATATTGATATATAATTTAGACAGAAATTAATTATTTTTTTTATAACTTCGATTACTCCTTTTTTATATTAGAAAGGCACTGTGTATTGAGTCTTTAAGTATCACTGGGGCGTATTTGCGGGAAAAAATTAAATGAATTTGCTTCAAATTAACCAACAAATTCTTTCAATGGCATACTAATGCCATATAATAGAAACATAATTGATCAATAAAACACCAGTATATCCGAGTTTTAAACTATTTCCAGTGTATCCGGTTGCTGTAAAATTAGCACAGAAAACTTCGAACAAAATTATCTATGCAAAAATTCAAGTTAAACAAAAAATTATCAGTTTTTGTTCCGACTTTCGATACGAAAGAAACGGAATATTTGTGCTCGGGGTGGGTTTTTTTTTCTTCAGACAAATTTCGACTTTTTAACTAGCCATTTTTTACGGAACCTTTTAATATCATTCAAAAAGTATTGTTGTCCTGAGCTTAAATTTGAAAAGATATTTCACCTGTGATCATTTTTCGTAAAGTTATGAGGGTTTAAAGATTGCCATTTTGGCCATTTTGACCAATTTGGGACAATTTTAACGCGCGATATAATTCGCGCTATTAACGCGTAAGCGGAGATTTAATCCGTCTTATAAATCGTTCCAAATTGGTTGAACGAAGCTTATTTGCCATAATTGATTTGTTACAAGGAACGAAATCTACCTTTTTGTACTTTATATGGCGTGTGGGGGGATGATTTTCATAAAATTTTCAAATTAAAAAAAAAAATTTCATTTTATTTTATTTCATTTTTTTTATGTATTACTGCTGCTCAATAAACCTTAAAAGGCAGTCGGAACATTCAGGGCTTCGCCCTGATACAAGCAGTCTTGTTTTTAAATTAGAATGGCAGGCGCTTAGAGAAGTTATTCATATCTTATTTAACATACAAAACATTATTTAGTTTTTAAAAAATACACTATACGTCATCGAAATGAAGGGCGACTATAATTCACACTCTTCGTTCTGAAACCGTCTAAAAAACTAAAACCATTCGCCATCAAGTCGAAGGGTTTGAGGATGGTTTTTCTCTCCATCCAGCTAACGTTTATTTGTTATACTTGATTTTGCATGAAACGCGACCACACTCGAAATCAAAAACGGAGCACAAAAACTGATTTGTCATTTTGTTTCGTTTAAGCGGTAAAATATCATGGGTGACGAGTTACTCTTTTTGTCATTTTGATGACAGGATCGGAAATTTATAGTTTTTTAAAGGAAAAAATCAATTTAATGCCATACTAATCCCATTTCATGGAAACACATTTTTTCTCAAAACCACTTCAGTGTAATCGATTGCTGTGAAAATAGTATCGAAACTTCTGGTCACAATTATTTGTGCAAATCTTATAAAAAAAACAAGCACTAATATAATAGTTAGAAAAACAAGCACTAATAGGAGTTCTAAGAAATTTTTTAACGTCTTAAGTAACATGAGACAATAGCTAAAATTTGAAACACAGTCAAGTCACATCGTCAAACTGAAAAGCGAACCAATTTCAATGGTGGTACATGATTTTAGGTAACTAACGCAGTCTGAACAAAAAACAATTTAGCTTTGACTCGGTTTAATAACAGACAATGAGATTTTTTTTGATTTTTTTTGAGTTTTTAAGTATGACTGGGCAGTAACGGGTTTAGGGAGGGGGCAGGGGGCCGACGCTTTTTCTCAGGGCTTCTCCCTCTGTACTATTTAGAGATATCTATTTATGGTGAGGTACCTAAAAATTTTTCTAAAGGCGGGAGGGGGCGGGGGAAGGCGCGCAGAAAAAAAGCGTATTTTTGGTCAAAATTTTCCAAAAAGTGCCTAAAAACGCCTTTTTTGGCTTGTTTTTTTTCAAAAGCTTGCCTGCGGCGCAGAAAATTTGGTCAAAATGGGGTATTTATGGTGATTTCAGAGAGTTCAAACACAAAATCAACATGATCGACCTAAAAAAAGCCGCCCGAAAATCCGGCCCCTCCTTGAGAAAACCCTGGATCCGCCCCTGTTACTGGGCATTTTTGCGTTAAGCTTAAAACAACCAAAGCACAATGATAAAATCCATTTAATGCTATACTAATGCCATATAATGGAAACAACATTTCTCATTCAACTCTGTTTTCAGTATATTTGGTTGCCGTGAAAGTAGCACAGAAATTTATGATCACAATTATATTTTCAGAAATTCAAGTATAACGAAATTTTTTTGAAAAGACAGGCAGGCACTATCAGAAGTTTTAAAAACTAGTTATTAACGACGTAAGTAATATAGAACTATTGAAAACTTAAAATACGGTATATGTCGTAGGTTGAATAGCAACTCAACTTCACAATCTTATCTTAGAGTTCGTCTGAAAAACAAAAAACCAATCGAAAAACAGTTTAAAGTTTTGAAAACGGTTTAGCATTCCGCCCAGCTGATGATTAATAAAGCTACCTAATTTTGCGTGAAAGATAAACTTATGTAAGACCAAAGACGGAACGAAAAAATATTTGTCGTGTTTGTTTCGTTGGTCAGTGTCATTGGCAAGATTTCAAGAAGTCATTTTGTTGAAATGAATGCCAGCTTGTAATTTTGCTATTGAGAAAAATTTGAGAAAAGTTTACACAAGGTCTACTTAAATTCAACAAAAATTTTTATCTGAAAAAGTTCAATTTATGGTGGATAAAAACCTACTTACACGTTAAGATACGGTTCTGACATAGAAAATTGGGTAAAAGAAATTCACGCAAAATGAGGTACCTAAAGACAATACGAAAGATTATGATTTTCGCATTTTTTGATTCGATCTAGGTTCAGTTTAAGCGGGAAAAAAGGAAGAAAGCATCTATGTTTTTATAAATCTAGAAGCTCTGTTTTCTTTGTTTTCGGCTTTTTGTTAAGATAGTTGTGTTTTTTTCGGCAACCATGATTGCACACTTTTTGGGTCATACAAACCCAAATGAATGTCTTATCACAAATAATAAGATAAACAACAGTATGAAGTTAAAACACTTTGCCTAGCTACATATTTGCCCCTATTTCTATAAGTTGAGAGTTTTTTGTTCCGAATTTCGATACGATAGTAACGGAATATTTGTTCTCGGGGTGGGTTTTTTTTTCTTCAGACAAGCTTCGACTTTTTAAATGGCATTTTTGACGGAATTTTTTTAATATCATTCAAAAGGTATTGTTGTTCTGAGCTTAAATTTGAAAAGATATTTCACCTGTGATCATTTTTAGTAGAGTCAAGGGGTTTAAAGATTGCCATTTTGGTCAATTTGGGACAATTGACGCGCGATATATTTGGCGCTATTAATGCGTATGCGGAGATTAAATCCGTGTTAGAAATTGTTTCAAATTGGTTGAAAGAAGCGCTGATTGGCCATAATTGATGTGTTAATAGGAGCGAAATCTACCCCTTTGTAATTTATTTGGCTTGTGGGGGGATGAATTTTACAAAATCTTAAATTAAAAAAAACTAATTATTTTTTTTACACATATTTTTTTCATGTTATAGCTGCTCCATAGACCTTAAAAGGCAGTCGGAACATTCAGTGTTTCGCCCTGATATGAGCAGTCTTGTTTTGGATAAGTTTTTTGTTAGAGTTTTCTAAAGGGAGTGTTAAAAGTATAAATTATCTCTTTAACTTTTTCTAATTACTGCTGTTAATTGTCTCAAAAAATTTAAAACTGACCCCTTTCTTTTAGGAATCTTACCCTTGAACTTTGTTAATGCTTAAAGATATCCGCTGTTGGTCGACCAACCCTTTTTTAATATCAGACTTAAGGTAGCTCCGAAAATCTTTTTTTGTTATTATAGTTGACCTAAAAAAAGTCGACAAAACTGTGCTGAGCTTTTTTGAAAAACCGCCTTCCTCGAGAAATTCCTCGAACTGCAATTTTTCGAGAAAATGCTTGGAAACCATTGCAAAATTTTTTACAGAAACTAAAAGCTCCTACTTTCAAAATTTTTCCAAGGTGGAAAAACTATTCTTGCATATGCAAAGCTTACATGTTGCGTCAGCGTGTTAACATGTGTTGAACATCCTAAAAAAATTAAGAATGAGAGAATAAAACATACGTGGTAAGATATCTTGGCGAATGCGTAGGAGGGGCAGCAGCAGGCACAGAACCAGCCCTTCCAGTCGACCCAGTTGGTGGATTTCAAGTGGTCCAGAAACTCTGCCATATTGTTGTTTGTGATTGCCTGTATGTTTTTTTATTTATTTTAGATCGGTTTAGGCTGCGATGCTCGGCGGTGGCTAGTTAGATATGTAAAATACTAATCCAGTTAAACAGGTTATTGTTTTTTACGACAGGTTCAGCTTCCTGTTTTGGATTCAGTTTATTATTTGTTATGGTAGCTGCCTGGTTGTTACTGAAAGCACTCAAAAGATTTCGATCCAGTCCCCAGTTTTTATAGCGCATAAAAATACAGCTTACCTTACAAGCACCGACGGATTTATTAAATTGCTAAAGCTTGGAAAAACGCAAAAAAAAAAACGAACTGTTACCAAAACAAATCCTCAACAGAAGGAATAAATAATATCCGTTAAATTGACTCGGTAGCTATCAAAAAGCACGAGTCTCTTTTTTTTGCAGATGCTTCAATGTTCACCTTCCGCTAACGTACCAACTATAATTAAAACGGCGCTGCTCAGCAAAAAAAATTACTGAACCATGAGACAACAGTTAAAAAAGACGCAAATAGATGGAATCCGTTTTCCAATTTGATTTGAAAACGGACGTGAACTAAAAACAAAAGATGAAAACTGAGGCTGCAAAAATTTTTTTGCTTGGCAATTTATTAGATGCCGTTTTTGCCGTTTTAGAGCTAATAAAAATCAACAACAAACCACGCAGGAGCAGCAAACTGTCTTTCCAAAACAAAAAAAAACCCTGAAGTTTGATTTCAAAACAAAGTTTTCAATGTGGCATGACATTTTTTTCAAATTAATTTTCCCTACTGAAAAAGATTAAAGCAAAATATCTTTTCAGAAAAACAGAACGAACATTTCACCGGAGATTTCGAGGCACGGTTGTTTTTGGAGAGAAGTTTTCAATTTTTTTTCTGAAACATTTTCCATCTTTGTAAAATTACATTATCTGATTAAAAACTGTTCAAAAGGAAAGCTTGTTTTTTTTTCATTTGAGAACGTGATCCTTTTGAACGTGATTCACTGTGTTAAAAAAGTTAACTTTCTTCCTGAAAAACATTAATTTTGAACTTAAAGGAAAACGAGTTGCGTTCATTTGAAATTGTTTGATACTTTCTTACAGCTGGCAAAAAACGTTCTATCAAAAGTTATGCGAAGGTCGTTAACCTCTGTGCGATGGTTTGAACAAACTTAAAACTCCGTCCGTATCAACTAACTATCTCAATCTTAACAGTAATATAGGATGATAGGTCTGGTCCTGCTACGGCAGCTGCCGATTCGTCTCTAAAGTATTGTTACGTAAAATGATGTAAGGCCGGTCCTGACCAAAGTCAGCCGTGCCGCGCTTGATCTGAAAAGTGATACTTAAGTCACTGTGTTTGTTTATTGAAGACGATTTATACGGTAATCTAAAACAAATAGAAAACCTATTGTTTTTTTTTTTTTATGGATTCGGTATAACGGACATACGATTTCTACTCACACTAAAAGATATCACATGGCAGAGCCAGCAGGATAAACAAATCAGGAGAAGAGAACAGACCTAGGTATTCGGGTTTAGTGGGCGTCGGCTTCGAACCCTTCATCGTTGATTAAAAACTGGCTAGATCAGTGCATGACGGCTGCTACGGTAAAGGAAAATGTAGACCCTCGCATAATTCTAGAGCCATCGAATGCGGTGGTCATACTAGAACGAATACCAAGACAGGAATCAGCCTAATCATCAAAATCTTCTACTGTAGAAGCAGCAAGAGTAAAAAAAGACAAACAAGCAAAGGAAATTATTGAAGCGTAAAGTGAAGAAAATATTGAAGCGGAAGAGGAAAAACCGACACAAAACGAAAGCTGAGAGGCCCAAAAGTGCTGCATCACTCTTTCTTTGCGGAAGTTCAACAGAATCTAGTCTCACGTTTTTTCCTAGCTTCGGGGTCGGAGGGAAAGAAACTAATTCTACTGATCAGCCCGCATGTAGAAAAATCACAGCAGATTTTCATGTTAAAATCACGATTATTTGCGAAAAGTGAAAAGAGTGTAAATCATAAAAGATAAAAAAGGCCTACACGGGCAGACAAAGCGAATGAATTTTCAGAACTGACTCACGCTGCACTAACTGCTTGAGCAGCCAAGTCCTAACTGAGAATGTTAAAGGATGAGGTAGTACTGGATTTGTTCATGTCACGCATGGAGAATGTAACACTACAAAACACTCCTGCGTGCGAGACACAGCAAACACAGTGGTTTAAAAACATTAAACAAGCAACACATGTGTATCAAAAAAACAACAGTCAATCTGGAACAAGTTCGAGACCTCAGATCAAAATTAAAGAAGAGACAGCATTGAATGTTCGAAATTGATAAAATAGGAAGACTAGTTCCTCATACAACATCTACCGTAGAAACAAAAGTGCACTAATTGTGAACGAGATGAAGATGAAAAAAAACATGCACTAGATGCGTAGATAATTCGGTAAAATTAACTCAAAAAACTGCCCGGCGATGGTAAAAGCATTGCAGGAGCTGCATGAAGCCAAACATTTTTCCAAAACGTGTAGGTCAAAACAGGTTAATGAGATCACCAACGACTCATCGGAAGAATTAAGGGAGGAATGCAATTTAGTAAAAAAAGCGAATTTTTCAGAGGGGTTTCCAATAATGGTTATGGCTATCAATAACCGGCCGAGATTGAGTCATGCGTGTAAGAATAAAAAAGCCACAGCGCAATTGCAAATCAAAGAGATTAAGAGATTGAAAGGTTGAAACTGGAAGAGACTCTCGAACCACACTATTCACATGACGATGGATACGGGGAACTCAATTTCCTTCATCAACTGGACTACAGCGAAGCAGATACAGGAGTCATCACAGGTGCAAAGCTAATCCCCGGGGAAAAGCTGAACAAAAATAGGCAATTTGTTGACTAGAATAAAAACGAATAAAAAGTTTTTGAGCCTTGAAAATGAAAATGATATCAGCAGGTTGGATTATTCCAAAAATATGTCTGTTGATAACAGAAAGAAAAACAAGATGCATCATAGGGTTAGGTCTAAAAGGAAAGCTAGGAATTTTTACTCCCCAAAGGACGGCACCACGTCCAAAACTCCGTTTTGTTCTAGTGCAATGCGAGGACGAAGAACCAAGAGGCTATTTAGAAGAGCTAGCTGGAAAGTTCAAAAGCTCTTCAATTGCAAAGGAATATCAAAAAATATTTCATTACATCCAAATTAACTTTCCAGTGTGCCTGGATCAGTAAAAAGCAGACATATCCCGATGCGTGTTCAAGCAAAAACAGAAACAAAAATAGAAAACTTATTAAAGGAGGGGCATATACAAACAAATGGCAAATGTACCAGCGACTGTTCTTTGCACTTATTGGTTATACAGTTTTAAAGTTGACGCAAAAAAATTGGCTTTAGACGCGAAACCCATCAGTAGGCAGTTGTTCCAGAATAAGTTTCAAAAGCCCAGCGTGGACGAACAAAAAGACGGGTTGAGTCAGATTTTTATCGAGAAAAAAGAAGGAACGTTTTTTTACGGTACTAGATCTAGAGTGTGCTTTTAGCCAGCTCAAGTTAGCTGCAGAAATAGCCAGTCAATTTTACTGTAACATCAATGAGGGCAATGTTACAGGGACACATCATTTCCTGACCGGTTTCTACGATCTGGCCGACATCACAGCAGAGTTCCAGAAAACAATGGACCGTACCCCAAATCGTGCAAGGAGCACGTTTTGCTTTCTAGATGACATCGTAGTTGTGTCAAAAGTGAGGGAAAAATTACACGTCCTGTTTGTAAAAACCGTCATGGAAATGTAAGACAAAGAGAGCTTGGCATTGAAAGCATCGAAATCCGAGTTTCCATCAACTATTTTTAACTGGCTGAGGCACCAACTGCCAATTGACGGGGTAAAATCAAAACCAACGAAAATAAGCTAGTTTGAAATTAAAACCTCTGAAAACCCCCAAAATCATTGAGATCACATTTAGGTTGCAGAAATTTTTGACGAAAATCATAGCTAATGCAGCTACCTTGAAAAACGGTCTAAGACAACCATTAAAAAAATAAGAGGAGAGCAAACGAATAAAAAGGTAAGAAAACCGGCGCAAAGCTCAGATGGTCAGCTGTGCATACAAAAGCTTTGGCGTATATTTCACAAACCCATTTTTTCAGGCCATCGCGAGGATTAAGGTGAAATGCGATGCGAGCAAAGAGGGATTAGGGGCAGTGCTAGAAAAGATTACCCTAATGAACAGGAAAAGAATGACTCAGCCAATGAGCTAGAACTGCTAGCAGTTATATGGACAACAGATAAGTTCGGAACAATCTCCTTGGAAAAGGCTTTACGATTGTTACAGACTAGACAGCTCTGTTATCAGCATTAGGAGTAAATAGGATAATAAAGCTTGTCAGTCTGGACTGACTAGAGGAGTAAATGGGTAGTTATCTTTCCGACTTGAAATCATACGTTTACCCGGAGAGGACATGGGTATCGTAGACTACCTTTCCAGAGACCCGTCGGAGGACCCTTGGTAATAAATAGATTTTAAAGAAAAGATCGGAGTCGCGTCAACTGACAAACTCCATTGAGGTGTTAGGCTGCCTTAACAGTCGACTAAATGTACGCAATGGGATCAACCGAAACTAGAACAATTGCGAACACAAACAGCTCAAGTTACGTCAAAATGACAAATTTGGTTGTTTTGGCAACGGACACGTCAAAAACCGAACAAAATTTGACCAGAACGAAAAACGATCTGCAAAAAACCGAATACAACAAAACTGAATTTTTTCTCACAGTTCTGCAATAGCATTCAGTTAGTCAAATTACAAAAAATTCGACCGATGGATTTACCACGACGAAAAAACGGACCGAGCCCCACATTCTTGGAAAATTTAAACAAATCGATTGGGAGGCAGAGTTGGAGACAGACGACATGGGATGTGAAGGAAACTTGTTGCGAGAAGAAACGAACAGCAGCAAGGGAGCCAAAACAAAATTGCTATCTAAAGTTAGGTGGAGCTGGGTTAGATGGGAAAGGGGTATTTGGGAATTTTCTTTTAAAGGTTCGGTAAGCGCGTTTGTTACTAAATGATGGGGTTGATGAGGAAGTCGGGTTTTGGGAAAGGTGTATAATTTGATGAGGGAGTTGAGGTTGATGGGTTGGATGATGTTATAGATCGTGAGAGTTGGTGAGTGGTTAGTGTTTGAGGGTGTTGTAATTGTTGTTGTAGTGTTATGGAGTTATCAAGTTCATGTGATCTTTGTGTGTGGTCTGGGTCGTTGTTTTCGGATGGTTCGCTGGTTAGAGGGGAATATATGGGTGTAACATATGAAATGGGAGAGGGAGGGGAAGGGGGTTCAATTTTGACATGGGAATGAATAGGTTGAAAGGGAGGTTGGGAAAATGTAGATGTACTGGGTTTAGAGTTGGCAAATTCGTCGGGTGTTTCGATCGGAGTTGTTGAATTGGGAGATAGTGGTACATACTGTTGTGTTGGAATTAGTATCGGATTCCATGCTGGATGAACTGTTATAATGAGGTGATTGAGATGGGGGGAAAACAAAAAGTGGGATGATGGCGAAGTTGTTCTAGAGGTTAGCTGGGTGGGAAATTGATCGATGGAGGTATCCAACTTGGCGGCTCATCGTGGGCTAAAAAGATGGTTGTTCTGAGAACGAAAATTAGTGGTATGTGGTTGTTCTATAATTTGTTTGTATGTGTCGTCTATGTTGGGCTGTTGGGTTCTTATGTGTTGAATTGGGCTTTGTGGATAATTAGATCTCGAAGTTGATCAAAATGAGGTCTGTTAGGGCGATATTTCTGAAGTTTCGTGGTACCAATGATAGGGAGTATTTATGGTGGAGTTTCGTGTATATGGTTCCAAAAGATCTGGTTGATAGAAAAAATCTTGTTGATCAATGTTCCAATTATTGTTTTGCCGATTTGTATTGAGTCGTACGTTGATTCTGTAAATGTATTGTTGATTCTGTATTTATTTTGAGTCGTCGTTGAAGATGTAAGTGTAGGATGAATAGTTGGATGCTTTGTTGCGTTGTAGTTGGCATTGTTTCAACTATTTCTTCATATATGAAATGCGATGGAGCTTGAATATCTTGTTGTGTAAGACTTCTTGTTCCATTCAAATTTTTTTGATTAATAAATATGGAACTTAAACTATTGTTTCCTGTTCTGTTAGTGAATAATGAAATGTAGTTTAAAGGTGTTGCATCAATAGTAAGTGGAGTTATTCTAACATAATCTCTATTGATGGAAACTGTGGTAATTGCTTGACTTGATATATCAGTTGGTATAATAATAAACAATGGATGAGACCATTCGGGGTCCCAAACATAATCTGTTGCAAACAATGAAACCTTATTCAGCTGCCAATAAGGTTTCATTGTCTTAATTTTGTGGTCGAAAACTCTTTCTTGCTAATGATATAAGATCAATGTTGTGGACAAATTAATCAATCATAAACCATGCTAGTATCTTTTTTAGATCTTGTTTAACATTTCGTGATATTTCATTACTAGTGAGGTTTTCACGGATTGTTTTTAAAAATTTTGAGAGAGTACATATTTCTTGTCTTACAGCTGTATGTCGGAATGATTGAGTTGGTGAGTTTCTCAACTCGTGTTTCTCTTAATTCTACTATGGATAGATAGCAATAGATGATTGCAATTACATCGTTTGTGAATATTGAATTTGCTCATTGTGAATTTTGGTGTTGTATAGTTTTTAGATAATCTGTAAAAACTTTTGAGAATTCTATATCTATATCGTCTGTTTGTACTTGGTTTTTTATGTGATTTGGTTTTAGTGATGCACTTTCGATTGTAAATATACCATAATTTGATGTGACGTTACCTATATCTTTGAGATACTGGTCAAGGATTTGTCGTTATTTTTTTTCTTCAGGAAAATCTTATTTACATGGGCTATTTCCTTTTCGTGGTAACAAATTTATATTTGTCCTCGGGCGGGATCATTTTGTGGTTTTATGAAAAAGGGGAGTATCGAGTTATCGTCGAAGTTTTCGTTGTATTCGATCATGTTTTTTATTGTAAAATTGTTTATGTGTAACGTTCAATATGTCTTATTGGTTGATTCCAATTATATAGATAAACGTATTGGTTTGTTGATATATGACTTTTTCATTTTGCAACTTTCTTTTATTGACAAAGGTGTGGCTTTTCGGAAAAATATATTTGGTCGCCTATCGGGTGATTTTTGTTTATCGAGGTTCTTAAATCTTAGTTTTCCTGTATTGTGTTTGTTTCTGATTCAAAGACTGCCTGTCTTTGTATTGAAAACCGTCTTTTTGTAATTTGTTTTTTTTTGTTTTGATATGATTGTCTTTTTTTTGTGTTTGCCTTTTTGATCTAATTTTTCCTATTGTTTGTCTGTGTGGTGTGATTACAAGGTCGTATCTTTCGTTTTTAATTAAATATTTATGTAATACGATTGTTTGTTTGCTGCCTAGATTATCTCTTGACATAAGGTTTAGGATGATTGATGCAAAATTTGAGGGTTAGGGTTTTTTATTTACTAAACTATTAGTGCTTACTGTTTTTTGTGGTTATCTCAACTTGGGGCATAGATTGTGTTGGTTGACGGGTTGGAGAGAGAGTTTATCAAATTCGTGAGAATGATTTTTTTCTCGTGAAAAAGTTTTAATCTATGAATATCCTACTTAGTCTTATCTAGGGCTTTGATTTTGTGACCGAGGGTTGGAAAATAGGAAATCAATCCACAAGTTTCAGGTATAGTTAGAACACAACTAGATCGTTAGATACTATTTAATGACTTACTAATTTGTTAAGGGCTTTAGCCTGGGTCATCTAAGAGGAAGGGCTCAAATGAAGGATGAGTAACTGAAGTTCTTCACTGTTTATTTTAATTTAAATGGTTTGTTTATCAAAATTTCTATTAGTCCTGGGTCGTTGATAAGGGTTGGGTAGTGAATCGACGTTTGATTTTGTTTTAGACACTTTTGAAATTATGGAAAGGGGAGAACAAAATTGTTCTGTGTGATCCAAGGAAATCCTTGATGATCAATAAAAAAATTTAAATTAAATATAGGTTTAATTTAACTTGAAAGATCCCAGGAAAGCCATGATGATCTGTTTAGTAAAGGAAAGTGGAGTTACTAAAGACAAGGATAAGCCTTGATAATTTTCAATTTGAAAGTTTGAGATGAAAAAAATTGAGAAGTTAAGTTTTTGATTACATTAGTTTCTTGAATTGTTGCTGTATGTTTCAGGTGATGAAGATAGGATTAGAAAAATCAGTTAATTTATTAAACTAACAATGATTTTTGTACTAACTTACTTTTTTATTTTGTATTTAATAAATTTTTTTTTAAAAAGTTTTATTTTACTGCAGTTTTTGGGGAAACGACTTGTGTTCTTTTTGTCCGTCGTTATTGTATAGATAGTAGGTTTAGCACCAATAAGCTTCTTCATGGATTACTTCAAATTTCATGTCAGTAAACGAAAGTTTAAATTTACTGCATAAAGTATTTTAAATACAAAGGTTTGTTCCGGTTTCCGTCGTACTATCGTGTAGCAGAGTAGTCCCATTCCTGATTGTCTTTCGCGCCACGATCTTGGTCTTGTTTCAATACCTGGTATTTCTGGTATTGTTTGAAAATTTGGCGTAAAACTATTGAGACGTAGAGACATTTCTATTAAATTATCTTTTCCGTCTAACATTTTTGCAATTTTGCAATTGTCTAATTCTAAAATCTTTTTTTTCTAAATCTAAGTTAGTTAAGGTCTTGTTCGAGACTTTTGGTCGCACCAGATGAGTTAAGTACAATTGGCTGTACTCATAGAGTAATTTCAGATGAGATACACCGTCTGCTCATCTTATTTTCGGCCGGATAGATTCGTGCAACTTCTTAGTCTAATACCAATCTTAATGTTACTCTTATATCTCCTAGTCTTAACAGATCTAGTGTATACTGGTTTATGTGAGTTAGTTGCCAGAAGGAGAACAACTGTATTCTAAGTTTTATTCAAATTGTTCTGGTGCTGAAACTACAAGTAGTTTCAGCACTTACAAATAAGTGTAAATGTTAGAGATGGAATATGATTGGTTAGTTATAAATATTTTATAGTGATATTCCATCATAATTATAACTGGTCTATAAATGCTAGTTTAGAACTGGTTCCATTACTGTTTTTTTTTTGTATAGAGCAAAACTAGTGCTCTTCGTTGAACCGCCGGAACCGAAGACACGCCACTTATATTGAGTCACTTGCATACCTTGTGTACAAGATTCGCGCTCCAAGATACTAAGTAGCAAGGTGATTACAGGGCAGGACACATACTTGCGGAAACATAACTTAGTTATCGACAGGTAAGGCAAATTTATGTTGCACCAATAGTTGCAACACACTCTGAAATTACTCAGGACTAATCAATAATGACTTATGCAAGTGACCGTGAATTTTAAGGGCACAATTCAACACTCCTCCGACCTCCCCTGGTTTTTGAGGTTGATCACGATAAGTTTGTGTTAATTTAATTTACCATCTACATTACAACAGTAATGAATACTATTATAAGGCATGGAGGGTGACCCAAAGAGAATTTCATCTCATCGAGTGGGACACCTCGAGAACTTAAAGAGCAGAGACAGAAAGTCTCCAGAGTGGGCATCAATTAAAGAGCAGTTTGTGTAAGAATTCATTATCAAAATATAATTACGGAAAAAAGATTCCCGAAAACGGTTCAGTTCTGATTTATTTAATTCGAAAAAATCTTTTGGAAGTAAATTATTCTGAAAAACAAAATTATATGCTATTGCTAGCCTACGTTTAAGAGAGAATTTCATGGCGTTTGATTTAAAAGCTATGATTGTAATTTGTTTTTTAGTCTTGCTGCGGGTGTGAGGAAGCGTTTCTAGGCTCGATAAACTCAAAAAACTATTCTTATCGGGGCATCTTAAAATTTCAAATAATTCTTTGAAGAGAGACTTCAGAAACATATTAAAGACTGAATAAATTTTGTTTTCACTCATATATTGGGTTATTGGTTCAAATTTGCGTTTGAAGAATATAGCCCGCGTGATGCGTTTTTGTAGTTTTAAAATTGAATCGAGATGAGTTTTATATGTATTGCCATAAATAAGAATACCATATTGAATTACGGATTGAGCATATGCTCTGTAGAACAACAGAAGACTTGCTTTCGGAAAAACTTCACGACATAGTAAACTATTCCACAGAAAGTTGATAACTTTTTAACAATGCCACATATATGTTGCTTAAAACTCAGTTTATTGTCAATTTTTAATCCCAAATATTTAACAGGCAATTGGTAGTTCGATTGAAAATTATCTCCAAATACATTGATCATTTCAACATTTTTACCGAAACTCATAAAAACGCTCTTTTTACAGTTGATTGTCAGGCCATTACAATCAATCCATTTTTCAATATTTTTCATTTCGTTTTCAAATTTATTTGTCCTTGTTGTACTTGAATAACATAAAGTTGTATCATCTGCATATAAAACTAGTTTAATTGTATTACAAACAATCGGAAGATCATTAATAAAGATTAGAAACAACAGAGGTCCTAAAACAGAACCCTGCGGAACGCCACATGTTGAATGTTCTATTCGAGATTCTTTTTGGTCAAAAGCAACATATTGTTTGCGATCAGTTAAATAACTCCGGATAAGTTTGTTCAGTTTACCCCTTATTCCATACTTATCTAACTTAAGAATAAGTAGCTCATGGTTTATTGTATCGAAAGCTTTTTGAAAATCGATGAAAAATGTTTCACCGTAACGGCGTTTATCAATAACTTCTCGAATGAACTCGGTAAATTCTAATAGAGCATCAGCGCAACTTTTTTTTAGGTTGAAATCCGTATTGCTCTGGTGTGAGAATTCGATATTTTCTTAGAAACTTATACATTTTGCCAAAAATGATCTTTTCAAAAACCTTGCTTATCGAATTGAGTAAACTTATTGGTCTATAGCTTTCTGGTAGTTGACAATTACCATCTTTATAAAACGGAAGCACCTTTGCAATTTTTAGTGCATTCGGGAACGTTCCTTGCTTTATACATTGATTAAATAACTTTGACAAAGGTTCGCTAATAACCGTCGACGAGAGTTTCAAAATTTGATTACTTATACCATCCGGACCTGAAGACCCCTTATTTTTAATAAGAATAATTGTATCAAAAACTTCTTTTGTTGTTATTTCCTGAAAAACCATTAAATTAGGTACAGATTTAACATGCCTTAAGGCAATTTTATGATTGACTTTTTTACCACTTAATTTATTACCAATTTGTGCGAAAAACTGATTGAAGACATCAGCTTCAACTTCTATTTTGGAAGATGTTTTGCTTTGTATGAAATCGTTATATGCCTGAAAAATACTTTTATTGTTTTTCGATTTTTCGATTTTTTTTTGAAAAATTTTAGTTCCGAATTTCTTATTAGCGATGTGGTTAAATTTCGGGACAATTTATATTTCTCTAAATTTGTCGGAGTTGGATCAATTATCCATTTTTTGTAGAACATGTTTCTCTTTTGCATTTGCTTTTTAATATCCTGGGTAATCCAAGTTGGTTTTGCTTTATTATTCACCTGAGATAATGGGCAAAATTTATCTAAAATACGTGTTAAGCTGTTTACAATGTAAGTTATCTGCTCATCAGCGTTTAGTGAACTTTGCATTTTATTGAGTTTTTCATGTAGTAAGAAAAGGAAATCCACCAGGTTTTTGTCATTTTTCAATGGATTTATGTTTCGGAAAACGCTCTGTGTTTTAATGTCATTTTTACTTTTAAAGTCATCAATTTCAAGTAAAATTGAGTAATGGTCACTGATTACAGTTTTTAAAGTATTTATTTTGCTCAAACAAGAATTGGTAAAATTATAGTCAATACAAGACTGACTTGAAGATGTAACACGTGTGGGTTCAAAGTTGCGTTGGTGAAACCCATATGAGTTCATTAATGTCAAAAAGTTCTCACTAGTGATTGAAGCATCAAGTGAATCTATGTTAAAATCACCACATATTATTGTTTGGTTTTTCCAAGTAGCCACCGTATCCAGGAAAGATTCTAGCTTTTCAAAAAAGTCGTTTAGTGCAGAAGATGGTTTTCTATACAAAACAATAAAATTTTTCGAATGTTTTTCATTTTTAACAGATATAGCTAGAAACTCAAGATCTGATTCCAATTGCAATTTTGACACCTTTAAATCCGATCTAACGAAAAATGCACAACCACCTCCGCGAGTACCTTTTCTGTTAGTAGTTATTATAGGTTGGTAGCCTTCAACTGAATAAATTGATAAGGGATCATTGTCCGTTAGCCATGTCTCGCAAAGGGCTATTATTGGTGGCTTAACCTCAAAGTCGTCAATAAGAATTTTTAACTCATCATAATGACATCGCAAAGATCTAATATTCAAGAAAAAAGAAAACTGCTATTTAATACGCCCACTTGTCTCCCCTCTAGGAGTTCTCGATAATATAATTTACTCATTTATCAACAAAAAAAAAGAAACAGAAAAAATTAGGCGCTGACTTGCAAGCCACGCTCAAACATTCTTGTATGCTTCACCAATCCCAACCCCATAGAGCATGCAAGAATGTATGAATAACTATGAACCTTCCTCGTAGGGATTTACAACATATTCTGCAAGAGTTTTTCTGTTTTTGCATAATTGCCTCAATAATTGTTCTCCTTCTTGCTCTGGGGAGTCACGTAATTGCTTCAGAATAGATTTAATATTCTCCGCCCGTTGAATATTATTTGCTCTGATTGGTGTCGTATTACTTTCATAATCAGATACACTATAATTTTCCGTAGATTTTCCAGTTTTCGACTGAAATTTGTCAGATTTCTTAGTCGCTAAGTGTTTCATATCATCAATCGCCTTTTTCGAACTAACGGGAAAAAATTTGTAAATTCCTCTGTCGTCCATTTTAAACATTTTAACCTGACAATTCTGACTGGTATTTACAAGACCCAAATCATCAGCGTATTGTTTGAGTAGACGGTCTGCCGGTAGAAGCCTTTCCTTGAGAAAAATTTGTTTGTTGTTATTCGGGTTTCGAATGTTAGCCAACCAAGATTTTCTGTTGTAGATTTCACTTTTTTCCCCAAAATATAAAAATTTAACTATCACAGCTGGGGGATAATTGATATTTTTCCACGTTCCAAGCAAGTGACAGGCTTTAAAATTACTCGGGCTAGTTTTATACTGAAGAAATTGGGCCAAAAAATTGCATACCTGATGTGACAACGGTACCTGATTGTTTACTATTGGCAGGTTCTCCAAAATTAGGCAATCCTTAGAAGAATACCTTTCCTGTGCAGATACTCTTTGCTCCAAATCATCCACTTTGTTCTCAAGATCTAGAATAATCTCATCTTTTTTGCCCAGATCCGTCAATAATTTATCGAAAACCTGTCTCACATTGGTGTCGGAAATCTTTTCCAGCATCGAGGAATACATATCTTTCTCAAAACGTGATCCCATGTTAAAGGAACTCTCAGTTAAATACATAAGTTTGGAATTAGTAGTAAAGAAATTTCACACGTAAAGAAAGAATTGAGAAATTCGAAGCAAAACAATTTGTTTAAACGCGGCAAGAAAAAGCGACTATTCAGCGCTGCTCATTTTTACTATTCTGCACGATATGATTACGGAGGTACACAATCAGTTCGACAATTGGTGTCCATTTTGATTGAATTTTTTTTCAATATATTGTCCTAAAACTACTCTGATTAACTTTTCTTCACGTTAATCGTTTTATTGTCTTCAATTGTACTAGCCAAGAGTACTTATTGCCAGGCAAACGATTTTAGTCGAAACCACAGCATTCAAGGGCTAACGAGACCCATTTGCGAATGATGGAAGTTTTGAGCAGACTAAGTTTACCCTTTGCTCAATGCGAGTATAGCCGCAACACGATTTTTTGCTTGATCAACGATTGAAATGTCCTCTTTGTTGATTTTATGTAGAAAATCGGGAAACATAAAGGGTAAACGAACAACAATCTCAGGCACACTCTCTGTACGTTGTAGCGCCGGTACAATGATGCTATCGGAACCAACACTAATTGTGTTCCTTCAATAGGCCTAAACAATGAAGTTTGTATCAACAGTAAAACTTTGATTACTTCGACCTCAAAACACCACAAGCCGTGTTTATCTATTAATTGGCATTTGCAAAAAAAAGGATTACGCTCAAGTCTAACAATTATCGAGAAAAATTGAGCTTATTTGCTATAACCTCGATAACAGTCAATAAGCTTGAATGAGTACAAGTGGAATTGGCATAAAATGAGAGCGTTGTCAGTTTTTTGGACGTAAAACTCAAAACTAACTCCTTAACATAACACTACAGTCATATGAAAGACGAGTACCTCACTTAAGTGGCAGATATATTTGCTAAAACTTCAGAAGCAGCCGATCCTGACGAAATAGTGGTAAAATGTTTTTTCTCTGGGGACTTCTTCATAGAATTTGTCTTATCTAACACCTTTGATGAATGAATACGATCAACTCCACGCAACAAAAATTTTTCGTTCACTGTCATTTTAATTCTTAGGTCAGTTTTTGCTATAGGACAATCAAAGATTGAATGCGAACCTATTTAGTCAAGAGAAACATAACAGATTTTCCAGCGCAAAACTTGGCTCTAACTGTGGGTGTTTTACCTTTAGAACTGGAACGGTTTCTTGTCAGTAATTGCAACTCGAATTATCAAAACTCGATTGAAAAAACTCGTTTGAAATTTCCAGTTTTCTCATTTTGTCTGGATTTCTCGTCTTTCAGATACTTTGCTACTATGAGTTATGTACTATGTACTGTACTCATAGAGTAATTTCAGATAGGGTACACCGTCTGCTCGTCACGCTATCTTATTTTCGGCCGGATAGATTCGTGCAACTTCTTAGTCTAATACCGATCTTAATCTTACTCGTATATCTCCTAGTCTCAATAGATCTAGTGTTCACCGGTTTGCGCGAGTTAGTTCCAGAATGAGAGCAACTGTATTCTAAGTTTAATTCAAATTGTTCTGGTGTTCAAACTACAAGTAGTTTCAACATTTTACAAATAAATAGGTTAGTTTGATGGAGTATGATTGGTTAGAATTTAATATTTTATAAAGATAAAATATCATAATAATAACCAATGATAAATACTAAATTAGATCTGGTTCCACCCATCCGGGGTTTAGAGAGTTTTTGTTTTTCAATGCTCTTTATTGTAGTGGAAGATGGATGGTGGTGTTTTTCTTTAGAGGTTGCGAGCATATTCTTTTTTTTCTGGTTTGGAAGAAGAGTTGTCATCACGATCGTTTCGGGAGATCGTATCATGATTCTGATCAGTTGTGATGAGTGTTGATCTGGTAGATAGGAACATTGCTATTCTCAATCTCGTCTAGGAACGGCATGTAGTTCGGCTTTGGATGCAGTGCCTGGTGATTTGGGTCTGTACGTATACTTGAACATCGATATGGCCATTGTTCTATTGCAATGGGTTTACTTTGCTGCGATGCCAAGTCGTAATTCAAATCCATTGAGCGTAGTGATTGTAGGCAGCACGTCAGGTGGGTTTTGCCATTCCGTAGTTGGAGTGTGATTGTGTTGTCAATTTCCTTGCTGCTCGTCTTTGGACTGTATTTTATCTGTATATTGCATTGTATTATTTACATATATAAATCTTTGTTATTCTTGTTCTTTTTAGTCATGATCTTGTATTAGTTTTATCGCCAAAGCGTTTTTATGTAGTGCGGTTATTTTTAAGAGCTACTCGCACTTGAGTAATTCCCGTCAAAAATAGTGTCGTGGGTGTCACAAAGCGTGGATATAGAACGGTGGGTGAGGCCGGCTATAGAGCATGCTCAGGACGTCCTCTTCTGGTGGGTTAGGCCAGAAGTGGGGTGTCGTGCTCTCTTTTTGGAGGGTCCTGTTTTAGTTCAACTATTCGTGCTATTCTTTATCACTTGTGTTTTCTTTTGTTTTCTCAATTATGTCTTTTTTTCAAAAATCAAGTTGTTTGTTTTGGGTTTGTCTTTCGACTTTTTGGTGTTTTGTTCTTTTGTGTTCAAACTTAAAAGTAGTCTTCAAAAGAATAATTTATCTAGTTCTAAGCTGTTGTTAATCCAGTTTGGGTACCGTGGGTTTTCTTTTCTTAGTCATGCTGTTAGGTTGTGGTTCATGGTATTTAGTAAGCTTGCGTTGGTTAGTTTGGATTATTTTATAATTCCTTTCCAACAGGGTTAAAGGAAAGTTTGAAACGTGTTAAAGCTTGTTAGAGTTGTTATCAGTGAAAGTTGAATTTTGAATTCACTATTTTAAACAATTCTTTTTGGGCGAGCAAAGCGAATTTGGGTGGAATTTATGGGCGAGAGTATACAAAGAAGCGTCTGTAAAAAAGTTAGTACTGCTATCTGTAATTTATGAACAATTTCTATTAAAACACTAATTGAGAATTATGAAGTTTACTGCTTGATTTGGGGGTTGAAATTATTATTATTTTTTCAATTGTATGAATAATTACTGCTTTGGGGAAAAGAACTTATATGATAAATTACTGCTTTGTACAGGAGGATTTTTGCTTCAATTATTGGATAGGTTAATAGAAATTTATGAATTGATAAAAAGTTTCTGTTTTTTATTTTGCTTTTTGTTTTGTAGATGATTGATGATTGTGACAATGAAGAAAAAAGAAAACACTGAATAGTAATGGTTGGTGTTGTTTGAAATTGTTAGTTAAATAATGAATTCATATTACCTAACCGTCGGCGAAGAAACCATGGGGAAAAACATCGTGGATGACATCAGATGAGCTTAGTAGGTTAGCTAGCACACGAATGATGTGTTTAGTTTGCTGAAGTGGCCAAAGAAATTCGAGTGCTTTAATGATGTTGTGCTCTTCAGTGTGAGGTGATTGTTCATACGGAGTTTTTTGAATAAGATTATATATTTTGTGATTATAGCGAGTGTTATATATGAATTCTAGGATTGGGACTTCAACGGGCTGGAGGAATTCATGAGGGATAATTAGTGGGCGGGATTCGTCTACATTTAAGAGTTTGGTTAGAGGACAGAGGATATACATCTGGTTGATGTGATCATAATTTCGGAGGGTGCCTTGTAAGTTAGTGTCTGTAGTACAATAGGTGAAGTTAAGGGAAAATGGTGATTTGTACTTGGAGTGAATATATTGATATCAATGGTGAGGTTTTGTGTCGTGCTGGTGTATTGAGGGTGTAATGATGTTGAATGAATTTGTAGTAAGTGTATGTGTGTGTTTGTTTAGTTCGTAACACGACTTCGTGTGAACAGCGCAAATCACGTTCATTGGGTGTGAGGAAATGAAAGATAAGTAAAGAGTGGTTAAATTTGTTAAAGTATGAATCATAAGCATGAATATTTTGTTGTGCTGCCGAGATAATGTTGTCATACTTTTTATTTAAGATGTTGAGAGTGAAGGTGTGTGGGGTTTTGATGAAAAATTTTTCAGTTAGTTGGGGATTAGCAAATGGGTCATTATTTAGAAAGAAGGTCTTCATTAGGTCGAATGATGTTATGATTGTAATAATCGATAGAATAATCATAAGCTTTAGGTGCAGTGAATTTGGTTAGTGATTGTCTGTATCCTATTTGTGTAAATTGTTTTGGGGTTCGTGCTGTTGTTAGGAGATAGATTTGGGTGCTGCATACTTCATTATCATGAGGGGTGTTATATAGTGGTAGTGATAGTGGATTAGTGAAAAGGTAATAAGATGTCCACGTAAGTGTAGGGTGTAAAACATGTTCTTTGACATAACTGGATTTTCATCATTGGGGTCTGAATGAAAGTACGTATATTGAGGGAAAAAAGGGAGACAAATTTGGAGGAATTATTTGGTATTAGTATGAAGTGGATGATTGACAAGTGTGGTGGATGTTCCTGGGTTAGATGTGAAAGGGGTGTTTGGGAATTTTCATTTAAAGGTTAGGTAAGCGCGGTTGGTACTAGATGATGGGGTTGATGAGGAAGTCGGGTTTTGGGAAGGTGTATAATTTGAAGAGGGAGTTGAGGTTGATGGGTTGGATGATGTTATAGATCGTGAGAGTTGGTGAGTGGTTAGTGTTTGAGGGTGTTGTAATTGTTGTTGTAGTGTTATGGAGTTATCAAGTTCATGTGATCTTTGTGTGTGGTCTGGATCGTTGTTTTCGGATGGTTCGCTGATTAGAGGGGAATATATGGGTGTAACAAATGAAATGGGACAGGGAGGGGAAGGGGGTTCAATTTTGACTTGGGAATGAATAGGTTGAAAGGGAGGTTGGGAAAATGTAGATGGACTGGGTTCAGAGTTGGCAAATTCGTCGGGTTTTTCGATCGGAGTTGTTGAATTGGGAGATAGTGTTATATACTGTTGTGTTGGAATTAGTATCTGATTCCATGCTGGATGAACTGTTATGATGAGGTGATTGAGATGGGGGAAAGCAAAAAGTGGGATGATGGGGAGGTTGTTCTAGAGGTTGGCTGGGTGGGAAATTGATCGATGGAGGTATCCAACTTGGTGGCTCATCGTGTGGTTGTTTTCTGATCCACATGGGACTGCTGTATCCCATAAATAAGTTCTGCGGGAGAGTGTATCAACAAAATGTTCTTTATTTTTGTAGAATATTGGGATTCTATTATAGCATCTTTTCTCTTCAAAAACATATAAAGGTGATTAAAAAATTTCCTTCGTAGTAAAAAAAATTGATCTGTTTCATGACAATAAAAATCCTGCATATTGGACTTTAAGTACTGCTAGTGCAAGTGATTGTAAAATTTGCGTGCGTTCAAGTTCGGATAACTGATGAAGTGTTTCAAGTTCTGTGAAAGACATTTCTTGAAAAGTTCAATCTATTGTGCAGTCTAACTTCATGTCTAAGTGTATGTCATAGTGGGTTGTGCCAAAATGAGTGTTGTTCATGAGTGATAGTTCTTGTAAACGTGTACTGTCTTTATCTTGTGGTTTCAATTTTCCACCATTTCTTCCTGTATTTTTTCGAAATTTTACTGGGACATATGAGTTTTCGTCAGTGGTTGAGTGAGATGTAGCCATTGGATGTATTAGTAATTTTCCTCTGTTCATGTCGAAACTGTCTTCTTTTCGACAAAAATTTCTGATAATTGTGTTTTGTAAAGTGGTTTGGTGTATTTACATGCTAGTTCTGTTTCTGAGTATTATTGGAAACGTGTCAATTTATTTTCTATATCATGGATGTCTCTAAATTTATAATTACTATGTCTAAGTTGATCAGGGTTTAAATCTTCAAACGGGATTGTTCCAGTAAAAAATTTTTGGTGAAATTTTATCATTCTAGCGTGTATTTTTGCTACTTGAAAAGTGGTACAGCTATCTTCGGGGAAACAAACGATTGTTGCTTAAAAGCGTGTAGTAGGACCGCAATATCCATTGTCGTTTTTGCAAGGGAGTCTAATTTCTTGATAAATTCTACTGTCATCTTTTCAATCGCGTGTTAGTTGTACTTTTTCAAGTTGTATTTCCAATCAAAAAACAATATTTATTGGTATCCTTTACTTTTTGTATCTGGTTTACAATTTGAGGTGTTGTTTATTCCAATGTGTGGTATCCAATTCTTATCATGGAGATCGTAAGTTAATCTTCTATGTGCTCCGTGAAATGGGAAATTGTTATCTATTCTTATATGACCTTGGCATTTTTCAAGTTCAGCTTGATGTGCTGAGTCTGAAAAAAACTTGGAAGTTTACTAGTTTTCTGTTTTTGCCTTCATTTGATGTGATTTTTAATCTTTCAAGTTCCTTTTTGCAATCGCCAGGGCTGTGGTGCAATATTCTTTCGATGTAACTTTGGTAGAAAGATTCATAGTCTAATCTGTTTTTGTTTCCGTTTGAAACATGGGAACAATGTACTTTCTTTTCGGAAAATGTTGCTGTGAATTTGCATCCTGTTAGTGTTGTAGCTCGTGCTTTCGAGTAAAGTGTTGCTATTACATTTGTTGTTTCGGTTGATTGTGGTTTGGATCCACATTGAGTGACTTGGTTTAATGCATATTTGTGTAATGTTTTTTGTTCATTTTCTTTACAGTCATAGTGTGTGACTAATAATTCCTGGGGTCCTGTTCGAGGGGAAGGATTGTTGTGATCTGGTTTTCAAAAATTGAAAAAAAAAAGAGTCTGAAAAATTAGTATCTTTAAAAAATACATATGTACGATAGTCCTGAATATGGATTATTAGAGGTGATATATCCAATTGTCTTTTTTATGTATCTATCGTATTTGTTGATCATTTCTGTGGTTTTGAACGGAGGAGGTAAAGATTGAGCTGTTATATTTGGAGGGGCTAGGGGTAAGGGATGTTGAATTATATTCTTTAGTTTTACTGTGATTTCAAATTTTAGCGTCAAGTTGTCTTGTGTATGTACTTGTAAATTATGGTCTTGAATATCTTTGTGAATGTCTTGTCGGTATTGTAACGTATTTAGTGCCCAGTTGTGTAACCTGTAATTTTCGTGATGTTGTGCAAATAATGGAGGAGGTGCTATGAATGTATTCCAATCTAATCGTAGTTTTATGTTATTTGTTGAATTTTCTCTATATCTGGCGTCGAGATTTGAAGGAAAGTTTGAAGGGAAAGGGGTTTATGAAATTGGAGTTAAAGAAGGGGTTGAAGGAAGTGAAAGAGTTTCAGGTAGTGAGGTGATTTGGTGTGTCAGATGTGTCAGATGAAACGTCTTTTGGATCATTTATTAATTTTGGTTCACCATGAGGAAAAACATGTGTTATCTAATAAGGGAGTGTTTCTGTAGTGGCTGGGGGATTAAAAGGGTTTTCTCTGATTTAGATGTAGGGGTTGCACCTAAATAATCCGATGGGATGTTCGATGTGTTTTGTGTGATGGAGTCTGTGGGGTACTTTGAATTGTACTGCTAGAAAGATTTACGGGATCTGTTGATGGTGAATGAGGTATGTTGATTGAACTCTGGGGTTTCGTAAATTTCTATTTTGTCTTGGATGAATAATTTGTCGATTTATTTCTAGTGTGTTTTGGTTTTGACTTTGATGTCTTGCTCTATTAAGATCTTGTTGGAGAGGGGGGTATACATTATATACTGGTTCGTTTTGTGGTTCGTTCAGCGATGCTTGGCGAAATACTGGCTCTAGTGGTTCGGATAATCGTGAGTGTCTTTCTTCAAATGTATATCGAATGTCTTGAAAAGAGATGTCTGTTGATGATTGAGGATTATTTATTTGTGTATTTGTTGGTGTTGTTGGAGGTTCTTGGGACGTTGTTGGTGGGGACTGATGTGGGGGTTGTTGATTAGCATTTTTGGAAAGTTTATTTAAGAAGAAATTTTATGTTTATTGTAATATTCTTCAATAAAAAGTATTAAAAGTATCGTTGCTAATGAGAAGGTCACTATAACCTTCTTTTTACTTTTGCATATTGTCATTATCAAGGATAGCAGAAATGTGAGAAATATTATAAAAAGAAGAAAAACATCTGTTCTACTGAATTGATGTTTGAAGATTTAGATAGTGATTTAAAATATCGTACCAGAGTAGGTGGTCAATGAGCTTGGAGAAATTTACGTAAATTTGGGCTAGGGAATGAAAAAATCATGTCGGATATGAAAGTTATACAAGATTTGAAAAATTGGAAAGAATTGAAGAAAGATTTGAAAGTATTTTATGAAGTTTGTGGACTGTTTGAGAAAAAAGCATTTGAAGAAAAATTTTCTTCGTGGAATAATTTTTTATTTTTCGAGGCAAATTTTAAGTTTGGTAGGATTTATTTTTGATTTTTTGACAAGTGGGTTGGATTCTGGCAACTTCTGAAGAGGGGAAGTTTGGAGGGCTCCTAAGTGTCTTCCTGGTTTTGTTGTTATTTATTGAATGTTTGGGGGTATCTGAGAGATATTCGTAGTTTAGGCTAATTGATCATGTTCATTTTGTTCCTTAGGCTAATTTATTTTTTTTTGCCTGAGAGGTTTTTGAGGTCTAAGTTGGGACAATATTGTTGATCTTTGTACTACTTGATAGGTGAGGGTTGTAAAATTGAAACTTTGTTTATTTCAGGTGTCAATGTTTAGCGGTTTGCTTATTTTTGACCTGGAGGTCTTTTAGTTATAGTTAGAGATTGGCTTGAGGGTGGTTATTTGTCGGCTAGAGAAGTCGTGTTAAAATTGAGCTGATGATTCGGAAAAGCTTCCGATTGGCTGAATTTGAACTAGTTTGTTCAAGTGGTTTTTCAGCATGAAATTTGAGAAAATGTTCGAACCATGAAAATATCATCAAGATGTGAAAATGGTAATTAAGTTAAGGTGGTTTTTGAAATTCAATTTTTTAAAATATTTTAGATTGTGGGATGAATGTTTTGTATCTTTTTGTGACTGATCACGGAGTCGATATGATTGTCTATGTGGAGATTTTTCTTTTTGTTCTAGTGGTATAATTTTTTCTTCTAATTTTTGATTTTTTCTTTCTGTGTGAGGTATCTTTTTGTTGTTTACGTTTTTTGACGTTTGTTTGGGAAGTTCTTTGTCCTTTTTCTCTAATCATTTTTGGATGGGGTGCATATCAGTGCTTTGATTTTGATTTTGTTCTGAGTTATTTTGAATAACTTTAAGTCCTGTAAAAGAGTATAATTGAGCAAGTTTTCGAAGTGCGTACTCTTTCGGGTAATAAGGCAAGAGACTGTTTCGATGTTGAACGATTTCTTTTTTGCTGAAGCCTGCAAGTTTGTATGTTACATCAGTGGGTGTATCAGTTATTTGGTACGGTCTTTTTTGGAGTAGTTGTAGTTTTTTAGAAATCCCTTTTTGTGTTGTAAAGTTCGGAAATAAAAAAAACTTTCCTATTTTTAAATTTGTAGCTGGGATTTTTTTTTGTATTTTTGGGTAAATTTCGTTGTGTTTTTGTCTCTGTTTAAAATGCATTCGGTTTGTGTACCGAAAGCTAATTTTAAAATTTTTGGATGATGAAAATGATCTTCATTTTGGGTATGTAGTGGTAGATTGTAACATATTGATTCTTTAGTGGGTTGGCAATAACTTTGTGTATGTTTTGAAGAGTTTGCTGTGAAAATTATCGGTTTCCGTTGTTTTTGATTAGAAACCATTTCATAGGGTGATAGTCCTAAGTTTGCTGTTATTTGTGAATTATAAGGCAGTGGGAATAGTTTTACATCTGCTGACCATTCAGTATATCGTGTGTCATTTCCGTTAATAAACATCTAAGATATTCTTGTAGTGAACGGTTCATGCCTTCGACTAATCCATTAGTCCAAGGTGCGTGGGATGTACAAGGTTTGTGTTTAATGTTATATAAGTGGCATATTGTAATGATTTCGTTGTTTATTAATTCAGTGCCATTGTCTTTAACAAGGATATCGGGTCAACCGAATTTTGCTATCCAGTGTTCATAAAATGTTGCATATGCATAATAAGCATTACAATGAGGTACTGGGTTAAGTGCTACGTAGCGTGTGAATGCATTTACTATCACCATTATATATGAGTTTCTTTCTGAGGATGGTGATATTGGTCCTTTTGTAACAAAAGAAATTCTGTGATTAAAAAATAAACTTTGTGCCTTAAAATCTTGTTTTTCTGCGATTTGTTTTGGGTTTGGGTATGGTTTGTTTAAGTGACATGTTATGCAATCGTTGCATAATGCTTTTATCCAAATTGGTGCATTTGGGAAATAAACTATGTATAAAAGTTGAGTATGTTTTTTTTCTGCTCCTGAGTGTCCTTTAGTGTGTGAAGAGTGGGAGGTATGAAAAGCTATAAGCATCATACTTAAGGGTAAGCAGGGTAATTTGATATCAGTTGTTTGGTGTTCTAGGGTATCTGTGTTTTCATTGATAGTGGTGTTGTTAAACTTTCTGAAATATCTAAGAAGGGTTTTGTTGCCTAATATGGTATTATCGGCTTTAAGTTGCTTTGTTTTATAATTGTGCCAAGATTTTAGTTGTCTGATGACTGGGTCAACGTTTTGATGTTTTTGTAATAATTCGAGTGTTATTTTTTCTGTTATTGGTAGAAAAATGTTTTCAATTTCTATTTTTGATAGAGGTATTGTATCTAGTGGGTCATGAAAGTTAAAAACATGGTTGACTGTATATTTTGAATCATTTTTTGGTGGGCCTGATAAATTTACATCATCAGTGAGGTTTGCTTTTTCTATTAAAGGGAATAGATCTTTTTTGTGTAAAGAGAAAGACTACTGGTTTATGATCTGTAAATAGAACTGTGGATGTTTAGATCCAAGTATCAAGAGTTCATTTTCTGTGAGTGTATATAATAAGGCTGTGCATTCTCTCTTAAGTGTACAGAGTCTAAGTTCAGCTTGTGTGAATAGCCTAGAGTTTGCGGAAATGAGGTTCATTTTATTCGTTCCATTGTGAGATTGTAATAATGCTGCGCTCATCTCAAAGTTTGAGGCGTCGCACATGGCACAAAATGGTTGATTGGGATCTTGAATAGTGTTTGATAATTGTTCAGTAATTTTTGGTGTTCTGTAGTCCAATCGAAGTTATTTTTGTTGTCTAAGGATGTTATAGAATGGTCTTAAGTATAACTGCATTTTGTATACTTATTTACTTAAGAAGTTTAACATTCCAAGAAATTCTTGAATTTCTTTTTATTTGATGGTGGTTGGAGTTTTTTTGAAAACTGCGTCAGGTTTTAGGGGTAAATGTAATGGTGAATTTACTTTTCCATTATCAAATTTTGATATTGCGTAAATTTTTGGGTATTTTAATAATAATTCAGCTAATTGTTCGAAATCTTTTTGTGTTACCTGAGAATGTTGAAAATTAAACATACTTCGAAAATTTTGTTGTTCTTCAGGGTATTTTGATTTTGAAATGTCGGTTTAAAATAGGGTGCCTTTGTGAAATAATCGGTATTTCATTTTTCATTGCTTAAACTGTTATTAATATACAATTCTTCGTCAAGAATTGTTGATTGACATATATCTAATAGTTGTAAGCTATTGATTACTCTATACGCTATTTCTTTTGAGGGGGAATTGTTGCGTTAGTTTCACAATAACCTAAGAGTCCTAGAGGTAGGGTTATTTTTTCTGGAGAATTGTTATAGATGTAGAGAGTAATCATATCGGAGTTTGAGTTTTTCTTGTATTTGATAGATGAAATTGTTACTCGGAAAAACTTATGAATTGGTCTGAATTCAAGGTCAGACATAAAGAAGTGTTGCTTATTTTGGTCTTTATCATATTGGTGAACTTGTTTGATTGAAAAGTTATATACATTTCCTGATAGTGGTTTCAGGTGTTTCCGTTCCTGATTGTATATGGGGTAAAATTTAGAGAAGAAAGGTGGTTGTTTGTTTGTTCTTTGAAAAACTGTCAAAGCTGTGTTTTTTAATCTTGTGTATTTATCTTTTATATGAAATTTACTATTTGAGATCTTTATTGTTGGTATATATTTTGTATTAAATGGGATTCCAATTAAATTATGTTTCATATCAGTGATGTGAAAGGTTTGTTTAAATTGTTTGCTCATGAGTTTGTTTTGTTCCATTGTTCAAGTAGGAACAAGGGAAAGTTGGATTTTTCCATAGTTTGTTAATGTTGATCCTTGTGCGGTTGCTAGTCTGCTTGTTGTTTTAAAGGGTATTAATTTTGGGTGTAGAATTCTTATTTCATTCCAAGTGGGAATGTTTATGATATTTGATTCTGCTCCAGAAACTTAAAAAATCTATTTCAAGGTCTGGTGTTTGCAATTCTTTGAATTTTGGACTTTCTAAAGAAAGGGCATTGTCCATTATTTTTCCTTTTGTACCTGTGGTTTTTAGGTATTTTTTGATAAATGTTATTTGTGCTTGAGCATTCTGTGGGTTTTTCTTCTGTTATTTTTTCTAGTATTTTTTCTATTTTTTCTTTTGTTGTGCTATTTGATACTGATCTTGTATAATAGTTCAAAAGAAATTGGTCATGGTTTTGATATATGTGAGAATATATTGGTTGTTCATATATAACAGGTTCATAGTCATTTTCAACGTTTATCATATTAATTGAAATTGTGTTTTTTGTATCACTTTCACTGTCTGCGGAATCGCAATTTCTGTGATTCAATTGCAATTCTGTGCTTTCGTTGTTTTCAATACCAGGGGGTTGGATGAGTTTCTTCAGTTGATTGTACTTGATTTATTTGTCTTTGATGTTTAGGTGTACTACTCCTATAATATAGTGGTGAATTTTGATAACGTGTGTTATTCCTATGTGGTGATTGAGAGTAGTTCCTTTGTCTTTTGTTTTAGCTTGAACTTCTGTTCTGTGAATTGTCGCGTGATCTATTTCGATAACTGTTATATTTTGATCTGTTGTTAGAATAATCTCGTGATCGATTTTTTTGATATCTAGGGTTTCGATTGTTTGAATAGTTTCTATTCCTATTGTTGGAACAATTTCTATTCGATTGTATGAAGAGTTTCGTGATCGATTGTTTGAATAATTTCTATTTCTAGAATTTTAGTGGGAACTGGTTTCAAGCGAAAATTCAGGTTGGTTTGAATTTGATCTGGAATAGTTATTTCGATATTGACTATTTCGATTATGTGATCGACCATATCTTTTTTTTGAGAAATTTTGTGAATTTTTTTGTTATGATGATCGTCCTCTATAATTTGTATTATAGGGTGATTGTTGTCTAGAGTAATTGGAATTATTGGAAAGTGATTTTCCTGAACTATTATTACTATGAATGTTTTCGTTGGGTAAATTTTGATCTTCTTTCATGTTTTGGAATGATTTGTTAGTTTCTCTATGTTTTTCTGGTTTATTTTGGCTGTATCCGTATCTTCGACAATAATTACACCATTTTTTCAATGATGGTTTGCCTTTAAAATTTGGGTTTTTCTCGTGGATGTTCAAATTTTCAGTAATTTTTTTGGATAATTCTGTATCAGAAACGTTGATATTGTTTAACTGTGAAGAAGTAGTTTTGATGTTGTTTACATTTTGTAGCTTTAGGATTCATGTTTCTTCTAGTTTCATAGTGATTTCTGCTTGCTCTAGTTTATCTACTATTTTCCTAAAGTCTAAATCTGGTTCTCGGATTGAGGAAGGATGTGGTGCTCTCTCTTGTATTGCTATTTTTTGCAATTGTGGTGTTAGAGTCATCATTAAGATTTCTGTCAATTTTTGTATTTTTATAATCATGAATATTGAGTGAGTATGCTTTTCGGACTTGTGTTTCTATTCTTACTGCAAGTTGTTTTATAATTTCGTTTGATGTTGTTTGTTTCTTTCTGATTCAAACATTTTTGAGAATTCTTGTGTGAATCTTTTCCAATCTGATTTTGCTTCAATATGTAAAACTGAAAACCATTTTTGGGCTGCGCCGTCAAGTGTAGTTTGGATTAAAGCTGTTCGTCTATGTATCCAATTTTGATGAATTTGCGTGTTTATTGCTTCAGGTCCTATATCTAAAATTAGGTTTGCTGTGACTGCGTTTAGATAATCTTCCACAAAGTATTCAGGATCTGTGCCTGTGAATGCCGTTAATGGTGTGTTTGATGTTATTGATGATCCACCCATTAGGTATGGGTTTATAGTCATTTGTAGTGATTCTGCTGCATGTGGCATTTGAGAAAAAGTTCTTAGTTGGCTTTTGTTATTTCGTTTTGATGTAAATAATAAGGCAGTGGGATTTCGTTTTGCATTTGAGTTGGTTGGTATGATTGTGTGTTGACTGGATTTTGTTGTTGAAAATTATTGTTGTGAGATATGTTGAATTACTTCTAGGTTGTCGTATTTGTTCATTACATGTGTATGGTTCAAAAAATATCTGGTTGCTCAATACTGTAAGAACGAGGCCTTTGGTTTGAGTAAAATCGTAGGTGATTTTGATTATAATATTCCTCATTATCTGAGGGAAAATAATTTTGTGCATAATAATGGGGTTGATTTCTGGTTTTATGTTTATTTGTATTTTGTATATTTTGTTGAAAAAATAGGTAATTTCCACTTTGTTCTTGTGAGGATCGTGATGATCATGAAAATTTACTGTCTTTGAAGTCAGTTTTGTTATATTTTGACTTTTTGCAAATATTTGAGTATTTTGCTTAGGTTTTGTCGTTTTTGGTACATTTACATTATTGTAATTATGTTCTGCAAAATTATTTCTATGCGATGTTTGTTGTTTGTATGATGGTTTTGTTACTGGTCGAAACGTTTGGTAATCCATGTGCAAATATTTTTGGGCAACAGAGGGTTTAACTGTTGATTGTATGATTGTTTGTTGTAACGTTGGGTTTTTTAATTTTAGAGTTGTAAAATTTGGTTGAATAGGTGAAATACTTCGTTGTGCTTCTGTTTCTGTTATTGTTTCAATAATTTTGTTTACAAAATTTCATGGGGTTTGTATATCTTGTTGTGTAAGATTTCTTGTTCAATTTAAATTATCATGATTTATAAATGTAGAATTTAAGCTATTTTTTCCTGTTCTTTCAGGAAAAAATTAATTATAATTTAAAGGTGTTGCGTCAACTGTAAATGGATAAACTCTAATATAATCTTTATGATTAGAGATTGTGTTAATTGCTTCACTTGATATATCTATTGAGATATTAATAAATGATTCATGAGACCATTCAGGGTTCCAAACATAATCTGTTTGTTCTGCTAGTACAGTTTCGTCATTTGTGTTTTGTGGTCGAAATTTTTTTCCTGCTTGTTCAATGAGATCAAGATTGTGACTAAAATAAACTTTTATAAACCATGCTAAGATTTTTTTGTAAATCGTGTTTAAAATGTGTTATTTCATTTCTAGTTAGATCTTCTCGGATTGCATTTAAAAATTTTGAAAATATGTGTAATTCCTGTCGTACAAATGTATGTCGAGATGTTTGAGTAGATGGATCGCCTTGAGGTTCATTTAGTTCTATTATAGATAACTAGCTATAGATAATTGAGAATGCATCATTTGTATATATCGAGTTTGCTCTTTGTGAGTTTTGATGTTGTAAATATTTTCTTTCTTAGTGTTTGTCTTTTCGTTATTATAGATCCTACTGATTGTCTGTGTGGTGTAATTACGAGGTCGAATTTGTCGTCGTTAATTAAATAATTGTGTATTATGATTGTTTGTTTGTTTCCTAAGTTGTCTCTTGACATAAGGTTTAGGATGATGAGTGCAAAAACTGGATTAGTGATTTTATTGCCTTAAACTGTTAGTTCTTACAATTTTTTGTGGTTAGCTTAACTAGGGTCGTATATTTGGGTGGGATAGAAAAACGTATATTGATTCCGAAGAATAATTTATACTTTCTCGTGACTAATTCTAAGCTAAAATTGACCTACTTAATCTTACTAAGGGGTTGTGATTTTTGATCAAGGGTTGGATAATAATAAATCGATCCACAAGATTCAAGTATAATTAGAACCCGAGTAGTTCGTTAGACACTATTTTATGACTTACTAAGTTTAAGTGTTTTAGCCTGGGTCATCAAAGAGGAGGTAAATCAAGTGAAGGATATGTAACCGAAGTTCTTCACTGTTTATCTTAACTAAAAGGATGAGATTGTAATAATGCTGCGCCGATCCCAAAGCTTGAGGCGTCGCACATGGCATAAAATGGTCGATTGGGATCTGGAATAGTGAATGATAATAGTTCAGTGAGAAGAGTTTTTATTTCTTCAAACCGTTTTTGGTGTTTTGTTGTCCATTCGAAGTTATTTTTGTTGTCTAAGGATGTTATAGAATGGTCTCAAGTATAACTGCATTTTGTATATTTATTTACTTAAGAAGTTTAACATTCCCAGAGTTGCTTGTATTTTCTTTTTATTTGAAGGTGGTTGGAGTTTTTGGATTGCATCTATGCGAGATTTTAACGGATTTATAGTTTTTCTTTCTATAATATGTCCAAGGAATTTTACTCGTGTTAGAAAAAATTGTGATTTATCTGCAGCTGCTTTCATTTTTTTTTAGTAAAATTTGATGATAATTTTCCAAGACAGTGAACATTTCGTCTTTTGTTTGTTATTGCATAAAAACATCGTCTAAATATGTGATTGCATTTTTATTGAGTATTTGAGGTCAAAACATTTTACTCAAAAATGCTGAAAATGCTGCTGGTCCTATGGAATTCCATAGAATAATCTGTTGAATGCGTATTGTGAATTTCCAATAACAAATTGTGTTAATCGTCGTGATTGTTCATCTAGCGGCATTTGATTGTATGCACTAATCATGTCTGCTGTTGTGAAGTATTTACCATTAATTTTTGTGATAATTACTTGAATTGGTTCAATAGGCCAATTACATTTAGATTAATCATTTAGTGAATTGAGGTATCTTGCATCTAGAACAATTTTCAATGATTCTCCTTTTGCTAAAACGATAACTGGGTTTATGAATGTGTTATCTTTTGTTTGTTCTTCTTTATTTACCGGAGACTTTATCTCGCAAGTGAATTAGGACTTTACTTGCTCGTTGTTTTTTTTGAAAACTGCGTCAGGTTTTAGGGGTAAATGTAATGGTGAATTTACTTTTCCATTATCAAATTTTGATATTGCGTAAATTTTTGGGTATTTTAATAATAATTCAGCTAATTGTTCGAAATCTTTTTGTGTTACCTGAGAATGTTGAAAATTAAACATACTTCGAAATTTTTGTTGTTCTTCCGGGTATTTTGATTTTGATATGTCGGTTTAAAATAAGGTGTCTTTGTGAAATAATCGGTGTTTCGTTTTTCATTGCTTAAGCTGTACTTAATTCACAATTCTTCGTCGAGAATTGTTGATTGACATATATCTAATAATTGTAAAATGTTGTTTACTCTATAAGCTATTTCGTTTGTGGGGGAATTGTTGCGTTAGTTTCACAATAACCTAAAAGACCTAGAGCTAAGGTTATTTTACATGGAGAATTGTTATAGATGTGTAGAGAAATCATATCGGAGTCTGAGTGTTTCATGTATTTGATAGATGAAATTGTTTCTCGGAAAAATTTATGAACTAGTCCAAATTCAAGGTCAGACATAGAGAAGTGTTGCTTATTTTGTTCTTTATCATATTGGTGAACTTGTTTGATTGAAAATTTATATACATTTCCTGATAGTGGTTTCAGGTGTTTCCGTTCCTGATTGTATATGGGGTAAAATTTAGAGAAGATTGGTTGTTGTTTGTTTGTTCTTTGAAAAACTGTCAAAGCTGTGTTTTTCAATCTTGTGTGTTTATCTTTTATAAGATTTCTACTATTTGAGATCTTTATTGTTAGTATATATTTTGTAATAATTGGGAGTCCAATGATATTATGTTTTTTATCAGTGACGTGAAAGTTTTTTTTTTTTGCTCATGAGTTTGTTTTGTTCCATTCTTCGAGTAGGAACAAGGGAAACTTGGATTTTTCCATAGTTTGATGAGGTTGATCCTTGTGCGGTTGCTAGTCTGCTTGTTTTTTTGAAGGGTATTAATTTTGGGTGTAGAATTCTTATTTCATTCCAAGTGGGAATGTTTATGATATTTAATTCTGCTCCAGAATCTATTAAAAAATCTATTTCAAGGTCTGGTGTTTGCAGTTCTTTGGATTTTGGACTTTCTAAAAGAAGTGGGATTGTCTATTTTTTTCCCTTTTGTACCTGTGGTTCCTTAGGTATGCTTCGATAAATTTTATTTGTGCTTGAGCATTTTGTGGGTTTTTCTTCTGTTATTTCTTCTACTATTTTTTCTATTTTCTCTTTTGTTGTGCTATTTGATACTGATCTCGTATAATAGTTCAAAAGAAATTGGTCACGGTTTTTGTGAGAATTTATTGGCTGTTCATATATAACAGGTTCATATTCATTTTCAACGTTTATCATATTAATTGAATTTGTGTTTTCTGTGTCCATTTCACTGTCTGTGGATTCGCAATTTATGTGTTTAATTGCAATTCTGTGCTTTCGTTGTTTTCAATACCAGGGGGGTTGGTTGAGTTTGTTCATTTGATTGTACTTGATGTATTTGTCTTCGATGTTTAGGTGTACTACTCCTTTAATTTTGTGGTAAATTTTGATAACGTGTGTTATTCCTATGTGGGGATTGAGAGTAGTTCCTTTGTCTTTTTTATAGCTTGATTTTCTGTTCTGTGACTTGTCGCGTGATCTATTTCAATAACTGTTATTTTTTGATCTGTTGTTAGAATAATCGCGTGATCGATTTTATTGATATCTAGGGTTTCGATTGTTTGAATAGTTTCTATTCCTATCGTTGGAACAATTTCTATATCGATTGTTTGAAGAGTTTCTTGATCGATTGTTTGAATAATTTCTAATTCTAGATTTTTAATGGGAACTGGTATTAAGCGAAAATTCAAGTTGGTTTGAATTTGATCTTGAATACTTATTTCGATATTGACTATTTCGATTATGTGATCGACCATATCTGTTTTTTGAGAAATTTCGTGAAATTCTTTGTTATGGTGATCGTCCTCTATAATTTGTATTATAGGGTGATTGTTGTCTAGAGTAATTGGAATTATTTGGAAGTGGTTTTTCTGAACTATTATTACTATGAATGTTGTCGTTGGTTAAATTTTGATCTTTTTTCAAGTATTGATGGCATGGTTTGTTAGGTTCTCTTTATTTTTGTGGTTTTTGTCTGCATTCAGCAATGCTGTATCCGTATCGCCGACAATAATTAAACCATTTTTTGAATGATGGTTTGCCTTTAAAATTTGGGTTTTTCTCGTAGATGTTCAAACTTTCAGTGATTTTTTTGGATAATTCTGTATCAGAAACATGAATATTGTTTAACTGTGAAGTAGTAGATTGGATGTTGTTTACATTTTGTAGCTTTAGGTTTTCTGTTTCTTCTAGTTTCATAGTGATTTCTGCTTGCTCTAGTTAATCTACTATTTTCCTAGACTCTAAATCTGGTTCTCGGATTGAGGAAGGATGTGGTGCTCTCTTTTTTATTGCTATTTTTTGCAATTGATGTGTTAGAGTCATCATTAGGATTTTTGTCATCTTTGTATTTTCATAGTCATGATTTTTGAGTGAGCATGCTTTTCGCACTAGTGTTTCTATTCTTACTGCAAGTTGTTTTAATGTTTCGATTGGTAGTCTACGAATTTCATTGCATAAAACTCTTTGATGTTGTTTGTTTCTTTCTGGTTCGAACATTTTTGAGAATTCTGGGGTGAATCTTTTCCAATCTGATTTTATTTCTATAGGTAAAACTGAAAATCATTTTTGGGCTGCGCCGTCAAGTGTAGTTTGGATTAAAGCTGTTAGACTAGGTATCCAATTTTGATGAAGAGGCGTGTTTTTTGGTTCAGGTCCTATATTTAAAATTAGGTTTGCTGTGACTGCGTTTGGATAATCTTCTACAGAGTATTCAGGATCCACCCATTAAGTATGGGTTTATAGTCATTTGTAGTGATTCTGCGGCATGTGGCATTTGAGAAAAAATTTTTGGTTGGCTTTTTGTTATTTCGTGTTTTTGTAAATAATATGGCAGTGAAATTTCGTTTCGCATTTGAGTTGGTTGGTATGATTGTGTGTTGACTGGATTTTGTTGTTGAAAATTGTTGTTGTGAGATGTTGGGTTAATTCTAGGTTGTCCTATTTGTTATTTACATGTGTATGTTTCAAAAATATCTGGTTGCTCAATACTGTAAGAGCGAGGTCTTTAGTTTGAGTAAAATGGTAGGTGATTTTGGTTATAATGTTCTTCATCATCTGAGGGAATATAATTTTGTGCATAATAATGGGTTTGGTTTTTGGTTTTATATTTATTTGTATTTTGTTTATTTTGTTTAAAAAAATGGGTAATTTCCACCTTTTTCTTGTCAGGATCGTGGTTGATCATCAAAATTTAATGTATTTAAAGTCGGTTCTGGTATATTTTGACTTTGTGCGAATATTTGAGTATTTGTCTTAGGTTTTGTCGTTTTTGGTCCATTTACATTATTGTAATTATGTTCTGCAAAAATTTTTCTCTGCAATGTTTGTTGTTTATCTGATGGTTTTGTTACTGGTCGAAACGTTTGGTAATCCATGTGTGAATGTTTTTGTGCAACAGAGGGTTTTACTGTTGATTGTATGATTGTTTGTTGTAACGTTGGGTTTTTAATTTTGGAGTTGTTGAATAGGTGAAATACTTCGTTGTGCTTCTGCTGTTGTTATTGTTTCAACCATTTTGTTTTAAAAAAATGTGATGGGGCTTGTATTTCTTGTTGTGTGCGATTTCTTGTTCAATTCAAATTATCATGATTTATGAATGCAGAATTTTAGCTATTATTTCCAGTTCTTTCAGGAAAAAATAAATTATCAAATTTGCGTCAACTGTAAGTAGATAAACTCTAAGATAATCTTTGTGAATAGAGACTGTGTTAATTGCTTGGCTTGATATATCTATTGGGATACTAATAAATGATTCATGAGACCATTCAGGGTTCCAAACATAATCTGTTTGTTCTGCTAGTACAGTTTCGTCATTTGTGTTTTGTGGTCGAAATTTTTTTCCTGCTTGTTCAATGAGATCAAGATTGTGACTAAAATAATTGATTATAAACCATGCTAAGATTTTTTGTAAATCATTTTTAACATGTTGTGACATTTCATTTTTAGTTAGATCTTCTCGGATCGCATTTAAAAGTTTTGAAAATATATGTAATTCCTGTCGTACAAATGTATTTCGAGATGTTTGAGTAGGCGAACCGCCTTGAGGTTCATTTAGTTCTATTATAGATAAATAGCTATAGATAATTGAGAATACATCATTTGTATATATCGAGTTTGCTCTTTGTGAGTTTTGATGTTGTACGCTTTCGATGTATTTTGTAAAGACTTTCGAAAATTCAATATCTTCATCATCAGTTTGGATGAGATATCTGTCATGGAATGCATTTGGTGATCTAATTTCTATTGTGTAGATTCCAGATTGTGATGTGAGACTACGTATACCTTTGAGATAGTGGTCAAGAAGTTGTCTTTTAATTTTTACATCGAGAAATTTTTTGTGCACGGACTTTCTCTTCTTTCGAATAAATTTGTAACTAAATTTTGACAAAAAGCTATCTGTCCTCAAGGTTCAGTTAATGGGGATATTAAAAATTCAAGTACTGAATTTTCGGGGTTATATTCATTTCGAATCAATTTTGTGTTGTATTAGTGTTAGTGGGTAATTTTGAATGTGTCCTATGGTTGATTCCAATTGTACAAACGAATTGGTTTGTTTGTGTAGCAATTTTTTCTTTTTCGTTTACCTTTTACAGATGCTGGTGACGTGTTTTCTCAATCAGTGAAACATAGTTGAACATCAATTTGGTGATTTTTGGTTTTTTGAGTCTTTTAAATTGTGAAGTTCTTGTATTGCGTATGTTTCTGATTCTGAGATGCGTTTTTTCGTTTTGAAAATCTTTTCCTAATAATTTGTTTTTGTTTGTTAATTATTTTCTTTACTAGTGTTTGTCTTTTTGTAATTATAGATCCTACTGATTGTCTGTGTGGTGTGATTACGAGGTCGAATTTGTCGTCGTTAATTAAACAATTGTGTATTATGATTGTTTGTTTGTTTCCTAAGTTGTCTCTTGACATAAGGTTTAGGATGATGAGTGCAAAAATTGGATTAGTGATTTTAATGCCTTAATCTGTTAGTTCTTACAATTTTTTGTGGTTAGCTTAACTAGGGTCGTATATTTGGGTGGGAGAGAAAAGCGTATATCGATTCCGAAGAATAATTTGTACTTTCTCGTGACTAATTCTAAGCTAAGATTGACCTACTTAATCTTACTAAGGGGTTGTGATTTGTGATCAAAGGTTGGAGAGTAGTAAATCGATCCACAAGATTCAGGTATAATTAGAACGCGAGTAGTTCGTTAGATACTATTTTCTGACTTACTAATTTTAAGTATTTTAGCCTGGATCATCTAAGAGGAGGTAGATCAAGTGAAGGATGTGTAACCGAAGTTCTTCACTCACTGTTTATCTTCATTAAAATGGTTAGTTTTTAAAAAAATTTCTATTAATCCTGGGTCTTCGATAAGGGTTGGGTAGTGAATCGACGTTTGAGGTCGTTAGACACTGATTAGATTGGGAGGGGGAGAACAAAATTTTATTATTTGATCCAAGGATAGACCTTGAGGATCAGAGATTTAGATACCTAGAAGTTTAAAAATTTAGTTATAGTTTAATTTAAAGGTTCAAGGAAAGCCCTGATGATCTGTTATTTAAATGAAATTAATTTAAGTGAAAGCAAGGATAAGCCTTGATAGTTTAAAATAAGAGAGTTTTAGTTTTGATGATTTTTAGTTTTTGAAGTTTGCTGTTATGTTTTAGGTGATCAAGCTGGGATGATGAGGTGATTTATATACACAAACAAATTATGATTTATACTAACTAATCTTTGTATTTTTATATTGAATAAATATTTTTTAAAGTTGTTGTTCAATTTACAGCTTATTTAAGGAAAACCACAAGTGTTGTTTTTATCAGTCGTTATTGTACAATTAATAGATTAGTGCCATGAAAGGTTATTGAAGATTATTCTTCAAATATTATGTCAGTATTAGAAAATTTATATTTACTGCTGAAAGTATTCCAAATACAAAAGTTTGATCTCGTTTTTGTAGTACTATCATGAAATCGATTATTAGATTTCTTTCTAGTCGTATGTCGTTTTTTGTTCGACGTCTTCTTCCAATACCGGGTAGTTCTCGTATTGTTCGGAATATTGGATCTGGTCTATTGAGACGTAGAGACATATCTATTAAGATCTAATCATATAACATTTTTTATGAAATGTTGTATATGTCTAATTCTAATAAATTTTTGTCTAATTCTAGGTTAGTTAAGGTCTGTTTGAGACGTTTGGTCGCACCAGATGAGTTATGTACTATGTACTGTACTCATAGAGTAATTTCAGAAAGGGTACACCGTCTGCTCGTCACGCTATCTTATTTTCGGCCGGACAGATTCGTGCAACTTCTTAGTCTAATACCGATCTTAATCTTACTCTTATATCTCCTAGTCTCAATAGATCTAGTGTACACCGGTTTGCACGAGTTGGTTTCAGAATGAGAACAACTGAATTCTAAGTTAATTCAAATTGTTTTGGTGTTGAAACTACAAGTAGTTTCAACACTTTAGAAATAAATCGGTTGTTAGTTTGATGGAGTATGATTGGTTAGTATTTAATATTTTATATAGATAAAATATCATAATAATAATCAATGATAAATACTAGTTTAGATTTGGTTCCAACTAGTTATCTGTATAAACATTGATTGGCCAAAATGGTAATCTTTACCGAATTTTTGTGCACGAAGTACGGTTAAAATTGGTCCGAATTGTTGGCGAAACTCTTCTCAGTCATTCACTCCGAACCAATGGGAGTAAACCTTAACTGCTTATTTTGACTCCGCACTTCAGTTTATCGATAATTGTCAGTCCCACTTATAAACCGTGTCCAAACAACCCGAATTGCTATAGTTTTGAACGATTAAATACCTACATTTTGACATTAACTTCAGCGCCGATGTAAGCTAACCGGACTAATGAAAAAAAGTTAGAACTGTCATTCTCCTTTTTTCTTAAATTGAGTTAACATTAGCCTAAAATAAACTAAATTTTGTGCTTTGGAATTTTGCTTTTTTTGTTGTCCAATAACAATCAGGAAGGTCAAAGTCTCTTAACTAGTGCAAATCGTAGAACTGCTTGCAAAGAAAACAGAACTTTTGTTCCATACTGTGAAAAATAGTTTTATGAAATCAAACAAAAATTAGAAAACAATGACTTCCATAGATTTTGGTGGATTTATGAGGCGCTATAATTGGCTCAAATTGGCTATAATTGGCTCAACAAAATTCTTGTTAGTTTTGAATTCTTTTCTTTGACTTTATAGCAAAAATGACCAAAATTTGAGATGAAATTTTGGCCAGTATTATGCATAACATTTTGCATTTATTTAATAAAATTTCGAGCAGCTTTTGTTCTCATCCTCTTTTATAAATTTTATAAAAGCTCGATTGAAAAAACCCGTTTGAAGTTTCCAATTTTCTCATTTTGTCAGGATGTCTCATCTTCCAGTTACTTTGCTAATAAGTTATCTGTATTGAAATTATTCACTTTTTTGTTCAATAGTAACTCCTTTTTTTGTCAGTGAAAAATCAAAAAATTGATTTCACAATTGCAGAACTGTTTTAAGAACTGCGAGGTTAAAATTTGTTATAATTAGGTGAACAGATATCTGAGCGCGTGGAATCCGAGACAAAGTAAAACTATGCAAATTAACTAATGCGTTGTCGCAGAATCCGCGCAGAAAAAATATAGCAGTATAAATGGGTTCACTTTCTGTTTCGTACCCGCACCGAGCGCCTATGGATTCTAAAAGGTTATAATTGATTCGCGAGACAAAAATAATCCTGTATAACCCCTTAAAGATGTAAATTTCAGACCACAAAATTGAGTTTATGGCCGGTGTGGGTCACTCATAGAGTACTTTCAGTTAAACTACAATGTCTGTTCGTCGGCCGGATAGATTATTTTCGGCCGGATAGATTCGTGCAACTTTTTATTCTAATACCGATCTTAATCTTACTCATATATCTCCTAGTCTCAATAGATATAGTGTATACTGGTATTTGCGAGTTAGATATCGGGAACTGTTCTGAAGGAGAACCAATGTCTTCTAAGGTATATTTATTTTATTCTTACACTGAAACTATGAATAGTTTCAGTGTTACAAATAAATGTAAGTGTTAGTCATGGATCATGATTGGTTAGTAAGAAACATTTTAGTTTTAGAAAAATAGAGATAGTTTTATCGATAATATAATTGGATATAAATTTTAGTTTTAAATGGTTCAACTCATCCTGGGTTTAGGAAGTTTTTACTTTTAAATGTTTATTGCAGTGAAGGATGGATGGAGAGATATCTGATTTCTTGGAGTATTTTCTTTTTGAAGCAGTGACTGCGTGAAGGAAGGAAGAGAGAGAGAGAGAAACAGTTGTTCGTACTTCTGAGTAATTGTCTTCATAGAGAGAAAGGGGACAGTTATTCGTTCAACAGAAGTGAGTCTCATTTATCCTAGATTGTCTTGCCCGATCGAGTTCAGATTCATGCAATGATGTGTTGTTTGGTTGAGCCAGAGCGAGACTACGTGCAAGGTGGAGTTTGACTTTTATGTGTGAAGCGCCAAGTGGCTAGGATCCCTATGTGAAGTCAACATCGAGTTGGCCGTTGTTCTTTTTCATTGGGTACCTTTGTTGCGATGTTGGGTCCATACTTTAAATCCTGTGAGGGTTGTGACTACGACAACAAACCAATAGATTTACCATTCCTGGGTTGGAATGTTGACGAGTTTTCATCTCCCTTTGCTGCTCGTTCCGTTTGCCGAAATCTTCTTAATTGCTTATTAAATCTAAATCATTTACCGCTTTCTCTCCTCCAAACTCGCAGAATACCAGTATATACTAGATATATTGAGACTGAGAATTATAAGAGTAAGGTTAGGACCGTTGTTAGACCAAAAAGCTGCACGAACATATCCGGCTTAAAACAAGATAGCGTGACGAACAGACAGTGGACATAATCTCAAAAGTGTCAGAGTTTAGAGTTGTTTTTGTTTTTGAAGGTTTTTTTACGGAAAAAAATATACAACAAAAGTTAATAAGCAATTGAATCACACGGCGGGACTTTGCCTTGATACTTAAGGAGCAGTCTTGCATACTAGATAACTAGAACGGTGCAAAATCAAATTGCATGTCGTGCAAAACTCTACATTAAAAACTCAAAAAATCATGTCGAACTTGTCGAATATTGCGCGAGCTGTTTGTTTTATAGCTGTCTTGCACAGAATTGATTTAACTTCACTGTAATTTTATAGCTTTGACGTATAATGCTTTCGAAGAAATTTTAGGACGAAGGTTAAACTTATAAGGTGAACTCTTTGAAATGCAAGGACAAAGGTATGACCCTTGGATAAATTGTAGAATAGGGGCTTAAGGTGAATTTGTTTGTGACATTCTTCAGTTTTAATTACTGCTATCTTTTCTCTTGATAATCTTCACAAGCCAGTTCTTACAAGCTATCGGAATAGTCTGGAAGTGCTTTACCAGAATAATAGTGAGTACTGAATTGATCAAGCTGAACGACCGCATCCAAATAGTGATATATAACTCGGCGGTTTGCGCTCTTCTTCTTAATTTAGTGGGTTCAACTTCTTCAGGAATAATCTTCCATCTCATCACTGAAATGAATCACAGAGCACTTTAGAGCCCGGATTGAGGTGATCGAATTGTATTTTTTATCGACTCGACTAAAAAAGGCTACGTTTCGACCAGGCGCGGATTTAGAAATTTCTCGCACAGGTGAACTCATTAAGCAGATTTGCCATAAAAACTCAGATAATGCAATTCACACAGAATTATAACAATGAACCTAAATTTTGTATACGGCTAGGTGGATCTTATTCATTTTATTTATTGTTTTTTTTTTGTCAGATTTATTTTTTTTCTGAGCAAGCACAAACAAATTATTTGCGAAATCTGGCTGAAAACAAAATATCCTTGTATTTTAAGATTACTTTGCATGAAAAAACGAGCGAGTTTGCACTGCGTTATAGACACGGCTGTAATTAAATACGTTTATTTGTATTTTTTTTTCACTTTTATTTCACTGGTAAAAATAAACATATTATGTAAATTTTTGGTAATTCTTTGACAAATTACTGGATAATTCACGTCATTAGATTCCAGAGACATTTGTTTACATATAAAAATTTGTCCTTGGAATTTAAAAGTAATTAATTTACTGTAAACGTGTAAAGTGAGTTGAACGATACATATTTGAAACTAGTGCCTATTTTGCAATCCACATTTATGCCACGCTTGACCTGGAGCAAAATTTGTTCTGAAAAAAAAATAAATATAACTTTTACTATCAAAATTAATTGTTTTGCTTTTTGCCAACTTTTTAAAATACGATATACTTTTTACAGACTTGGTTAATGACAAAGTTTACAATTCACATGAAAACTGTGCGCTTAGCCATTTTCCCATACCTTCATTTATGGGATTTTATGGTATTCAGTCTTCGGTGCAAGCACTTACAGGTCGGGTGTGACTGACCATAATTTTTGTTGGTTGCTTAACTTCTCAGCTTACTTCTATTTCTCAGAAATACAAGTTCATTTGGAAAGGATTCAAACAGTGACAAAAATAAACAAAAATTAATTATCTGCAGAAAAAACGTACAAATTTCAGATCTGTTGTTTTTGTTGTAACTTTAAAAGTAGAACTTTGGGTTAATTATTTGAAAAATTGATTATAGTGCATTTTGATTTGCAAAAAAATTATGCTGTATAACTTTAAATAACCATTACCGAAACCCTCTAAAGCAGTTTTTTCATTACGAGGCCAAACTGTGCACTGGATAGGCGCACAGTTTTGTGTCTGTATGTTCCTGGATTCCATAGACAAGTCTTTAAACATGTTAAAATTTTGTCGGAACGACCAAAGAAAATGAAAGAACAAAAGAAGAACAAAGGGAGCGCCCTTGTTGCGGAATCCGCTTACAATGAACAAAATGCACTGTTTGGCCTCGTAATGTTTTGTTTATAAAATTTCATGCACACAATATACAGATCGTATATAGATTATTGATAGATTATATACAATTTATGTACAGATTATCTACATTTTGTATGCTGATTGTATACAGATTATAAACATGCTATATACAATTATATACAGATCTTATACAGACTATATACTTATTTTATACAAATTAAATAGTGGTTTTTTAACTTAGTAGTTTGCTCATCAAATAAAATGACTGTGATGAAACAAAATTATAATGTAAGGGTTTAAGTTAATCTTTTGTGCTGATGTTTGGCCTAATAAACAAAAAAGTATTAGACCAGTGAGTATATTATCAAAAATTAAATTTTCTGATTGAGTTTTTCTAATTTTTTGTTCATGTTTTTTCACAGAAAAATGAAAAGTTGATCATTTTCATGGCATTTGAAAAAATTTAGCACAAAAATACTTTTCTTACAGCGGGAACCCAAAAGTTGCAAAATCTTGGTGGGAGTTTTTTAAATATGTAGTTCACCGTACACACTTCAGCTCACTTAAGCACTGCGGAAAAAAGTTCCTGCTAACAAAATTTTGCTAAATTTTGTGGAAACAAAAAAAAAAACATTTTTGGAACAACGAAACTGAAATTGTTACGACCCCTTTAATTTTTGACAATTAAATCAAATTTAAGTAGAACTTTATGCAGAATATTTACGGATTATATAGAAGTTTTTTGTTACAGATTATATGAAGACTATATGCAGATTATCTAAAGAATATATACAAGTTTTAGGGGATCGAAAACTCTAATAGTTTGGCACTAAAAAGCATTCGTTTTTGGTGACAAAAAATGATTCTTTTTGTAGAGAATAGATTATTGTTCGCAAAAACCTTGTAGATCAATCGATTCTACAATTACGGTAATATGTATTGATTTTTTCTGTACATAATTGATTTTTATCCATTTTGTCTCAGCGGGTTTCGTTTAGTTGTTCTTGTTTCTGAAAAATAAAGCTTTCAAAATTCTGCTAGTCGGTTTATGTTTAAGTTTTCACATTTTAAGCTATTCGAACTTTATAATAGTCAAATGGTCACCGTTTAACTTTTTGTCAAGATTATCCTAAAACTAGCTTGAGTCAGAACCACGTATAGACATCTGTTCTAACCAACAGACCTGGACCATTTTTCTTGGATCAGACCCGGATCAACTTTTCCCATTTCAGCCAGGAGGCTTAAAAACCCTTATTATTCCAACTTTTGTAACAAAAGTAACACAATATTTGTGCTCGGGGTGGGTTTTTTTCTGACGAATTTCGAATTTTAGCTTGTCATTTTTGACAAAAATTTCCAAGCATCCTTCAAAAGATATTGTTAATTTGAGCTAAAACTGGAAAAAATATTTCACCTGTGATGGTTTTTTGTAAAGTTACGGGGGTTTAAAGGTTGCCATTTTGCCCAATTTGGGACAATTAATGCGCGTTTTTTTTTTGCAGTATCAACTTGTAAACAGATATTTAATCTGTCTTAGAAGTCGTTCCAAATTGGTTTAAGGAAGCTTATTTGCCAGAATTGATTTGTTAATAGGAGCGAAATTTATCACTTGGTACTTTATATGGCGTGTGGGGGGATGATTTTCACAAAAAATCTCAAAATTAAAAAAAAAATCGTTTTTTTTTTCATTTAATTTTTTCATTTTATTAGTGCTCCATAGACCTTAAAAGGCAGTCGGAACATTCAGGGCCTCACCCTGATACGAGCAGTCTTGTTAGTTTTGGCATTCAAGACTTGAAGGGTTGCAATTGTGCACCTATTGCTTAATAAACTTGAGAGTAGTGTGTGCGCAAATTATAACAAAACTGCTCGCGTCAAGCCGAATCCCTGAATGCTCCGACTGCCTTTTAAGGTCTATGGAGCAGTTATACCATGAAAAAATTAAATGTAATAAAAACCAAAAATGTTTTTTTTCTTCTAATTTTGAGGCTTTTTGTGAAAATCATCCCCCAACGCGCCATATAAAGTACAAAGTGATAAACTTCGCTCCTAGTAACAAATCAATTATGGCAAATAGGCTTCCTTCAATCAATTTGGAACAATTTATAAGACGGATTAAATCACCGCTCACGCGTTAATAGCGCAAAATATATCGCGCGTTAATAGTCCCAAATTGACCAAAAAGGCAATGTTGAAGCCCCGAAAAAAGATCACAGGACAACAATACCTTCTGAATGATATAAAAAAATCCCGTCAAAGAAGGGCTAGTTAAAAGTCGAAATTTGTCTAAGAAAAAAAAATACACCCCGAGCACAAAACATTACGTTATCTTGGAACAACAAGTGCATTTTCTAAGAACAGATCTAACGCATTGAATTGTCAAGTACATAAGATTCCGAAATGAAAACTTCGCAACTGAACCGCCGCTGTAACCAGATTTTTGTTTCATATTAAATGCAAATTGCGATTTGAAATTTGTCTCTTTCATTTCAGCAATTTCATAAAACGCCTAAACGCCAAAAATATGCCAGCGTCCGCCAATAAGGAGGTGGTTGGGAGAAGGGGTTGTTGAGTTTCAATGAAATAATCTATTATTTGAACATACGGCCCCATATTCTGAATTCGGAATCTGAAACAGACACGTTGTAGGCGTAATTAGCCACTACACTCATAATAATATAAGGAATGAAGCATGTCGTATAAGCAATACTGATGACGCCGAACAGGTTAGCCAGTAGCTTTTTCCTCCGTTGTACTCCCTGGTTGCTTGAACTTTGAGTAGCAGCTGATTCCGACTTCAACGTCTGATAACTTTTCCAATACAAGTAAGGACAGCATAATACTGCAGCGCCTACAGTGACAACTATGAGGATTGCTCGGAAATATAATTTTTTGAACAGGCAATGCTGAGTTGAGTACTCGAGTGCTTTTTACAGAATTAATAATATATTTAATAGAAAAAAACTACCACATTTTTTTTCCGGTGCTACAAAAGATGACTGCATGAGAAACCCTAAGCCTTTCAAAATCATTCTAGCTTATATCTAAATTTGTTCCTTATGTTTGTTCCTGTAAACGGATACTTAATACTTTCTAAAACTTCAATATATGATTTTTTTAAAATTGAACTCCATACTGTCCTATTTCAGCAAAGCAGGATGAGGAACTCTGTCATGCTATAGAAAAAGTTATTGGAACCAGTTTAAAACAAGCATTTGTTATATAATTTCATTTTTACCACTGTAAAACACTTATAAATAACCAATCAACATCCATTGCTGAGAGTTATTCAGAGTTTCAGCCAGAGAATAAAATAACATAGATACGAATTAATTGCTTTCTTCTCTCCTATATCTTCGCAAAACACCAGTTCCCAGACCTATCGAGACTAGAAAATATAAGAAAAAGATTAGGATTGGTATTATACTAAAAACTTGAACGAACCTATCCGGCCTAAAATAAGATCCTTATCCGAAATACCTCTATGAGAAAGCCAGCCCGGACTTAAACTCATCTGCTGCGACCAAAAAAGTCTCAAACAGACCTATACTAATTTAGCTTTAGTTAAAACCAAGCAAATCAAAACGAATTGATACTAGAAATAGCTTATTTCCACGGCTCAACAAACCTAATCAAGTCTAGCTCAAACTAAAGACCTAGTCGATTCGTAATAAAAGACGATGAACCAAAACTCTGAGTCGCAAAGCGAAAAAGCAGACAACGACGACAAAAGTAGGAACTAATCGAGCAGGAAATTTTCTCAATACTATATATGCTGCATTAAATGGAGCTGTAATCTCAATTTATTAAGCCGCATTTTTTCAGTAAAGCTGATATATTTTAACCTTATAATTATCAATTAGACGTCGATAAATTATTAATCAACCTTAAACTTTAAATCTGCAATTTTTTTATCAAAATTTTTATTCAAATTTTATAATTCATAAAACACAAAAATACAAAACGAAAAAACATTTAAATTTATTAGTGTTAATTTGGTGAAAAAATCCTTGCTCTCAAAGATCATCAGTTTTTTCGACTCTCGTTATCCAGAGCAATTAAAACTTTGAGCACTAACTTAATCCAAATTCGAGATCATCACGACCTTTCTTGGATACTCAATCAATTAAAAGAGTTTAGTTTTTTTCTTAAATTTATCTATTCTTCGTGGCTTCTCTGTGATCCGAATTTTAAATAATAAACTTAATTATTCAAATCAGATCATCAGCTAGGGTTCTTCTGGGATCTTCAACCTTTAATCTTTAATCTAACTTTTTAACCTAATTCTTTCTTAAAATTGGATCATCGTGGCTTTTCTTTGATTTCCTACGTTTCAATTTCAAATTCATTTCATCACTTTGTTTCAGTGTCTAACAACGTATAACTTCGATTCACTTTCCAGCACTTCTATGACCAATGACGAAGTGACAATTTTTCTTAAAAAGACGAAGTTTCATTTTTTTTTTAAATTTAAATTAGGTGAACAGCGAATAAATTCGGTTTTTCATCCTTCACTTGAACCCCCCTACTTTTTTCATGACCCAGGACAAAAAATCATTTCAGCAAACCTGTCATTTTCCAGCAAAGCAGGATGAGGAATCCTGTCATGTTATAGAAAAAAGTATTGGAACCATTTTAAAACAAGTTTTTTTTAATGTAGTTTGATTTTTACCACTTTAAAGTACTCATAAATAACCAATCAGTATCCATTGCTAAAATTTATTCATAATTTTAGCCAAAGAATATAATAACATAGATGCGAATCAGCTGCTTTCTTTTTTCGTATTTTTTCGCAAAATACCAGTTCCCAGACCTAACGAGACGAGAAAATAGAAGTATAAGATAAGGATTAGTTTTAGACTAAAAAATTGCACGAACCTATCCGCCCAAAAAAAGATTCTTAATCGAAGTACCTATATGAGAAAGCTATACCTCGCGTAAACTCATGTGGTGCGACCATAGGGTTTTCAAACAGACCTAAGAAATTGAGACTAAGAAAAATAAGAGTAAGATTAGGATTGGTATTAGCCTAGAAAGTTGCAGGAATCTTTACGGTCAAAAATAAGAAACCTTATCTGAAATTACTATATGAGAAAGCCACCCCGGACTTAAGCTCATCTGCTGCGAGCAAAAGAGTCTCAAACAGGCCTACACTAATTTAGTTTCAGATATTACCAAACAAATCAAAACGAATTGGTACTAGAAATAGCATATTTCCACGGCTCAATAAACCTAATCAGGTCGAACTAAAACTAAAGATCTAATCGATTCGCAACAAAAGACGATGAATCAAAACTCTGCATCGCAAAGCGAAAAAAGCAGACAACGACGACAAAAGTAAAAACTATTACTGCAGTAAATTTTCCCAATACAATCTAATCTGCATTAAAAAGAGCCGTAAACTCAATTTAATAGGCCGTACTTATTAAGTAAAACTGATATATTTTTAATCATATAATTATCAACTAGACGTCGATAAAAAAATGTATCAAGCTTAATCTTAAACATTAAATCTGCAGTAACTTTTATCATATTTTTTCTTCAAATTTTATAATTCATAAAACACCAAAATACAAAACAAAAAAGTATTTATGTTAATTGTTGTTAATTTGGTGAAAAACTCTTGCGCTCGAGGATCATCAACTTTTTTTGTTTCTCGTTATCCAGAACAAATAAAAATTCGAGCACTAATTTAATCAAGCTCAAGATCATCAAGACCTTTCTTGGATCCTCAACCAATTAAAAAAAATAGTTTTTCCGAAATTTAACTATTCATCAGGGTTTCTCTGTGATCTCGAACTTTGAATCAAAAACGTAATTTTTCAAATCGAATCATCTAGGGTTCCTCTGGGATCTTCAACATTTAGCTTTTAATCTAACTACTTCACCTAACTCTTTCTTAAAATTGGATCATCGTGGCTTTCCTTTGATTTTTTCCGTTTAAATTTGAAACTCATTTCATCTCTTTAATTCACTGTCTAACAACCTAAGATTTCTAATCATTTTAAAACTTTTCGACGACGCAGGACGAGGTGACAATTTTTTTCAAAAAAATCACCATTTAAAATAAGTGAACAGCGAAGAACTTTGATTTTTCAACCTTCACTTGAACCCCACTCTTCGTCATGTTACAGAAAAAAGTATTGAAACGTCATGTTACAGAAAAAAGTATTGAAATCAGTTAAAAACAAGTACTTGTTGTATATTTTTATTTTACCACTGTAAAAAATTTATAAGTAACCAATCAACATCCAGTGCTAAAATGTATTCATAGTTTCAGCCAGAGAATAAAACAACATAGACACAAATCAGTTGCTTTCTTTTTTCCGATATCTTCGCAAAACACCAGTTCCCAGACCTATCGAGACTAGAAAATCAAAGAGTAAGATTATGATTCGTATTAGACTGAAAACTTGCACGAACCTATGCGGCCAAAAATAAGGTCCTTAACCAAAATATCTCTATGATAAAGCCATCCAGGACGAAAACTCATCTGGTGCGACCAAAAGAGTCTCAAACAGACCTAGGAAATTCAGACTAAGAAATATAAGAGTAAGGTTGCACGAATCTTTTCGGTCAAAAATAAGAAACCTTATCTGAAATTACTCTTTGAGAAAGCCACCTCGGACTTAAACTCATCTGCTGCTACCAAAAGAGTCTCAAATAGACTTTCACTAATTTAGTTTTGGGTAAAACTAAACAAATCAAAACGAATT